>NC_133140.1:42573295-42889795 GCF_048418815.1 Hemitrygon akajei
TCTCACAGCCTGTAAATGTCACAAATAAGGAGAGGGAGACCCCAATGCACCTCAAGCTAGTTTGTAAGACCTCTGTAGGATCTTGAGGTTCAATGCCTTTCAGCTGTGGTACCACACAATGATGCAGCCAGGCAAGACACTCCTGATGACGCTCCTGCAGGAAGTTGTTAGACTGGAAGTGAGGAGCCTTGCACACCTCAATCTCTTCAGAAAGTGTAGACACTGCTGCGCCTTCTTGACTAGTGATGAGGTTTTGTGGGTCCAGGTTAAATTGTCACGTCAAGGAACTTTGTGTGAACAAAGTTTATTTGTTCTCTGTTGCTTATGCCTGCGATGCACCTCCTTCTTCTTAAACAGGGCTTCAATATCCTTTAACAATCTCAATGTCCCTAAACCTGTTAGCCTTGCCTTTTATTCTGACTGGAACATACAAATTTGGTACTCTCAAAATTTTGTTTTTGGAGGTCTCCCATTCACCAAGCATCACTTTGCCAAAATACAATCTACACCAGCCAGATCCTTTCTGATGCCATTAAAATTGGGCCTTTCTGTAATTTAGAAGGTCAACCTGAGAACCAATCCTAGCCGTGTTTACTTATCACGTGTAGCATGGTGACATATTCAGTTCACATATTTATACATATAACCCATAATGAATTATTTAAGCAAACAAGAATGCTTAATCAACCAACACAGTGCCTATAAAAAGTATTCAACCCCCCCCCCCCACCCAGAAGTTTTCATGTTTTATTGTTTTACAACATTGAATCACAATGGATTTAATTTGGCTTTTTTCAAATCTGATAACCAGAAAAAGATCCTTTCATGTCAAAGTGAAAACAGATTTCTACAAAGTGATTTAAATTAATTACAAATATAAAACAAAATAGTTAATTCCATAAATATTCACTCCTTTTAATATGACACCAAATCATCATTGGTGCAGCCAACTGGTTTCAGAAGTCACACTAAGATGTCCTAGCTATATATAAACCTATGTGCAGTCGAGGTGTTTCCGTTGATGTGGTAAAAATCTAGCTTGAAAGAAATGAATGTTGGGCTTTAGATTCTGTGTTTTCAAGTTTTTTATTATGATGGATTAAAAATCTAGAAGGAACCATAGTTATATACTTTATCTGTGCTCCCATTGACCTGGTAAATGATTAATATTATTTATTTTGAAATAAAAATGTAAGAAATAAGAGAGGGGTAAGCCATATTGCCCTTAGAGCTCACTCCAGCATCAATCAAGATCATGAACAATCTTCTAGTTAAAGACCATTTTCAGTACTCTCACAATATCCCTTGATGCCTTTAATGTGAGAAATCAATTGGTCTGTTTAGAATGAACACTTTGGCTGAACTTGTGGAGTAGTGACCTACAAAGATTCATCCTCTGGGCAAAGATCTGGGCACTTCTGTTCAATCCTAAACAACCTCCTATATTAGATTCCACACTCAGCTGAAACACCTTCTGGGTATCTAGTCTGATAAGGCTTATTTAACACTGTAAATTTTGACTAGATCTCCTCTCATTCTTCTAAACACTAAAGAAAATAGTCTTGGTCCACTCAATCACTCCTCATCTACAAACCTACCTTCTCTGGAACCAGCCTGCATAATCTTCACTGTACATCCTTTATTGGTAAGTCTATCCTCTTTATGTAAGGAGACCAAACTATCCAGTATAAAATGTAGTAAGGAACATCAAACCCAACTGAAATTTATCCTACAGTTTCTGTGGCTAAATTATATTGACCCAAATAGCCCCTAGTTTGAAGAGATCTGTACAGATTTAGCTGAACCCATTAGGGTGACAATAAAAGTAACAGCCCTCAATGACTGATTTGCCACTCTGGATCACTATCCAGAAGTCCAGCTGAACTCCACCTATGTGGATGTTGATGTACAACAGAAATGTCTCATAACCACTACAGTTATAAAGCTATTGTGGTCCTCCTTGGATAAAATGTAAAGAGCTAATTAATCTGGAATTTATGGAACCATATAGTTTATCAGAGATAATGCCTTTTAGTTGGAAAGGAGAAGTATAGAAAGGAAAACAAAAAAGAATAAAATGTGTTTATTTATGGGCATACTGTATTGAATTAATGGGCATATTGTTTTGCTTTTTGTTCACTCATCATGACCATTTATCATTCTGATCAGATGTTTCATTGAAGTGAAATGGAGATTTCTGCAGCAGAGCAAGCTTTTAATGTGATATCAACTATACCAACTGTACTTCATGACTTCTATTGACACCTATAAAATCTGGAAAACGTTAGCTTTCAATGCTCGCAAAGGAATTAGTCACTTGACAGGGAAGTGATTAATAGAATTTAAAGGGACAGCTATTAATAAATCAATAGTCTTCATGCTTTTGGGTTTTTAAATGCAGAAGCTGCTCAATATTTTCACCAAGGATTGAAAATTAGTTTGCTGAGGTAGTTTACAAGCTCAAGCTGATGAATCCTTTAATCCCAGTGAAAGGGTTGCAAGGTTTGACAGTCCGGATTGTCTTGGTTGTACAGAGATTTGTTCACCTTCCAGTGACGCTATTAAGAAGAAAGTTGTTACATCATAAGTGTCTTTGTGTCATCCAACACACCTACCTTCATCTGGGCTTTATCTAATGTACATCAAAGCTCAAGGGCTGAAGAAGAAATCCCTTATGCTAGTGGCAAGTTGTCCTCCATTCTCTCTGTAATGGAGCACTTGAGATAAAGACAGTGATAGTAAAGAAAACTGGTTTGCATCTAGCTCTTTCACAGTGTACTATTTTTATTCCCATAAGAATATCTACTTCAATGTATATCCATTTTCATGACACTTATGCAATTTTAAAGTTTAGAAACTTCTGTGCTCCTTTAGGAAGGATTTTCAGAAGTGGATTGAAAATTCTGGGTCATTCCAGTCAACTAGAGTCTACATCAAGTGTTCCTTTATTCCTTCAATCTGGACTAGATTTGAAGTCAGCTCCCTAAAGGTTAATATCTAACCACTCCAATGGCTTCACCTATCCAATGAGTTTGTAGAATATTTTAATACATAAATGTAGAAATAGTAGAAGCAGTGAGTCAAATCCCTCCTTGAATCCACTCTGCTATTCAATAAGGTATATCTATTGATCTCAGCAATGAATAAATTTAATGACTCAACATTCACTCCTCTCTTTGTGTAAAGTAGTTTAAAGATTCACAGCACACTGAAAGGTTGAATTCTTTTTCATATCAGATGTAAATGGATGATCTCTTATCCTGAGACAATGGCTCCAAGCTTCCTCACAACATCTGCCTTGTTAAGGCCCCTTTAGAACCTTACATATTTTAATTAGGTCATCTTTCATTTCTCTATACTCAAGAGAATATGTTTCCTCATAGCCCTCTCATTCTAGGAATCAACCTAGTGAACCTTGACTATTCATATTCTAATGCTAATACATCCCTCCTTAAATGAGAAGAACAAAACTGTACTCAATACCCCAGGTGATATTTCACCAAAGCCCTGCAAAACTGTAACAAGACTTTCCTGTTTTTGTTCTCCCTTGCTTTTGGAAAGGATTGCACTCAGTTGTGACAATGAGTCTTCAATCTGAAATTTAAATCTTTCTGTTTTCACAGATGTTTCCTGACCTGCTGAAGTTTTCCAATTTTTTCTGTCTTTTATTTCTATTATGCTTTTTAATGGATCCTCTGCTTTCCATCTACTCCATTTCTTTTAATAGTGGAGTTACATTAGCTATCCTTCAATCCATTGGACTTCTTCAGAGCCTAATGGAACTTTCAAAACTGACCAGCAATGCAACCATTTTGAGGTATTTACTTAAGTGAGATTTAGTTTATCAGGCCCTGGGGATTTATGAGCTTTTAATCCCATCAAATTTCCTATCAGTATCCTACTAAAAATTATTACCTTTAGTTTCTTCCCTCAATAGGCTCTATTTTACCCATTATTTTTGGTAAGTTGCTAATATTCTGCTTTATGAAGACAGAACCAAAATGTGTGTTTCATGGATCTGGTATTCGTTGTGCATCTTTATAATTATCCCTTATTCTGACTGTAAGATTCCAACATCTGCTCTCCAAACTTACTCTTAGGTCTATTTCTCCCTTTTTAATAAATCTTTTAGTCCTCCTTTGCTAAGTTCAAAGCTGCTCCATGTTTGCTGCATTTTCTGACCATTTTATATGTCTCTCAATTGGATCTAATATTATTCCTTTTTCTTGGATTTAATATTATTCTGTTTTGTTTGGAAGTCATGATTTAGCCCACCTTTCCTGCTTTAGCTTATTCCCAGACAGGAATTGACAATGTATATAATTCATCCAGGCACTCTTTAAATGCTAAACATTGCATATCCGCTCTTTAAGTAATGTTTCTCAGTCTATCATAGCCAACTCGCACCATATACCATCATGATTTACTAAGCTTCAGCAACTTAATTTTAAGATCATTTCTCTCATCTTAATGGAGAATTTGATCATGTTATTGTTAATTTTCTATCCCCTTACACAACACCTAGTCTACAATGGCCTGTCCTCTAGATGATTCCTCAACACCTTGCTTCAAATGTCATTGCAAATGCATTACAGGAATTCCTTCTGGACAGTGTTTTGCGAATTTTGTTTGGCTAAACCATATGTAGATTAAAGGCATCCATAATTACAGTTGTACGCTCAATGCATGTGTTTCTAATTTCATTTTTAATACAATTCTCTATCTCCCTATTTTTTGTTTAGGAGTCTATATATAACCCCCATCAATGTTTTCTGCCCCTCCGTGTTTCTTAGCTACAACTATGCAGTTTCTATAGCAAATTCACAGAGCTAATAACCTTCCTTAATATTGTATTGCTTTTCTCTTTTACTAACTTCACTGCCCTACTTCCTTTTTCCTTTTGGAATGTCTTTCCCAAATATTGAAACCCCCCAGAAATTCAGTTCCCATTGTTGCTCACTATACAGACATTATTTCGTAATCACAAAGTAATCATATCTGTTTACAGCTATTTGTGTGATAAATTCCCCTACCTCATTGGGAACATGGCACCAATAAGCTTGTTTATCATCTTTGGCATTATTCTGCAGTCTGGTCCTGTTTGTTGCTTCCATTTGATTTCTACACCTTCCACTTCTGCCTTTTAGTTTCCTGACTTTCATTTCTGTTCTTGTTTCTTCTTCCTCAGCAACACCCCCCCCCCTTCAGATTTTCAGCACCCTATTATTGTCGCTAGAATTCACTCCAAAAGCTCAGTAAACACCCCTGTAATGACATTGATTCCAGTCCTGACTGCATGTAACCTATAGGTCCTACCTTCCCACAAGCAGTCCATGTCCAAGGAATTCAGTAGACAGTCACATGGGATCCACAGAGAATTGCTAAATTGGATCTAAAATTATTCTAGTTATAGACAATAGACAATAAACAGTAGGTGCAGGAGTAGGCCATTCGGCCCTTCTAGCCAGCACCACCATTCACTGTGATCATGGCTGATCATACACAATCAGTACCCTGTTCCTGCCCTCTCCCCATATCCCTTGACCCCGCTATCTATAAGAGCTCTATCTAACTCTCTCTTGAACGCATCCATAGAAGGTAAAGGGTAATGGTAAAGAGTTTTTTATCAGAGTTTAAGGTCTGTGACCAGTGGTGCTCCTCAGAGATCTCTGCTGGGGCCTTTTGTTTGTCGTAGATATTAATGATTTGGATGAAATTGTGGTTCTGCTCTTCAGGCTCCACCTTGTGCTCCTGGGCTCTGGGTTCCTGGCTGGTTCTCCTCTGACACCAGCGGCTGTCATTGATGTGCTCAGTACAGTGCAGTGAAATTTCCACACCTGGTTGGCTTAAACTGCAACGTGTCCCTCGGCAGCTGCAAGTAATGGAATTGCATTTCGAGAACACTGCTGACATGTTCCATAACTATTAGAACATAGAACATAGAACAGTACAGCATTGTTGTGTTAAACTATTTAAATTAGTAATTAAGTGGCTAACTAAACTGATCTCTTCTGCCTACACAATGTGCATATCTGTCCAACATCTTCAATTTATATACCTCTCTAAACATCTCTTAAAAGTCCCTGATGTATCTGCATCTACCACCATCCTAGGCAGTGTAATCCAGACACCCAGCACTCTGTGCAATAAAACTTGCACTTCACATTTCCTTAAAAACACCCCCTCTGAGCTTAAATGCATTGCCTCTGGTATTAGATATTTCAAACCTGGAAAAACAACACTGTCTGTCTATTCTATCTATGCCTCTCATAATCTTATAAACCTCTATCAACTCTCCTCTCAGCCTCTGCTGCTGCAGAGAAAACAATCCAAGCTTGTCCAACTTCTCTTTACAGTACGTGCCCTCTAAACCAGGCAGCATCCTGATAAACCTCTTCTGCACCATCTCCAAAGCCCCAGCATCTTTCCTATAGTGAGGCGACCAGAACTGTACGCAATGCTCCAGATGTGGCCTAACTGGAGTTTTATAAAGTTGCGACATAACTTCCTGACTTTTGAACTCAATGCCTCGACTAATAAAGGCACAAATGCCACATGCCTTCTTAACCACCCTATCAACCTGTTTAGATTATGAACGTGGACTCCAAGATCCCTCTGCTCATCAGCACTGTTAAAGGTCTTGCTCTTAACAGTGTGCTGTCTCTTTATATATGACTACCAAGTTGCAACACTTCACATTTGGCCAGGTTAAACTCCATCTGCCATTTCTCGGTCCATATCTGATCTATATTCCTCTGTGTTCTTTGTCAGTCATCTATGCTATCCACAGCACCAATCTTTCTATCATCTGGAGACTTCCTAACCCACCCATCTATATTTTCATCCAGGTCATCACAAGCAGCAGAGGTCACAGCACAGATCTCCACGGAACACGACTAATGACAGACCTCCAGCTAGAACAAATCCCTTCGATCACCCGTCTCCATCTTCTGTGAGCAAGCCAGTTCTGAATCCAAATGGTCAATTCACCAGTGATCCCAGACCTTGTGACCTCTCAGCCTATTCCGGCCTTTGTGTAGGTCCCATTGCAGCACTTCTCACTTGCAGCGTTAGGACTGTGAATAGGTGTGAGGGTTCAGACAAATAGAGGGCAGCTCTTCTTCTCCAGGGTCCATCTCTGCAGAAGGTGCTGGCCACTGATCATGTCTGGGAGTCAACGCACTTCCTTGATTCTCCTGATGAAAGTCAATGAGTTTGCAGACCCCTTGAGGAAAGAAGTCCAGAAACGAGAGTATGGCCAAGGCGTTCCCTAAAAATGCCGTGTATGTTAGTGATGACAGCCTCAGAAAACATTATGTTGTTATGTTGTTCAGCAGAGAGGTCCAGTTAGGATGTGGTGTTTTTCAAGACCCGTAACACACTCTGGTAGCCGATCATTTGCCATAATGCTACTTCCAGGGATGGAGTGTTGCTAGTAAGTCACAACTGAAGCCCCAATGAGTGAGTTTCTTAGCGTATTTTTTCAATCATTCAGCTGCTGATAAAGTAATTCAATCTTCAAGCACTTCGTTCTTTGTTATTTTTCCTTGCCAACAGCATTACCAACCATTTACATCACACTGACAAAGGCCTTTTAGTTGAAGCATACCTGTGACAAACTCTGAGCGAATGGTTCTGTAGCTATCCCACGGTCCGGGGAATGTCTCTTTAAGTGGTGAGAAAAGCAGCGTAGAGGCTCAATGTGCTCCCAGTTCAACTGTCAAATGGACAAAGGCTTGAGGTTTCACCTTTGAGCTCAGTTCACAGTCAGTGGCCACCTTATGTAGTTCAGGATGGAATTGGACCTGGTCTTCTGCTGCTGTGGCCCACCCACTTGAAAGTTCAGCATGATGTGCGTTTGGAGATGCTCTTCTGCACCCCACCATTGCAACATGTGGTTATCTGAGTTACTGTCACCTTCCTGTCAGCTTGAATCAGTCTGGCTATTCTCCTCTGACCTCCCTCATTAGCAAGACTCTAGAGGCTTTTGTGCATGAAAATCCCAGGAGATCAGCAGTTTCTGAGAGACTCAAACCATCCTGTTTGGCACCAACAATCATAGTACAGTCAAAGTCACTTAGATCAGATTTCTTCCCCATTCTGATGTTAGGCCTGAACAACAACTGAATGTCTTGATCTTGTCTGCGTGTTTATATGGATGGAGTTGCTGCCACATGATTGGCTGAATAGGCATTTGCATTATTGAGCAGGTGTACCAGTGTACCTAATAAAGTGGCCACTGAGTTTACATTGATAAGGGAGAAAATGGGTGATGTTATTTGGTCCATGTTTGATGTCAGGGACACTGGCATAAATAGTGCAAAGAGGTGTCCAGTCCAGCTCAGTTTCACAGTGAGTGCAGCTTCAACTGAAAGTGATCATTAAATGATCCACACAGGGCTTCAGTAACTTTTGCATTCTGTGCACAGAAAAGTAGAGCTAATATGTCCCATTTCTAGTCGTTTGTACACTCACAAAGTAATTTCCCATCTATCTATATATCACAAAGAAGTAATCATTGGCTTCAAACCATATTTCAACAACTGTAAAAACAGCCTACCTTACACAACATGTCTGAATGATTGGCATCCTGTCGCACTCACCTCAATAATAAGCAAATGCTTTGAGAAGCTGGTCAAGGTCACATCTGCAGCTTGCTACCACCCACACTGGATTCCCTACAATTCACCTACCAACATAACCGATCGACAGATGGCGCAATAGCCACAGTTCTTCACACTGTCCTTACACATGTGGAGAAGAAGGATGCTTATGTGAGAATGCTGTTCTCGAACTACAGTTCAACACTCAACACCATAATTCCCTCTAGGCTTGACAAGAAGCTCAGAGACCTCACAAGACCATGTCTTGTGCAGCTGGATCCTGGACTTCCTGTCAGATTGCGAGCAGGTGGTAAGAGTGGGCTCCCTCATCTCTGCCGCTCTGACCCTCAACACTGAAGTCCTAAGCCCCCTCCTTTATTCTCTGTGTACCCATGACTATGTCACCACCCACAGCTCCAATCTGCTAATTAAATTTGCTGATGACACTACACTGATTGGCCTAATCTCAAATAATAATGAGGCAGCCTAGAGCGAAGAAGTCATCACCCTGACACAGTGGTGTCAAGAAAACAACCTCTCCCTCAATGTCGCAAAAACAAAGGAGTTGGTTGTGGACTACAGGAGGAATGGAGACAGGCTAACCCCTATTGACACCAATGGATTTGGGGTTAAGAGGGTGAAAGCTGGTATGCTTTACGTTCCTTGGCATACACATCACCGAGTACCTTGTGGTCTGCACATATCAGCTGTGTGGTGAAAAAAGCACAACAGCATTTCTTTCACCTCAGACTGTCGAAGAAGTTTGGCATGAGCCCCAGATCCTAAGGACTTTCTACAGGGGTACAATTGAGAGCATCCTGACTGGCTGCATCACTGCCTGGTACGGGAACTGTACCTCCCTTAATCGCAGGTCTCTGCAGAGAGTGATGCGGACAGCCCAGCGCATCTGTAGATGGGAACTTCCCATGATTCAGGACATTTACAGAGACAGGTGTGTAAAAAGGGCCTGAAGGATCATTGGGGACCCAAGTCACCCCAACAACAAACTGTTCCAGCTGCTACCATCCGGGAAACGGTACCGCAGCATAAAAGCCAGGACCAACAGGCCCCGGGACAGCTTCTTCCACCAGGTTATCAGACTGATTAACTCACGCTGATACAATTGTATTTCTATGTTATACTGACTGTCCTGTTGAACTTACCATTTATTACAAATTACTATAAATTGCACATTGCACATTTAGATGGAGACGTATGTAAAGATTTTTACTCCTCATGTATGTGAAGGATGTAAGAACATGAAATACTACAGCACAGTACAGGTCCCTCAACACATGATGTTGTGTCAATCTTTTAACTTACCCTAAGATCAATCTAACCCTTCTCACCTACATAGCCCTCCTGTTTTTCTATCATCCATATGCCTATCTAAGATTTCTTAAATGTCCTTCATTTTACATCCACCTTCCTAAAGCCTCGAACTCCATTCAAAACAATGTAATTACCATATCTATCAGAATAACTTTTATAAAATCAGATATTGTTCAACATGCTCCTTCAATTTCTTTGGGAGATTTTATCTACCGTCAATCTAATTTGGTATTTTTAAACTCACTTCTTTCCCTTGGATGTGCTGCAGGTGGTGTTGCAAACTATGGATGTTAATAAATGTCTAACAATGCATTTCAAACATTGGTTCATGAGTAGCCACATTAAAATCAGAAGAATAATTTTTTTGCACAGGAAGCAATCCCATTGCCTCATCATCTTGTGACTGGGACACTTTGTACATGTAACCCTCCTGCCCCCTGCAGGTTGACAAGCAGTGAAGTCTATTTGCTTTCGATGCTGAAACAGTCCTCATTGCTATATAAATGCTAACATTTCTGTCATAGTTTCAGCAGCTTCTCAAGGAGCAACATGTTCGGGTCACTCCAGATTTTTTACTCTTCCGCCTATGCAAAGCTCATTTTTAATACCAGTAAACCAGTAAAGAAGCTGCCCGTTTAACCAGTGCAACCTAGTCCCGCTGGCATTAAAAAGGCTAAATGCTGCAGGATCTCAATTTCACTGATAAACATTTGTACATTGAGTCTCAAAAGCTGTAAATTGCCTTCTAGTGCTTTCATTTAATTTAACAGTGTTGCTAAAAGCATGTCTTTGATTTTGAATTCCCTGAGGACTTCACGTTCACTTGGCTGCACAAACTGGAGAAAGCTGTCAAATATGTTTTTTTTTCCCCTCAGCAAAATTAGCTCATTCCGGCTGATTTCACATTTACAAAGGAAACAAAGTGATACCAATTATTAATTCCAGCTGAAAAAAAGTAAGTAATTTAAGCTTTGTTAAAATTTATATCAAACAGGTTACATACAAATTAATACTTTGCCATATATTTTCACTATGGTAGTTCAAAAGCTATTTTGTGCAGAATAAGATTCTTCAGACTACAATAGAAAAAAATTATTTTTGCTAGCTGATGGATTTCATTGATATTTTCATTGGATGTTTCTGATCAACATAGCAGGCATATGAAATGGAAGCCTCAGTAATCAATTAAGAGCCAATATGTCTCCCAGCAACATTAAAAAGGAGATGAGGAGGAACTTCTTCAGCCAGAGGGTGGTGAATCTGTGGAATTCATTGCCACAGATGGCTCTGGAGGCCAAGTCATTGGGTATATTTAAAGCAAAGGTTAATAGACTCTTGATTTGTAAGGACGTCAAAGGTTACAGGGAGACTGCAGGAGAATGGGGTTGAGAGGAAAAATAAATCAACCATGATTGAGTGGTGGAGCAGACTAGATGGGCCAAATGGCTGAAATCTGCTCCTGTGTCTGATGGTTTTATGGTCTAACACTACTCAAGTCTAACATTCTCATTATACCTTCTTGTGTTTATAAGTCATAAGTCCTTGCTTTGAGGAAATGAATTACATATAACAATCTCTTTCCCAATATTAACCATAAGACTAGCAGGATCACAACCATAATGCTAATGTGAGTAGGGCTACCATATTAAATCCATTGAGGTAACTGAGAAAGTGTTTGCTTCCTGTTATTAGTTACGTTAGTCAACTTTATTAACCATTCTTGGTAAGGAATTTTACAAAATAAAACAAACATTTAACATAAAGCTGCATTGTAGATTAACTTGAGTTACTTCTTCAAGCACCAAAATTATTTTTAATGTTGTAAAGACTTCTTTTGATATAGTCATCTGCATAGGGATGAAAATGCTTAAATGTATGTAACTTTCTGATAAAATTGCCTTTTCCCTACTACCCAATAAATGATCAACAATCTCTTTGACTAGTAAACTGTTCAGTAAATCACCTTTGAATATTCACAGATGTCCTTTGTACAAATAAATGGAAAAACTGTAATGTAATGCAGTGCAGATCATTTGACTACTTCCTTTTTTTGATAAATAAAATGCTTTTCTTAAAGCATTTACATCATAAATGAATGAAAAAAGAAGTTAAAAACATGAAATGCAATCACTGTAAATGAGCATTCATCAATGTCTGCAAGATCCCATAACATTGCAACTACCTAGGGATATATTTCAATGTGGTTTTTATTAAGATTCTATCTGTGATCTTCTATAATAAAGTATCAGTATAAAGTTTAATATATTTCAACAATCATAAATTTCATGTCTTGAAAACAAATCAATCTGATACCCTTCACCATCTGCATTCAGTGCTCTTTGAGTGGTGATTAATACAACTTCTGACAAGACCAAATCAAACATGATTTACTGATTGCACTCAGTTTTAGGCATATTGATTATAACAACCAAATGAATGCTATCTTCATCGCGCCTTGTCACATGGATATTGTTACAATGGCTCTAAATTGAGAAACTGTTGTCGCGTGCTCATCGGTTACTAGTGTTATACCACCATCTGGAGTCTAAAGCTGAACATTGCAATAGCACATCTACCCCTGAGCAACAGAACTGAAGTTAGTGGGACTGAAGATTAGAAAAGGTTGTAACATAGGGTGCTGTTTCACTACGCTTGATTCTACATAGTTGTGCAGTTATCACAGTGAGTACCTGCATTATCATTAAGTTCAGAATGCATAGCATAAGTATTGACATGCATTTCTGTAGTAAATGTGTACATTGAAATATACCAATCCTGATACTTAACTTTAATATTTTAACAGGAACATAAAGAGTATTCTAATCCCACCTTGACTGCTGAACAACTTTTGTATAAATTGTTCCGTAATTATAATACTGGTAATGTACTGGTAGCTAATCATTTAGAAGGAAAGTTGTTGGCTGGTTAACACTCAGAATCTGAATTAGAGTACTCTTTCTGTTACTGCTAAAATTTCCATGAAATATTAAACATTATCAGGATAGTTACATTTTCAATGTATTTATTACCCAGCTGCATATCAATACTTATGCTATGTTGCCCACTAATGTCATTAATGTTGTTCCAATGTGATATCAGCTCTGGTACCATCAAACTAAAACAAGACTGATTTCTCATGTTTGAGTTACAGCTATTATTCATTGTAGTCCTTGCATTTATTTGACTAGCTTTTTATTCTTCAACTTCATTCTGTGTCTCTGCCCTTTCCCGTTTGCTAATTTTGAAGGCATTGATCTGCTGAAGTGCCATTTCATTGGTACTAAGTGCACTCCAATTGTGAATTTTCTTCTGTGAACTGAGATGAAGCGTACTGGTAACTAATCATCCAGAAGGAAATAAGTTCACCATGGATAACTATCAGAATCTGGACGTTTTCAGGTTTTTTCCTACCTCACCCACATTGATGGAGCCAAATCTAACACCACGGGACCTGTCTCTGCCCTCTCTCCCATCTCCATCACCACCAATGCCACCCATAACCACGATTCTGATTAAGATCAACTTAGCCATTGCAGGCCAAGAGTCCAACTAATTGCATTTTTCCCCACTTGAGGAGCCATCAATCAACAAATCCTTTCTTTTATCAAGTATTCCTTTGAACGATGTGACAAGTTGAAAGAAGTTTTAAATTTAAATATTTGTTGCGAGATGACGAACTCTTCCAGTTGTGCTCATTAATCGTGCTGAGTAATATTCATGATTTAAATTCGAAACAGTCTGCATGATTTTCTTTTATTAGTTCCCATGTTATTAAATGTGATTGTTTATGACTAATATATGGCGAAAGCTCAGGACGTAGCTCCAAGCTGTTATTCAAATCAAATAACATGTACCTTACTTGTGCCTAGCACTAATAACTGCCAACTTTGAAACATTTGGAGGCTGTTGTCATTTATATTAAAGTAGGCATTCCTGCCAGCCATGTTTCATAAACTGACTGATTTGTGAATAACTGAATTTAATAATTTTTTAAAAAAATTATATGATTTAAACCCTAGAGCATCAGATGCTTTGCAGTCACCCAAGCAGATTATTTATTGTGTGAATTGGCTGGGTTAGGCTGCAGTTAAACAATGTAATTTTAGAGCAGACTAAAAAATAAGCATTTGGAATTAATAATTTATTTGGCTAATCATGCAATATTTTATAATATGGTTTTGTAAATGGATTTTATTTACTTCTATTTCAGATGAAGATATATCATAAAACAACTTTGCAAGATCTAAATTGACAAAATTCTATGGCTTCATGTGCCGACGTAATGATGAAAATCATTCAGTTTCTAACTTCATAAAAACTTACTCTTGTAATATTTAAAGAACAGTTTGAGGTGAGGTCTGAAGAAGGAGAGTAATTGGTTCGGCAGTGAAATCTGTCCTCCTCACTTTATTCAATCATAATAAGAGCATAAGAAATAGAAACAGGACAATCTGGTCCCTTGAGCCTGCTCCACCATTCAATAAGATCATGTCTGAAAAGACCTTGACCTCAATTCCATTTTCCTGCCTGATCCCTATAATTTTCTCTACAGTCCCAAAAATGTGCCCTTCTCAGCCTTGAATATGTTGTTTGCACCTGCACAGCATTCTGAAGTAAAGCATTGTACAGAAGAAATTCCTCCCCACCTTGAATTCAGAAGATATCCGGTTTCCTCCCATCATCTAAAGATGTACCAGGTAGGTTACTTGGTCATTGTAAATTATCCCGTGATTAGGTTAAGGTTAATTGGGTTTGTCGGGGGTTGCTGGGGTGATGTGGCTCAAAGGACCTACTCTGTGCTATATCACTAAATAAGTAAATAAATTATAAAACTAAACATCAATCAGAATTTTTTTCTTACAACTAACAAGCTTGCAACTTAACTAAAAAGAGTCAACTTTAAGTAGACAGGAGACCATGACCGAAATTACTTATGGATTGGCACACTTCTAACATACCAGATGCGGTTTATATTATCTCATGACATAATTGTAGACATGGTTCCAAACTTTTAAACTGAAATAGAATAGCATGATAACACTTGCTTTTACAAATCTGCTCACCATAATGACTGTCTGGTCTTAATTTTGCTGCCAAAAAAATAAGTTAAAAGCAATTCAGCATAGGGAGAAAATGAAAATGGAAATGGGGACCTGTGGACTGGATTCTCTTCAAAACAACTTCACTGGCACAAACATCTAGGGTTTTGAGAATAGGAAACAGTGTTTGCATTAGGAATGGGACAATACTGAGAGAAAAGCATTCAATTAATGTGGGGGTAAAGAAAATAAATAAAGGCAAATTGCATTATCACTTATAATGACATGACTTTTTCAGAAATGTATTTAAACATTGTACCTCTTACTAGGATTTGATGTCATGCCAGATTATAGAATAAGGATAGCTAACTACTTTAGCATGCTATGAAATTAGTTAAGTTATTCTGAGTGTAAATGAGTCTGAAATTGAAAATGATCACAATTCATTATTAAGTTGTCAGCACCGGATAAAGAAAATTAGTGGGAGAATCCCTCATGAATGTTCCCACTGATGGTATAGATTCTTTGGGATGCCACCATGCAGTTTTGACCAGCTTCCACTAGACTCCTCTATGCTCACTTAAACTGTTTTGTGTGATGAGAAGATTCCCCTTAGCAATGGCATGCTTGGAGTCGTGCCGCAGCAGTAGTTTGGACAAGTGCCTGTGGAAATCTGTTCCATCACATAGCCTACCAGAGGCAAGAGCTTACATTGCCTCAGGAAGCAAAAGTCACAGCTGCTCCAAAGCCCTGGAGGTCCATCAGTATCAGTTGCCAGCACAGACAGCTGCCTTATGAATCGCATGCAGTTAGCAAGCTACTAATGTGATCACATAGTATTGCTATCCATTCAGTTCATCATCGTAGGGCAGATCCACAAACAATGCAGTGTAATTCATGAAGTACAAGAAGCAAATATGCTAAAAAGGCATATTGAACAATTACAGCACTATACAAGTTGGCAAAATTCATTCTAGTTCACCATATTATGCAAACTTTCATTCTCTAGTTAGACTGAAAAGAAATCCCCTGAGGAATACACAGTATCTATTTTTTTGCACTGGTACTAGAGGACTCCAAAGAAGTATCTGTGACCCTTGTGTCACACCCAAATTTCATTTACTTGGCCTAACTCTGACTTTCCCTATTTGGTACCTCCTCCATATCTCCACGAGACATGCAAGTATACTTCTGTCCTAGATGAACAGGCAGAGTCATGCACTTTCATTGTCCATTACATTCTCAGCCTGCCATTCCACCGTTCGCTTAAACTACCTGACAAAGAAAACATAACATTATACTATTTTGGTCACTAGCATGGTGATATTTTGATTTTTTTTTCTGTTCTTTAATATCACCAATGTCTGATGAAGTGACTTAGCTCAGCCATGAAAAATTGCAGACATTTTCTTTTATGTTTTTTTTATGTAGCCCATAAAAAAAGATTAGCTTGCTTCATGTTTTGTAACATTACCGCACTTGACTATTACAGCTCTACTGCCTTCTCAGTTCGGGTATACAAAGCTATGCAGTGAGTTAAACACCCTCTCAAAATCACCCAAGACCGAAGCCTCCTTCAGAGTTTTTAATGAGAAATTACTTGTGAAACTGCAGAAAGTTAAGTAATCTATGTATTAAATTCCATAAGAATCATCACATACCTGAATAAACTAATATGTCAATTATTCTCACGAGATGCATTAATCAAGGTTAATACACACACACACACACACACACACACACACACACACACACACACACACACACACACACACACACACACACACACACACACACACACACACACACACACACACACACACACACACACACACACTACACTCCATCACTATACCTGGTAAACATGAGTACACTTGGGTGCAACGATATCTTCATAACTATAATTGATAAACATAATACTCCCTTCAAAATATATTCAATATATATATATTCCTTCAATATATATTGCTTATTCAAGCCAAAAAATTTACGAAATTGAAACCAAATTCGTAATGTATACTTGACTATAGGATTAGTTATCTGTTTATTCATTTTGAATAATGAAAAAGGAAGTGAAGATCCTAAGATTGAGATCAGTGAAAAATCTTGCACAGATTTACATTCCAAATTTACCCATTGTGGGCAAGCAGCTGTAGTCAATTCTTGTGTCCAGAATATTAAATACCGTATATTAACTGCCCAATAGTAAAATCTTAAGTTTGGTAGAGCCAAGCCGCCCTCCTTCTTAGGCTTCTGTAAATTTTTTTTGCCTAGTCTAGGATTTTTGTTCTGCCACAAATAAGAAGATATTTTAGAGTCAACCATATCGAAAAAAGATTTAGGAATAAAAATTGGTAATGCTTGAAATAAATATAAAAATTTAGGTAGTATCATCATCTTAATAGCATTAACTCTGCCTACCAAAGACAAAGATAATGGAGACCACCTATTAACCAGTTGCTTAATTTGATCGATTAAAGGTAGAAAATTAATTTTAAATAAATCTTTATGTTTTTTAGTAATTTTAATACCTAAATAAGTAAAATAATCTGTAACAATTCTATATGGTACCTGATTATAAATTGGAACATGCATATTTAATGGAAATAGTTCACTCTTATTAAAATTCAATTTATAACCAGAAAAGTTACTAAATTGAGCGAGCAAAGAAGAAATAGCAGGAATAGATCTTTCAGGGATATATTGCTGTTTCAAAGGCAAATAAATAGCGGGTGGAAATAAATAGATGTCTCTCCACTTTGTGCTTTAAGACAAAATCTAAATTAACCCGTGTAGGAAATTATATAAAAAACAGCTTACGTGCAGGAAGTGATGTTCATTCAAAATAAAATGTATACAAAATTAACCTTAACTCTAGAAGCCAGAACACTTGAATCCACAGGATGTCAAACTTAACTACTGAAACGAAAGAATAAATAATCATTTCATTAAGTCTTTGACAAAAGAAAGATAGTCTCGGAGACTGGTCTTGAAAGCAGGCTTACTAAACCATCTTTAACTGTTCTCACTTTGTGTTTTCTAACTTCCCATTATCACTAGGGAAAGCTTGTGTGACTAACCTTAAGGGCCAATCATACCTCTTGGCTTGATTGTCTTTCACTTTCTTGTGAATTTGGCCTCTCAGTTCTCCACTTTGGCTGACGCTGGGGATTGCTAATGTACTCTCTTCATCACCTTAGCCAAAAGGTTTTAGCTAAACTCTGGGCCTGCCTCCATTGCTGCCTGCATAGGCCGGCATTGTTACCCTGACTGCGCTGTCAAAGGTCAAGGTTCTGTAGCCCTTTAGATGGGAAACATTGCATACCCTCAGCACAGTTGGATGTGATCTTACGCAGTCTGAGATTAGACTGTACCAACATGGCTTGCACTGCTTTCCACACATCGACTACTCCTTCTGCACTAGAAAATGGTATAAGAGCACCATCAACATAAGATTGCTTCTCTATTTATCTCCATGCTTCAGTCCCAAGTTCCTTCTCTCCCTCAATAGCTGTTCTCTTAAAACCATAGACTCCCACAGCCAGCAAAGGGCAGTTACCAAATACATGAAATCTCATGCAGTACTCCAGAACCTTGTTGCCCAGTTGGTGGTCATGAAACCACAAGAATCCGAGGTAGTCTTGATGCACCATCAATAACTCACGCTGAGACTTAGGAAGTGAGATATCGGCTTTTATTGACTGGAAGAATAAACAGCACTACATCCTGGGGAAAATGAGGGAGAGCAGCAGCCCACAGTCGCCTTTATACAGGGGTCTGTGGGAGGAGCCACAGGAGCAGTCAGCAGGGTCTGTGGGAGGAGCCACAGGAGCAGTCAGACAGGTATATCTAGTTCACCACAAGTCTCAAGGATCCTCTCTCACTAGGAAGATGTGGAGTGTGTGTTCGATGTCTGCCATCACTGTGATGGATTCAGTTGTGAAACAGAAGAAGACCCCGAGCAGTGCGTTCTTGAGGTCTGGGCCCCACAAGAGCACATTGTTCCCTGATACACCTTTGAATTATGCACTTCAATCAAAGACAATTAGTATTTATGCAGGTTTCTGGGGCTGCTGAGCAGCAAAGTCAGGAAAACACCAGTTTTCTTTGCTGGGATTTGGTGGAGGAGCTAGCTCAGCATGATTGCTCCTGAAGGATCTCTCCATAAACTCTGTGTGATGAACTTTCATTTCTGGTTTCCTTCTCAATGTGTGACTGAGGGCCTGCTTGGTTTTTTGGTAGGAGTTTTCATTGAGAGCAGGACAAAATGGAGCTACCAATTGGTTGACCAATCTCCTTGAAAATCTTTGTTCACGATTCAAAGGGAGATGCCAGCTTATGTAAGTTACAGAAGACCAGCTTCCCTAATTCTGGTTGAGCAGAGCTAAGTGTGACAAGGCGCTGGGTTTGCTTACCTGCAAACTTCTCTTCCATATAGATTCTGCTCTCACAGGGTG
The DNA here is from genome assembly GCF_048418815.1 of Hemitrygon akajei. Lineage (NCBI taxonomy): Eukaryota > Metazoa > Chordata > Chondrichthyes > Myliobatiformes > Dasyatidae > Hemitrygon > Hemitrygon akajei. The sequence continues at coordinate 42,592,727 of NC_133140.1, forward strand.
TGAAATTACTTGGGTGCCCTTTCACCTGGATATTAGTCTTATATCTGCTGACAGTAGGACGAGGAGCACCATCGAGGCAGATTTCCTCCACTATGACACAACCCAGATCCAATCTTTGGCCTAAGGTGCATTCTTTTTTACCGTTGTGCTGTTCGCATACCTTATGTGCACAGATGGTGTCTCTGCCAAGCAACAGTAGAGTCTCATGAAGCATCAAGCGGGGGAATTTTGTCAGCCACGTCCTGACAATGTGAATAACCGCAGGCAGCTTCAGGAGTTGAGATTTCATCCCTGTTGCTGGGAATATGGTCACACTCAAAGAGTGCTAGCAACATAACAAATCCATTGGCTCTTCTTCCAGCAACTTCTGGTGTTCCAGAACATGTCTTTAGAGTGCATGAGGAAACAGAACCTTGAGCACTGAATGTGTCAAAGAATGTTGATTTTGACAATGACACATTGCTCTTATTACACCTGCCTTTATTTTTTGCTCAGGATGTCTTTTCAGGTTGATGTTGGCCAGACTTCTTTTAGAGCAGGATGTGCTTTGGCAGTCTTTCCTGGATACCGCTGTACATGAAGAAGAAGCAACATCTATGGATGCTCAGCGGGCTCCCTGCCATACTTTGCTGCTGGTGTGCTGGAACCAATAGTAGCCCAACGTGCCAGCCCTGAATGCAGTGCTGATATGTGCTGGTCACTGTTGCACCCAGTGTATGTCTGATAACTTTACAGTCCTTTGCTTTGTGTGCTGTTGAAGCACAACAATTGAAGCATATTGAGTGCTCCTTCAGAAAGCACCTTCCATCTGCAAGCAGTTTTTCTTTGAATCCTCTGCGTTTCCTCAAGGGGTGAGGTTTCTTGTCTATCAGGGTTCATGATTGAGTTTTCTATTTCAGTTTTCTTGACCGTGAATGAGGTGTTACCCAAGAGTTGTGAGCATAAAACAAGGGCCATTTCTCATTTCTGCGTGGTGGCAGATGAATTCCACAAAGAATAAAAATGGCAGATAGTGGGCATGATGCTTTGTTTTATACTTGAACCCTTCAGTTATCCACAGTTCTTGCATGTTGCTTGGTAGTTCCTCCACTATAGTTCCTCACTCTTGCTGTATTTAAGAAACTCAGTTCTAGCAGATAACCCTTGTTTTCTCTGTGGCTTGTAGTTCTGACAATAGGTCTGCGAGCTCCTGTATCTTCTATAGTTCTTTGTGTGAGAGCTTTGGAAAATTATCGGGTCTGCAGAAGAGAGTTTCTTCAATTACCTCTGGAGGAACATAGCTTTTACCCTCAGCCTCTGGCACAGCATTTGCAAACGTGAGCTGCCCGAACCCCTGTTGCTTCCCATCAAGCCACTTGCAGAGAAGGTCTAGCTCTTTGATGGCTTGAGACTTAGTGCTTCCACAGCATTGTGAAAGCTTGACTTCCAGGGCAGATTACTGGCAGACTGGTTGTTGAACATTTTTAGTCCTGGGTGACGAGCCAGATACCAAGTCAAATCCAATGCATCTGCAGCTCCTGCCAAATGTGTGTCCTGGGATAGATGGAAGCTCAGCCTGTCTATGCCTGTGTAAATGGGGTTGGTATCGGTAGCAACTCTCGACAGAGGTTTTTGCTGTGATGAAATTGCAGAAGGGGGTGTTGTAGACCTTGATTGACAATACCTGGACTATGTGAAAGGCATGTTGGCTCTGTGGAGTGGACAGTTTTGCCTTTTACAGTTTGAGCACTATCTTTTTCATAGCCAAAATGCATTTGGATATATTCTTTAGTAAGCTGCAATGGCTGTCGTGACAGCAAGCCGTGAGTGATTCTGGTTGTAGACACGCAACTGCTCCTTGATGCACCATCAATAACTCTCTGAGACGTGAGGCGAGATATCGGCTTTTATTGACAGGAAGAAAGAACAAGCAGCAATTGACCACCATGCTACATCCTGGAGACTGAGAGGCAGGGCTCAGGCCCCAATCGCCTTTATACCGGGGTCTGTGGGAGAAGCCACAGTCAGTGGGAGGAGCCACAGGAGCAGTCAACGGGGGGGCGTGTCCAGACAGGTATATGTAGATCACCACACTCCTTCATATACATTTGCATCTTCTGTGGCAGCCTTAACTTCATGCTCTTCCCTGAGGGCACTCTCTCCACATCTGCATGAGCTATCTCCATTTGCATCTCACCTTCGTGTTTAGCATAAGCCACTCTCATACTTGTCACTTCAACTTTGGCGCCAACTTGTGCTGTGGCTATGCTAATCGTAGATTCTCTAAATGGTCGTGATGACACGATCGATGAGTCACGTTCCAACCTCACGTCCGGGTCTTGGCATTTGCCGTTCGGGTCAGATGTTGACATTGTCATGTGTGGTGTTAAGGCGCGTTTCCAGTCCACAGGCGATGCTTTTAAAGACAAATCATCTTTTAACTTGACAGCTCTCTCTGTGCGAATATACAAAGACTTGCAGTGAGTTAAACACCTTCTCAAAAGTCACCTGAGACAGAAGCTTCCTTCAGGGTTTTTAATGATATCTTACTTGTGAAACTGCAGGAAGTTAAGCAAAATATGTATTAAATCCAATACAGAATCATTGCACACCTGAATATACTAACACTGTTGACTATTCTCATGATTGGTGTTAACCAAGGTAAAACAAACAAGCCTCGCTCCAGAATTATACCATGTAAACACAGGTAAACTTGTAGTGCAATGATATCTTAATAACTACAAGTGATAAACATAATACTTCCTTCAAAATATAGCTACTAAATGTTTACCAATACTGTATTTACAAAAATCTAAGACTCAGAGATATTGCTGTTTCAAGATTAAATTTAAATTAAATTAAATCCAAATTGACCCGCACAGGAAATGAAATAAAAAACAGCTTACCTATAGGAAGTGACGTTCATACAAAACAAATTGCGCCCCCTTGAGGCCAGAACAATAGCTGGCATCATGGTGACATGAAGCTAATTAGGAATTCATGTGCATATCTGAATAGAAAAATAAATGAGCATTTCTGGCCCATTGTCCAAACCACCTTCAAGAATCCTGTAGCATTTTCTCTCATTAACACCCCTCATTCAATTCAAGACTATTTAATGTCCTTTTCAGTATACAAATGAAAGGGAGAAAAAAATCATTGTTGCTTCAGATCCAATGCAGCACAAAAAAAAATCACAATAAAAAAAACACAATAATAATCAAAGCACAATACATACTGTATAAATATATATGATAGCTTATATTCAGTACATAGATTGATTGTATGTCCATAAAGTGATGCTAGGCACAGGAGTGTCTGTACATAAGGTAACTAACAGAAAATGATAAGTAATGGTGATTGGGGATGTGAAGGGGTGGGTTTATGGGTGGAGGTGTTGATCTGCCTTACGGCTTGAGGAAAGTAACGGTTTTTGAGTCTGGTGGTCCTGGCGTGGATGCTACATAGCCTCCTCCCTGATGGGAGTGGGACAAACAGTCCACAAGCAGGTGGCTGTGATCCTTCAGGATGTTACTGATCCTTTTCCAGCACCTTTCCATATGCATGTATGTCCTCCACATACACCACCTAATTCTGCAGCCACCCACCCACACCAAAGGCGATTTATATTATCCAGTTCACCTTACAACCAGAACGTCTTTGAAATGAAGAAGGAAACTTGAGATCCACATGATCAAAGCAAACTCTAATGTGTGCCTCTTATTTATTGTTACTGCTTTTCGTATATCTATTAAATGTGCAACAAAGTCAGATGTGATCTTCTTGTCTAACCAAAATACCCAACCTATCAGTACAAAGTAAGTCTAACCAATCATGGGTAGTTACAACATACTCATGATATATTACCCTATCCTAGATGATACACTTTGATCTGTGAATCTATGTACTCAGCAATCACTCTGATAATCCAATCTATCGCTTAGAATTGTTGGAGAAAACCCAGAAGCTGCAATAAGTGTGGTATGATCCATAGAGTTTTACCAGAGTTACAGGCTCAGATAAATGGGAGAGACTGTAAAGTTTTGCATAGAGCGATGAATGATGTTTTTCAGTGAATAACCATGCAAATTATATTTATTTATGCACTCTGTGCTGCTTTCTTCTGCTGACACTGGTATAAGTGACTGGGACAGATGCACTATTCACACCCATGTCCACTCAATGATTTTTATTTGACAGTACTTCAAATCTTTGAACCTTAATTGAAGGAATCATTTGTGCATTCCCCCCCCCCCCATTTCACTATTTTTAACACTTGTCTTAACTTTCGTATTAGCAAACATAACAACAGTTGCCTAGAAATTATTTTAACACATTTTAATAGTTTTGAAACAGCATTATGTTGTACTCTAACTCTTTGTTAAAATCATCCATAAAAATATGCAAAGCTATACAGTATAAAGGAGGTAAAAGCAGAGGTTCAGTCTGCATTTTTCCATCCTCCCTGGCTACAGAGGTTGTGGCAAGCAGATTTAGAAAGAGAGGAGGGGATAAACTGAGTAATTTTTGGCAAGTTAATTTAACTTCAGTGGAGAGCAAATTATTGGAATCAATTCTGAGGTTCAGTAGATCCCTTCACTTAGAAAGGCTAAGGCAAATCAGAGACAATCAACATGGATTTGTTAAGGAATCCTGTGTCTGAATTGCTTCAGGAAACCTTTGAGGAGGTGATGAGGATCAATGATGGCAGTATATCTGATATAAATAGAGGCTTGAGCATGGTCATGCTTGATAGGCTGGTCATTAGTATGGTTCCACAGATTTGGCACTTGGTTGCTTTATTTTTGTTTAATATATAATGGTGCTTAAGAACACAATGTAAATATAATGAAATTTGTATCATCTCAAATATTGGCTATTTGACAGTAAGGGATAGTACAGGACTTTAACCTGCAGCAAGACATCGATAGTATGGTTAGATGGGCAGAAAATGACTTGTGGGAAATAAAGCATTAGACAACTTGCAAAAAAGCAAAGAGATATCCAGTTAGCAGGAGGATATTGAGCTATATGAAGGTCCAAAGAGACATTGGGTGTACGTGCACAGATCATTGAAGAAAACAGAAAAAGTCAATGAAGTGCCGGAAGTATATTGCATGTTTTTTTTTATTAGCAATAACAAAGAACTTAAGTCTGCAACTTAAATAATTCCACATGATTGTTCTGCATGTTTTTCGGAACTCTGAAGTGGAAAATCATACTGGGGATGAACTTAGGATGTCACACTATTGTAGATACTATTTGTGTCAGCCTGATGCTGGAAGTGTGATTCTAATACCTCCAAAAATCTTGCTGGAATGATCTTAATTTTTCCAGAAATCTTGCTCTACTCTGGGATAAAACTACTTCCAACTTCCCCACAGCCTGTGAAGGAATTTTAGGCCTTTACCTCCAACATGTTTCAAGAGCGAGAAGAATATCAGCAAAACTTTGAATTTGCCCTATGCTTAAGTGTATTCTGTTGGCAGTAAACATGCTAGACACCGGAAAAACTGATGGTCACCTACCCATTCTTGCAATGTGAATCACCAGAAAAGCACAAAAAATGGGAATAAATTAAATTAGTGCAACATTTTAATTCATTAGTACATTGTCTTTTGAAATAATTTAATATTCTGAATTGAGTAACTATATATTTTCAAACACTTACAAATAATTCAGCACAATATAGAAAAGAAACAACTGCTATTATGTTAATCATGGTTTTGGCTTATAATGTAAAAGTAATCTAATTCTTCCACCTACACATCGGAATGCAGGTTATTGCTGCCAAAGGTTTCCTGATTGAGACTGCCTCTAATTGGTAACATCCCCAACTCACTGGCAAAGTTCAGTCAAATCATCTCAATCTGGGATCAATCTTGACCAGGTTAATGGAAATGTAGGAAGGTTCTACAATGAATTGATTTTCTTTTTACTTATCCCTGGCATGGGGAAAATGAGCAAAAGTTTCCAATTATGTCTTATGTCTATCAGTGTGGTGATGGGCCCCTCCTACCTATTTTTTGTAGTGATGGTGCTGCTGAAATCAGAGAAGATGAGGACACTAATGTATGTTAAACTCAGGACAGTATGGAACCAAAAAAGAAAGTAGAAGTGAGGGTGCTCTTGCTCTTGACCTTCTCAGTCTGAAGGAGTGTTTCAGTAGGAGAGGCTGACAGGGTTAAGCTCGTAAGTGCTCACTGCATCACTGATACAGCACACTGGAGTGGATGCTTAGTCTAGCAACTGTCAACAGAGCATGAAGACTGTTCCACCTAAAATAGTATCAATGTCGGACTCATTAGGCAGATGCAAGTTGGTGAGGCGACCATCAGCAATGTTATACAGACAGCTCACAAAACTACTAGATACTCTAGAATAAATACTTCTCAATTGCAGTCACTGCAGTCTGCAGGATGTTCTTTTGAACCAACTAAACAATCTGGCACTTTTGCGAACTCCTGGGTGATTCAGTGAACTCCACTCTTGAGAATACAGGTATGGTAAGGACAGCCATCACTGGGGGTGCATGCTGCGTCGAGGTCTGATGGTGGAAGACGAGCCGTGATCAGCTCGATTACACAGCGCTGGTTAAAGCATCGAGCAAGATTAAAATCGTGAAGGATGAGAGTGGAAAATGAACAGGTAGCACTATCTGCTTGTGTTTGACCAGTCTCTTTCTCTTCTCGCTACTACTGTCAGGTGGGAGGTGCAGGAGTCTTGGGTCCCACATCGCCAGGTTTGGGTCCATTGTTGCCCTGCAGCCATCGGGCTCCTGGACAGGCTTCAATCGCCTTAGTGTTGAAGCAGCTCTGCAGCTGTGGACTCACCTTCAGGGACTTGGCAGATCGTGTTCCATCTGTTTATTTTATGCTACTGTTTGCATGATTTGATTAAGGCATTAAGACTGAGAGTGAAGGATGTACCAGTGTTCAGGTTTACTTGCTTCAGTGCTGAACTGGCTCCGCGCTGTGGCCTGCATCACCGAACTGGCTCTGCGCTGTGGCCTGCATCACCGAACTGGTTCCGCTCTGTGGCCTGCATCAGCGAACTGGCTCCGCGCTGTGGCCTGAACCAGCGAATTGGCTCTGCGCTGTGGCCTGCATCAGCGAACTGGCTCTGCGCTGTGGCCTGCATCACCGAACTGGCTCTGCGCTGTGGCCTGCATCAGCGAACTGGCTCCGCTCTGTGGCCTGCATCACCGAACTGGCTCCGCGCTGTGGTCTAAATCAGCGAACTGGCTCCGTGCTGTGGTCTGCATCAGCGAACTGGCTCTGCGCTGTGGCCTGCATCAGCGAACTGGCTCTGCGCTGTGGCCTGCATCAGCGAACTGGCTCCGCTCTGTGGCCTGCATCACCGAACTGGCTCCGCGCTGTGGCCTGCATCACCGAACTGGCTCCGCGCTGTGGCCTGCATCAGCAAACTGGCTCCGCGCTGTGGCCTGCATCACCGAACTGGCTCCGCTCTGTGGCCTGCATCACCGAACTGGCTCCGCGCTGTGGCCTGCATCAGCGAACTGGCTCCGCGCTGTGGCCTGCATCAGCGAACTGGCTCCGCTCTGTGGCCTGCATCACCGAACTGGCTCTGTGCTGTGGCCTGCATCACCGAACTGGCTCTGTGCTGTGGCCTGCATCACCGAACTGGCTCCGTGCTGTGGCCTGCATCACCGAACTGGCTCCGCGCTGTGGCCTGAATCAGCGAACTGGCTCTGTGCTGTGGCCTGCATCACCGAACTGGCTCCGTGCTGTGGCCTGCATCACCGAACTGGCTCCGTGCTGTGGCCTGCATCAGCGAACTGGCTCCGCGCTGTGGCCTGCATCAGCGAACTGGCTCCGCTCTGTGGCCTGCATCACCGAACTGGCTCCGTGCTGTGGCCTGCATCACCGAACTGGCTCCGTGCTGTGGCCTGCATCAGCGAACTGGCTCTGCGCTGTGGCCTGCATCACCGAACTGGCTCCGTGCTGTGGCCTGCATCAGCGAACTGGCTCTGCGCTGTGGCCTGCATCACCGAACTGGCTCCGTGCTGTGGCCTGCATCAGCGAACTGGCTCTGCGCTGTGGCCTGCATCACCGAACTGGCTCCGTGCTGTGGCCTGCATCACCGAACTGGCTCCGTGCTGTGGCCTGCATCAGCGAACTGGCTCCGTGCTGTGGCCTGCATCACCGAACTGGCTCCGCGCTGTGGCCTGAATCAGCGAAATGGCTCCGGTCTGTGGCCTGCATCACCGAACTGGCTCCGCTCTGTGGCCTGCATCACCGAACTGGCTCTGTGCTGTGGCCTGCATCACCGAACTGGCTCCGTGCTGTGGCCTGCATCACCGAACTGGCTCCATGCTGTGGCCTGCATCACTGAACTGGCTCCGCGCTGTGGCCTGCATCACCGAACTGGCTCCGCGCTGTGGCCTGAACCAGCGAACTGGCTCCGCTCTGTGGCCTGCATCACTGAACTGGCTCCGTGCTGTGGCCTGCATCACTGAACTGGCTCCGCGCTGTGGCCTGCATCACCGAACTGGCTCCGTGCTGTGGCCTGCATCACTGAACTGGCTCCGTGCTGTGGCCTGCATCACTGAACTGGCTCCGCGCTGTGGCCTGCATCACTGAACTGGCTCTGTGCTGTGGCCTGCATCACCGAACTGGCTCCGTGCTGTGGCCTGCATCACTGAACTGGCTCCGCGCTGTGGCCTGAATCAGCGAACTGGCTCCGCGCTGTGGCCTGAACCAGCGAACTGGCTCCGCTCTGTGGCCTGCATCACCGAACTGGCTCCATGCTGTGGCCTGCATCACCGAACTGGCTCCATGCTGTGGCCTGCATCACCGAACTGGCTCTGTGCTGTGGCCTGCATCACCGAACTGGCTCTGTGCTGTGGCCTGCATCAGCGAACTGGCTCCGCGCTGTGGCCTGAATCAGTGAACTGGCTCCGCTCTGTGGCCTGCATCACCGAACTGGCTCTGCGCTGTGGCCTGCATCACTGAACTGGCTCCGCTCTGTGGCCTGCATCACCGAACTGGCTCCGCTCTGTGGCCTGCATCACCGAACTGGCTCTGTGCTGTGGCCTGCATCACCGAACTGGCTCCGTGCTGTGGCCTGCATCACCGAACTGGCTCCATGCTGTGGCCTGCATCACTGAACTGGCTCCGCGCTGTGGCCTGCATCACCGAACTGGCTCCGCGCTGTGGCCTGAACCAGCGAACTGGCTCCGCTCTGTGGCCTGCATCACTGAACTGGCTCCGTGCTGTGGCCTGCATCACTGAACTGGCTCCGCGCTGTGGCCTGCATCACCGAACTGGCTCCGTGCTGTGGCCTGCATCACTGAACTGGCTCCGTGCTGTGGCCTGCATCACTGAACTGGCTCCGTGCTGTGGCCTGCATCACTGAACTGGCTCCGTGCTGTGGCATGCATCACTGAACTGGCTCCGCGCTGTGGCCTGCATCAGCGAACTGGCTCCGTGCTGTGGCCTGCATCACTGAACTGGCTCCGCGCTGTGGCCTGCATCACCGAACTGGCTCTGTGCTGTGGCCTGCATCACCGAACTGGCTCCGTGCTGTGGCCTGAATCACCGAACTGGCTCCATGCTGTGGCCTGCATCACTGAACTGGCTCCGCGCTGTGGCCTGAATCAGCGAACTGGCTCCGCGCTGTGGCCTGAACCAGCGAACTGGCTCCGCTCTGTGGCCTGCATCACCGAACTGGCTCTATGCTGTGGCCTGCATCACCGAACTGGCTCCATGCTGTGGCCTGCATCACCGAACTGGCTCCATGCTGAGGCCTGCATCACCGAACTGGCTCTGTGCTGTGGCCTGCATCAGCGAACTGGCTCCACGCTGTGGCCTGAATCAGCGAACTGGCTCCACGCTGTGGCCTGAATCAGCGAACTGGCTCCGCGCTGTGGCCTGAATCACCGAACTGGCTCTGTGCTGTGGCCTGCATCAGCGAACTGGCTCCGCGCTGTGGCCTGCATCACTGAACTGGCTCCGTGCTGTGGCCTGCATCACCGAACTGGCTCTGTGCTGTGGCCTGCATCAGCGAACTGGCTCCGCGCTGTGGCCTGCATCACCGAACTGGCTCTGCGCTGTGGCCTGCATCAGCGAACTGGCTCCGTGCTGTGGCCTGCATCACCGAACTGGCTCCGTGCTTTGGCCTGCATCAGCGAACTGGCTCCGCGCTGTGGCCTGCATCACCGAACTGGCTCTGCGCTGTGGCCTGCATCAGCGAACTGGCTCCATGCTGTGGCCTGCATCACTGAACTGGCTCCGTGCTGTGGCCTGCATCACTGAACTGGCTCCGCGCTGTGGCCTGCATCACCGAACTGGCTCCGTGCTGTGGCCTGCATCACTGAACTGGCTCCGTGCTGTGGCCTGCATCATCGAACTGGCTCCGTGCTGTGGCCTGCATCACTGAACTGGCTCCGCGCTGTGGCCTGCATCACCGAACTGGCTCCGTGCTGTGGCCTGCATCACTGAACTGGCTCCGTGCTGTGGCCTGCATCACTGAACTGGCTCCGCGCTGTGGCCTGCATCACTGAACTGGCTCCGCCCTGTGGCCTGCATCACCGAACTGGCTCCGTGCTGTGGCCTGCATCACCGAACTGGCTCCATGCTGTGGCCTGCATCACTGAACTGGCTCCTCGCTGTGGCCTGAATCAGCGAACTGGCTCCGCGCTGTGGCCTGAACCAGCGAACTGGCTCCGCTCTGTGGCCTGCATCACCGAACTGGCTCCGCTCTGTGGCCTGCATCACCGAACTGGCTCTATGCTGTGGCCTGCATCACCGAACTGGCTCCATGCTGTGGCCTGCATCACCGAACTGGCTCTGTGCTGTGGCCTGCATCACCGAACTGGCTCCATGCTGTGGCCTGCATCACCGAACTGGCTCTGTGCTGTGGCCTGCATCACCGAACTGGCTCCGTGCTGTGGCCTGCATCAGCGAACTGGCTCCGTGCTGTGGCCTGCATCAGCGAACTGGCTCCGTGCTGTGGCCTGCATCACCGAACTGGCTCTATGCTGTGGCCTGCATCAGCGAACTGGCTCCATGCTGTGGCCTGCATCAGCGAACTGGCTCCGTGCTGTGGCCTGCATCACCGAACTGGCTCCATGCTGTGGCCTGCATCACCGAACTGGCTCTGTGCTGTGGCCTGCATCAGCGAACTGGCTCTATGCTGTGGCCTGCATCACCGAACTGGCTCCATGCTGTGGCCTGCATCACCGAACTGGCTCTGTGCTGTGGCCTGCATCAGCGAACTGGCTCCGCGCTGAGGCCTGCATCACCGAACTGGCTCTGTGCTGTGGCCTGCATCACCGAACTGGCTCCATGCTGAGGCCTGCATCACCGAACTGGCTCTGTGCTGTGGCCTGCATCACCGAACTGGCTCCGTGCTGTGGCCTGCATCACCGAACTGGCTCCGTGCTGTGGCCTGCATCAGCGAACTGGCTCCGTGCTGTGGCCTGCATTACCGAACTGGCTCTGTGCTGTGGCCTGCATCACCGAACTGGCTCTGTGCTGTGGCCTGCATCAGCGAACTGGCTCCGCGCTGTGGCCTGAATCAGTGAACTGGCTCCGCTCTGTGGCCTGCATCACCGAACTGGCTCTGTGCTGTGGCCTGCATCACCGAACTGGCTCCGCGCTGTGGCCTGCATCACCGAACTGGCTCCATGCTGAGGCCTGCATCACCGAACTGGCTCTGTGCTGTGGCCTGCATCACCGAACTGGCTCCGTGCTGTGGCCTGCATCACTGAACTGGCTCCGCTCTGTGGCCTGCATCACCGAACTGGCTCTGTGCTGTGGCCTGCATCACCGAACTGGCTCTGTGCTGTGGCCTGAATCACCGAACTGGCTCCGCTCTGTGGCTTGAATCAGCGAACTGGCTCCGGTCTGTGGCCTGCATCACCGAACTGGCTCTGTGCTGTGGCCTGCATCACCGAACTGGCTCCGTGCTGTGGCCTGCATCACCGAACTGGCTCCCTGCTGAGGCCTGCATCACCGAACTGGCTCTGTGCTGTGGCCTGCATCACCGAACTGGCTCCGTGCTGTGGCCTGCATCACCGAACTGGCTCCGCTCTGTGGTCTGAATCAGCGAACTGGCTCCGCGCTGTGGCCTGCATCACCGAACTGGCTCCGCGCTGTGGCCTGAATCACCTAACTGGCTCCGTGCTGTGGCCTGCATCACCGAACTGGCTCCGCGCTGTGGCCTGCATCACCGAACTGGCTCCGCGCTGTGGCCTGAATCAGCGAACTGGCTCCGCGCTGTGGCCTGCATCACCGAACTGGCTCCGCGCTGTGGCCTGAATCACCGAACTGGCTCCGCGCTGTGGCCTGCATCACCGAACTGGCTCCACGCTGTGGCCTGCATCAGCGAACTGGCTCCGCGCTGTGGCCTGCATCAGCGAAATGGCTCCGGTCTGTGGCCTGCATCAGCGAACTGGCTCCGCGCTTTGGCCTGCATCACCGAACTGGCTCCGCGCTGCGGCCTGCATCACCGAACTGGCTCTGTGCTGTGGCCTGCATCACCGAACTGGCTCTGTGCTGTGGCCTGAATCAGCGAACTGGCTCCACGCTGTGGCCTGCATCACCGAACTGGCTCTGTGTTGTGGCCTGCATCACCGAACTGGCTCTGTGTTGTGGCCTGCATCACCGAACTGGCTCCGCGCTGTGGCCTGCATCAGCAAACTGGCTCCGCGCTGTGGCCTGAATCACCGAACTGGCTCTGGTCTGTGGCCTGCATCAGCAAACTGGCTCCATGCTGTGGCCTGCGTCACCGAACTGGCTCCGCGCTGTGGCCTGAATCAGCGAACTGGCTCCATGCTGTGGCCTGCATCACCGAACTGGCTCCGTGCTGTGGCCTGAATCAGCGAACTGGCTCTGTGCTGTGGCCTGAATCAGCGAACTGGCTCTGTGCTGTGGCCTGCATCACTGAACTGGCTCCGCGCTGTGGCCTGCATCACTGATCTAGTTCCACGGCTATCGTCTGCAAACATTGGCACTCACCTCATCACTGAACTGGCTCCATGGCTGAGTGTGATTTTATCATGTGTTCTACAGTTTCTTTGTTTTGCGGCTATATACAAGAAGATGAATCCCAAAGTTGTATTCAGTTTACATGAAGAAGAAGAAGAAAGCCTTTAACTCCGAATGGAGTCATCAGGACACTGTCATGATGGCATTTTTTTAGCAGGCTTTCTTATTTTTACAAGGCCGAGTTGCTAGCTCGATGCTCAACCCAGCACAGATGGAAAGTGTGCAAGGAGGCCGGCTGGATTTGAACTTGGGGGCCTTCACTCCGAAGTCCGGCGCTGATGCCACTATGCCACCAGCTGGTGGACAAAGTATACATACTTTGGTAATGAATGTACTTCAAACATTAAGCAAAGCTGCAGCTTCAACCAAAGGCATTTTGAATGAGAAAGAAGTGTAAATGACCGAATAGTAACATGGGAACATAGAAATGAAAGAAAGTCATTCAGCTCTTTGAATCTGTTTTCCTCTCTATATGCCATGGCTAAATTATTCTTCAAAACTACTTACATAGTCCTACCAAGTCTTCCAAATGTACCAAGGGCTTCATTGTGCTACTGATACACAGTCCACCTGTTCTAGTAGTCTCTGTGCATGATATGTCTTGGCTTGGGCACTGGGAACAATCTTTTGTTTTTTTCTGAATGATGCCATTGAAAGTATTCATCCCTTTTTTTTGTGTCTACCTGAACAAACAGATGAATACCTTGTACCAGTTAACATATCAAAGACTGAATGCAGTTTCCTGAATGAAATTCCAGCTGAAGTTATTGCTGAAGTTCTGGAATTAGGGTGGATGTCCAATTTTTAACTGAATGACCTGCCACTGCACGCATTTCAAAGGTGGAGGGATCCACCCTCGGAAGGGAAAATAGTCATTTAACTACGTGAGTTACATTAAAAAAAACTATTGTAACACAAGCTAAGGTTCTTGCACCTTACCACAGGTTGCAGTAATGTCTGTAAGTGAAATGTGAATGATAGATAGATAGATAGATACTTTATTCATCCCCATGGGGAAATTCAACTTTTTTCCAATGTCCCATACACTTGTTGTAGCAAAACTAATTACATACAATACTTAACTCAGTAAAGAATATGATATGCATCTAAATCACTATCTCAAAAAGCATTAATAATAGCTTTTAAAAAGTTCTTAAGTCCTGGCGGTAGAATTGTAAAGCCTAATGGCATTGGGGAGTATTGACCTCTTCATCCTGTCTGAGGAGCATTGCATCGATAGTAACCTGTCGCTGAAACTGCTTCTCTGTCTCTGGATGGTGCTATGTAGAGGATGTTCAGAGTTATCCATAATTGACCGTAGCCTACTCAGCGCCCTTCGCTCAGCTACCGATGTTAAACTCTCCAGTACTTTGCCCACGACAGAGCCCGCCTTCCTTACCAGCTTATTAAGACGTGAGGCGTCCCTCTTCTTAATGCTTCCTCCCCAACACGCCACCACAAAGAAGAGGGCGCTCTCCACAACTGACCTATAGAACATCTTCAGCATCTCACTACAGACATTGAATGACGCCAACCTTCTTAGGAAGTACAGTCGACTCTGTGCCTTCCTGCACAAGGCATCTGTGTTGGCAGTCCAGTCTAGCTTCTCGTCTAACTGTACTCCCAGATACTTGTAGGTCTTAACCTGCTCCACACATTCTCCATTAATGATCACTGGCTCCATATGAGGCCTAGATCTCCTAAAGTCCACCACCATCTCCTTGGTCTTGGTGATATTGAGACGCAGGTAGTTTGAGTTGCACCATATCACAAAGTCCTGTATCAGTTTCCTATACTCCTCCTCCTGTCCATTCCTGACACACCCCACTATAGCCGTGTCATCAGCAAACTTCTGCACATGGCAGGACTCTGAGTTATATTGGAAGTCTGATGTGTACAGGGTGAACAGGACCGGAGAGAGTACGGTTCCCTGCGGCGCCCCTGTGCTGCTGACCACCGTGTCAGACCTACAGTCTCCCAACCGCACATACTGAGGTCTATCTGTCAAGTAGTCCACTATCCAATCCACCATGTGAGAGTCTACTCCCATCTCCGTTAGTTTGTGCCTTAAGATCTTGGGCTGGATGGTGTTAAAGGCACTAGAGAAGTCAAGGAATGTAATCCTCACAGCACAACTGACCCCCTCTAGGTGAGAGAGTGATTTGTGCAGCAAATACGTGATAGCATCCTCCACTCCCACCTTCTCCTTATACGCAAACTGAAGAGGATCCTGGGCATGCCTGGTTTGTGGCCTCAGATTCTGTATTATCAGCCGCTCCATGGTCTTCATCACGCGCGACGTCAAGGCAACAGGTCTGAAGTCATTCAACTCCTTTGGTTGTGGTTTCTTCGGTACCAGGACAATACAGGATGTTTTCCACTGTCTGGGTACTCTTCTCTGCTCCAGGCTCATGTTGAAGATGCGCTGTAGTGGTTCTGAAGGGATACTTTATTTAGAAATTAGACTCATTATACTTGAACTCTAACACAGGAACTATTATAGATGTTTGACTGGCAAATCTGGTTGATTAATAAAACATTTTAATAATTCTTCCTCACCTGCTTATAATTGTTCTTTTACTTCTGATATTTCCCATATGATTTGATAATACATGACCCAGAGGGATGCCTTGTCTTGCAGCATATAATTATAAAATTACCTTTGTCTTGCACAATACTGGATTTGCCAAGACTAAGTAGAAATCCTGGCTTTGACACGTTCCTGAAATTGAGCTCCTAAAACAACAGTCAAATGTGAGAGAAGGTAATATTTATGGACGTTCGCTTCACAGGTTAAATCTCATGAGCTATAGCTGTCATGGGATTCAGCAAAATGGCAGGTGGAGAACAAGAATAGCAAGACTTTTAGAAAGTGTGCATTAATAATGAAGGGTGAAATGCATTCCAATTTGTACAATTAATCTAAATTACTCAGTTTATATTTCTACTAGACAAAGTCCTATGTTTATTAATTTGGCAGAATAGACCACGTTCTCTGCAAAACTATTACAAATAGATTGAAATATATATCTGAATTAGGTTAATAGATATGTGTCGGGAGGTTAGCTTGCTCCTAAATAGAAGCCCCATATCTTCGTGATGTGATGAACATAAACCTTTCCTGCTGGTGCAGATTAGATGAGACTTTGAATTCCAATCCTTGCAAAGATGTGCAGTGTAATGCTATCTGCATTTGAACTTAATAGAGATGGTAGTGTTAATTGACTTCATGATTCCTCCCCTTAAAGGGTAGTCTGTTGTACCACAGTACATCTGTAAGTTCAGTTTGCTTTTGTTGGCTTAAAGGAAATGTTAGATGGATCAACTCTGTGGGGTAGGGTGTCTTCACTTGCCACTGCCACAGGCTACCTTCTGCCTTACTTTACCACTCATTAAAGTGGAGGGAAGTGATAACCCATGTGAAGAAGGCCGTCCAGAGCAAGCACCAGGAAACTGAAACAGGAAGTAGTCACAAAGTGTCTTCACTGTGTTCTGGGCTAAAGTAGTACCAAATTGTCACCTCAACTAACGAACCGGAAAGTCACCCTCTAGGTAGTGCAGCTAAAATATATTGAATTTTCAGCTTATCTAGGTGTCCTTTTCCATCAGATATTCTCTCAGGCCAATGAGTAATCTGTCTATACACACCTGCGCGTGCTTTGGCCTTGACCACAAACAGAACTATATACTCACCATTGCCACAGATTTTACCATTGGAGGCTATTGGAAGAGATCCACCAAATGGAAAGGTGCAATAAAGACTTGGCCTCCACAGCTGGCGATGGCAATGAATTCCACAGATTCACCACTCTCTGGCTAAAGAAATTCCTCCTCATTTCTGTTCTAAAGGGATATCCCACTATTCTGAGGCTGTGTCCTTTGGTCATAGGAAACATCCTCTCGACATTGACTCTATTGAGGCCTTTCAACATTCAATAGGTTTCAATGAGGTCACCCCTCATTCTTCTGAATTTGTGTGAATACAGGCCCAGAGCCATCAAATTCTCTTCATATGACAAACCATTCAATCCTGGAATCATTTTCATAAACATCCTTTGAACCCTCTCTAGTTTCAGCACATCCTTTCGAAGATAAGGGGACCAAACCTGCTCACAATACTCCAAGTGAGGCCTCACCAGTGCTTTATAAAATCTCAACAACATTATATCCTTGGTTTTATATTCTAATCCTCTTGAAATTAATGCTAACATTGCATTTGCCTTCCTCACCACAGACTCAACCTGCAAATTAACCTTTAGAGAATCCTGCACGAGAACTCCCAAATACCTCAGACTTTTGAATTTTCTCTCAATTTAGAAAATAGTCTACACTTTTATTTCTTCTACCAAAATGCATGACCATACACTTCCCAACACTATATTCCATCTGCAACTTCTTTGCCCCTTCTCTTAATCTATTTTTTAGTCGACATGGCCAATTACTGTTGACTCTGAGATGAAAGGGAAGCTGATGTACCTGCTCCTCTGAGGAAGAACTCTCATATTATTAGTATCGCAGTGAAGCCAGGTGAATTCATGCAAAGGTTGATACATTGTGATAACTGCTCTCTGCATTTCTGGGGCCTTTCTGATAGAATGCAAGAGGTATCAAATATATCTCTAACCTTGTACTGGTCTTCCTATGAGGCTAGAAGTGTATCATTTCCACCTTTGTGTCAGCTACTGCCAGTATGGCAATGCTGCATTAAATGATGGAAAGGATCTGTGCTCCTTTGGAAGGTAAAATATAGGGCATCTAAAACCTTTTCCCTCAGGGATGCTCCATTCTGAGACCTGCTTTAGCTCATCCCAGGTCAGATTGGTGTTCTGAAAGACGTATGGATTTTCATCAGCAGACTTATGTCGTGTGGGATTTGGTCATCACAGCCTACATGGCCCTGAAGTTTTTCATAACAATGAGAAACCTGGTGCGCAGACCATTGCCCGCTCAGTGCTGCAGGACTTTGTGCTTTAGCATTTCCCTTTCCATCACTTGTTCTCAGGCAGCAACTTTGTCCAGTGACATCAGATTGCAGTTCCTCATACTGAGATGTTAGAGCTACCAGCCAGAACTTCCACAGCAAATGTTCTATCTCAATTATCCAATGAGTTCAAGAAACAGGGAGCAGTTTTACACCAGTGTGATGGCAACTACAGGGAAGAGCAGCAAAGGAACCACAGGGAAGAGAACACTGCATCATGCTATTGCATCACAAACATGAGAAAATCGACAGGTAGATGATAGGTAAAACTGGGAGAGGAGGAAGGGGTGAATTAAAGAGCTGGGAAGTTGATTGGTGAAAGAGATAAAGGGCTGGAGGGGGGGGGATTCTCCAAGAAGAGGGTAGAGGACCATGGATGAAAGGGAAAGGGGAAGAGCACCAGAGAGAGGTGATGGGCAGGTAAGAAGATAAGGTGAGTGAGGGAAATGGGAATGGGGAATGGTGGGGGTGAGGAGGGTTGGCAATTACGGGGATTTCAAGAAATCAGAGTTCATGCCATCAGGTTGGAGGCTACCCAGACAGAATATAAGGCGTTACTCCTCCAACCTGAGTGTGGCCTCATCACGACAGTAGAGGAGGGCATGCACTGACATGTCAGAATGGGAATGGGAACTAGAATTGAAATGGGTGGCTTCTGGGAGATATCGCTTTTTCTGGTGCTCGGAGACTAGGTGCTGAGCAAAGGAGGAAATTGTTAGATTGATCTTAGAGTAGTTTAAATGGTCATCACATTATCGTGGGCTAAAGGGCCGGTACTGTGCTGTAATGTTCTGTGTTCTAGATTCTATGTTCTACGTATCAATACATCATACAGCCCCCTCTTTCTCTGGAATATTTATTATTCATCTATTTATTGAATGCTTTTGAAACTAGATATACCATGGAATCTCCTCATTAACATCTTGTGTGCCAGTAGCTATGGAATCATTCTCTCTCAGAAGGTGTACAGTAAATGTTGAAGGAGATTCATAAACTTTCTAGATTTCCTGTAATGCCCCACCCTTACTTCTGACCAATTGTTGAAGATTCAATTAAAAGTCGGATGTAGGCAACAGTGAGAGGTGAAAGCATTGTCAAGATTACCTGCAAGTTCGGGAGCACAGCGATGCGATGATGGCACTAAACGGCGACTCCTTTGCTTGCATCTTCAGAAACAGCTCTATTTCTATCTTTGATTTTTTTTTTCCTTTTCAAGGTTCTTTTGAAGAACTGAGCCTTGGGGCCGACTCGCTGGGTGCAGAGCTGGAGAAAGGCAATGCAACAGACTTTTAACATCATAAATCAGCGAGTTGTTTCTTATGTCTCCCCTCTTGCTGTGAAACAGGGACATCTCTTTTTCCCTTATTAGGGAGAGAAAGAGAGAGAGTGTGGTATATTGAATTGCTGGGTGAATGAGTGATCTTTGGGGTACCGCAAGTCTGTGTCTTTACTGATGCTTTGCTACATGCTTAAGTGCTCGGTGAGGGGCGCAGATGCTTCCCCCCCCCCCACCCCCAGTCATTGCCTTGCTGCTGCTTGTGCATGGGAGGGGGAGATGGGGGGCACTTTGGGGTTCTAATGTTTAACTGTCATTCACTCTTTGGGGCATTCTCTGTTCTTGCGGATGTTTGCGAAGAAAAAGAATTTCAGGATGTATACTGTATCGTATACATTTCTCTGACATTAAATGTACCTATTGAAACATCCATTACTCCAAAGGTACCTCATGTCACACATGAAATGTTCACCGCAATTGGCCTCCATCAGTTATTCTCTCCAAAGCTGCATCAACTTATGATGCATACATTGTGCCAAAATACTATTACTGACCTGCATTTCTGTATTTACCTCCAAAGATAGGTGAGTGTATCAGAGTGCTTTGCTGTTCACTTTATTTGCGTTGGATTTTGGACTCTACTCAAATGTAATATTGTTGACGTTATCAAGATAATGTTTAATTCTGCAGATCGTCATTCAGCACAAGGCCTCTCAGCTCTCTAATCCCTCAGAAAGCAAAAACTGGAATCATCTCAGCTCCTCAAGAACATAGAAACTGTTGTGAAATAGCTATCATTTATGCAATCAGAAGTTACATACTTCCTGAGCAAAGGATTTCCAATTATATTGCTAATATTGATTTCTCAGCAGTGTACAAATTAAACATTGCACTTCCCTGCAAGGATTCCTAATGAATCCCTAATGACTGTAATCAGTAAGAACTGATAAAAATTCCATAATTCATGAATCATGAATCCACTTGATTGGAAAGAAAAATCCTTCTCAGTATGTCTAGAATTTAACATTACTAAAATAATTAATGAGAAGGCCGTGTGGACACATACTAAATACCTGAGCCGTGGAGTACTGTGGTAAGTGGGAAGTTGTACATTATTCTCCTTCTCATTCTTCTTGTGGAACTCGCTGAATGTTCAATGCCAACAAGATTTGAGTCTCTCAGTAGCACTTCTTTGTGAGGTCTATTGCAGATAAAGTGAAAATGGCACTATGTCAGTAATCTCACACCAAAGACATTTGCCAATTAAATCTCAAGGATTTGTTTTACATCTAGAGCCTACAGAAGGGTTGCTCATTGGAATGCTGGAGACAGGGTTGAGCTCCCTGAAAGATCAGAATACCTGGAATCAATGTGTTCAATCTGAGTCAGCAGGCAACCTTGCCAGAGTTCTCAGAAAAACAGAGAATTGTCGGGAGGCCTATTAAGGCTACATCCACAGTAGACTGGATAATTTTGAAAACGCCGGTTTCGAGTAAAAACGATAGGCATCCACACTATGCGTTTTTGGAAATATCTCTATCCACACTGAAACTGAGATTTTGGTGAATCTACTCCTGCAGGTGCGCAGGACACATCTACCGAAAACAAGCGACATGTTTGGTGTCGAATCTCGCCATAAAAGTGCGCGTTTGTGTAGTTACAGACTAGAAAAACTTAAAACGACGGACAGCTGTTGGCTCTCACGCAGGAGAACTTAAAACTTAAAAAAAAACAAGTACTGGAGTGTACGGCGGCAACCGACAGGGAGTTCACGGGCAGATTGACCCGGCTGACGACGAACATTGAAAAACTGACTAACTCTGTTGCATTAATAAAGTACCTTGTTAAATGTATAAAACATGTCTGCATCAGTGTTATCTTGCATTTCCATACAATGTTACATTAGGCTATTACACATCTATTGTCAGAGAAGTACTTGCATAAATAGATAAACCACCTTCATACAAGCAAGGACAGAAAACAGGGCAAAGTGAGTATACTTATTTATTCAGTAAGTTATGGGTCAAAGTATTTGGTGAGTACATTTCTAACTCTTCTGACTTCAGTCTCTTTGCCGTCTGTTCTGAAATTTTTAGGTTGCGTTCAAGAAAACAATGAAATAGCGCGCTGCTGTCTGATAGCGTTTTCAGAAGTCTCCGGTTATGCCATCCACACTGATCTGCCTGAGCAGCGTTTTTAACAATAACCCACCCTGGAAAGCGTTTCTGAAAAGCTCCATTTCCGGAGGTTGAAAACGCCATTTTAGTATGGATGGAGGGTAAAAACGAAGAGAAAAAGCTTCAGTTACGGATCTATCCGGCATAGTGTGGATGTAGCCTAAATGAAACTGCTTCATAGAATGAAAAAAATTGAAAATGTGCTAATATATGAGTGAGAAAATGAATCTCAAGGAAATAAATGGTAACATTGGACAACAATTTTCTTCAAAAGGATTGCTTCCTCAGAATGTTTTTTGTTCATGATAGATCGTTTGAAGCTGAACACAAGTACCATTTCAGTCTTCTTGTATCATGTAGGAATTCGGAGAAACAAGAAATTAACTCTTATTGAATATAATGTGTTTAATTGCATGATGGTACTGATGCTTTGCATATATGTTCAACTAAGCTAAAAATGTTTTGTTGATGATTTTCATTTTTACTCTGTATCTGAGGCTTCTTGCTTTAGTGTCTAACAATAATTAGCCAGCATTGGTGGATTTCAGTTGCCCTGATACCGTTTCTCCATGACCGTGAAACCTTTCACCATGCTCATCACTGACAGTGCCAAGACTTGCAGGTAAGAAGTCTAAATGGGAATGCAGAAAATTAATCTTTAGTGATGTTGCACTTCATGGTTTTGAATGGTTGAAGCATATTGTCAACCAGCTGCACATAGTTTGGTGCTCTGTAGTTGCCTTGAAAATTTTCTACGAAGTCCTTGAATGCCTTCCATGCGATTTTCTCCAGTCCCACTAGAAGTTCTTCAAAATGCCTGTCATACATAGATGACCTGTTTGATTTGTGGACCAACAGGTATGCCTTCCTTAATCTTGGCATCAATTATTCTGACTTGAATTATGAATTGAAATAAGATAGGAGATTTCAAAAAAAATGGTGCATGATAGCAAAATTTCATAGTGATTTTCATCATCAGAATCCAAAAATCCATAAATATTCAGGAAGCAAAATCTTTGTTGTCCAATGTTATATATAAGTACTTTGATAACAAAATTTACTTTGACTTTGATTTTGACATTGACTTTGAATATCAGGTATTCAAATCAAAACAAGACTTTTAAAAATTGTTCAAAAGTAAACAGTTTTGAAATTTAAAGGGCCACTTTTTAAACAAACAGTACTGTCAATAGAGCACAGACTACTGGCCCTCAGCATGAGACTGCTCAAGAGATAGGGTTTACAATCTGACATGACCATATGCATCAGCAAAACAATGGGGGTGGGTTAATTGGCCTACTTCAAACCAGGCATCATGCACATTCAGCCAAATTACTTAGTATCATTGTGATAGAGATTACAGAAGGTTCCAGACCTACCTTATTTTCTCACTAAATGCATCACAGTCATTGGCCTATTTTCTCTGTCTATTCATATTGGGGTATCTGTGTACTCAGAGAGACAGCTGCAAAAGACTAATTTTGTGTACATGTGTTCTCTGTCCTCAGAAACTCTTAGGCCATCCTTTGTCCTAGTAAGAGTGCTTGAATTTCAAAACTGTCCTATTAGTCACAGTATTCTCCCATTGTCAACATGTAATTCAATGGAGCCATTTGTAGACTCCAAATATTGAAGTAAATTATATAACTATAGTTATAATTATATTGAATCACCTGCCGTTTTTGTTGTTAAGACTATAAAGACTTGATGTACTTTGAATTCATTGAGATTCTACTGAGAGTGTCTTCAAGAAAATGCCTGCTTGTCATGATGAATAAATACCCTGTACATCCACCAATTTCAGTTTCCAATGGTTTAGTTACAATAACAACAACAACACCCACATTCTCCTGGCAACTCTCTAAATGACCAGGGCATGAGTGCTAAGGTAACACTCAAAATGTTTTCTGTATCAAATGTACAACAAGCACCATCTATATTATAATTCAAAATGCCTGTTGATTTTCCCAATGTACATGATTCTTGAGTAGAATTTTGTGATTAAAAGAATGGTTTCCATCACAAAGCACTGAAAACTTCAACATAATACATTCTATTTTCTGAACTAATAGACAATATGAGACCCACTACAAAGATAAAATCAATCTATACACATTTTTGCCATTATTATTGGCAAGAACATCATATATAGCCTTAGGTATTTTTAAAATTAAATCTATTCACATCCTACTGATTCCATTTTAAATATAAAAAATAATATTGGAAAATTAATTCAACTTTTCCAGTTTAATGAAAACATGCTTAGTTCTTTAAAAAAGAAATTGTGCTATGGTTGATGCCTGTTGTTTTAGTGTCACCTATTTAACTCTGTACAAAGAAGTAAATTATTAACCGTTCAAAGTTGTTCCTCACTTGTCATTATAGAGATCAGTTTCAATGGGGCAAATCCTTGTCAAGATCAATCTGCCACTGAAGATGCACATAACTGGGTAATTTCTGATCAGAGGTTGTAATGTAGTATCTGCTTAGCAGAGCACCCACAAAAGATTTCTGCATAGCCTGATTGGACTCCACATGAGTCAAAGTAGGCAGTGTGGACTTTTGTTTTCAGCCCAAGAAAATACCCGAATCCACAAGAGGTCAATGAATGAGATGAATGGGAAATATCAGCGGCCATTAATATAATTGTTAGTTTAAATGCTTTATTTGTTTTAAGAGTCCTCGTATGTTTTTCACTCTTTTAACTTGACACTTTTCATCAATTATCGTGTTTTCATGTTATATTTAATTGCGAATTGTCAACAATATTCACAAAATTTATTTTAAAGAGCATTTGACAACCAATGAGTGGGGCCTCACTGCTGTCTTTATTTATTCCGTGACAGGAAGTGGTCATCGCTGACATCTAATTTCTATGTCTAGTTACCCCTGAACTGAGGAGGCAATGAAGAGTCACCCAACCACATCTATAGATCTGCAGTCACATGTAGGCAGGGTGACATAAGGATGGCAGATTTCCTTGTCTGAAGGACATTAGTGAACCAGGTGGCTTTTTATAACAATTTAATGGTTTCAGTTACTTCTAATGCAACTAGTCTTCCCGAATCAAAACCAGAATCAAGATCATTATTACTGACATATATGGTGAAATTTGCTGTTTTGGGCCAGCGGTAAAATGTAAGACATGAAAATTACTTCAAGTTTCAAATAAATATATAGATAAATGGTGTGAAAAAGGAATAACAAGGTAGTGTTCATGTATCATTCACACATCTGATGGCAAAGTTGAATATAGACAGATCAGTTCAATAGATAAGTTTGGTTGGTTACATAGTATTCAACATATGAAATATGAAATATGTAACACGTTCACTGTTCACCTTTTCTATTGATTCTGCCTCTTCTGTTTTTGTATTTTTCATTTCCTTCTTTGATTTAAAAAATACATTTCATTCATAACCAAAAAATATCCTCACAGTTTCCTTTTAGTGTAGTCATCCTCTATTCACTTTTTTTTCTCTCAATTGCTTTTCTCTCCTTACACCCTTTCATCATTCACTCTCAGTAGATATTTTTAAGTGGTCTTTTCATGGATTTTTTGTTTTGCATCCTTCTCCTCCTCCACAACCTTCAGTTGATCCAGATCAGTAGTCTGGGTTTTAAACTTTGGAATTCACTCTCTAAATCACTCTGCCTCCCCTCCACCCTGCCATTGCCCCCAACATACTTTATAACATCTTCCCTTCAGCACAAGCATTTGGTTCCTGATTTAATGTCTTCCTTCTTTGTCTTAATGCAAATGTTTCTCTGATTAGACTGTGGTGATATGCTTTAGGGTGTTTTGGTTAAATGTGTATGAAAATGCATGCAGCTTTCTTTCCTTTACCTTTATTTACTGCAAACTAATATCAGTTATTTTCTAAACCTTAAACCACCTTCACCTTCCAGCACTTCCTACTGTTGATAAAAATCCAAGTACTGTACTAAGGAGATCTCATTGATATTCATGAAAAGTACATTTTAAATAGATACGTGAATGTTTTCAATCAAAAACTTAAAATTGTTCTAAATACAATGGATTGTTAATATGTTTGATCACTATTTTCATACCAGTATTAATCTATTAATTTTACATAATTTCACAATTGGGATATTTTAAAATTGCATTTGCATCTATTAAGTATTTACTGTTTATCATTCATCTACAGTTAATAGCACATTATCCCTTCAAGCCCAAAAAGGATAAATACTGAGTGAACTGGCAGGTAGGAGAGTGAATGTTAAAAGTATTCAAGAAATATGATTTCTGGAGAATCATTAGATTCAACAATAACTTTCAAATGTAACCTGGATGATTTCTTGAAGGAGTAGAAAGCATTATGAGCCAATATGTAGACTCTGAAGCAATGGGAAATTGGATGAAATAAAAATAACAATACTCTGAAGCATTTTATAGGAGTGTTACACAATAGACAGCAAGTAAATAGGTAGATGGCCAAATAATGAAGATCTGCCCACTATATGTGATAGAATAATTAAGTTCAGCAATAAGAGCTGAATTAAAGCATCACAAGGTGATAGGAAACAGATGAGCTGATGCAAAGTTGGAACTGGACAGTGTTACAGAAGCTAGAAGTTAAACAATGGTGTGGATTTGTGGACTGATTGTGAGGTCTGGTTCTGTTTCAGAAAGTTACCTGGAAGAGGACCATTGTCAATGGCTAGGAAATAAACTTTGTGATGAAGCAGGGGTAGTCTCCACGTCATCCCAATAGAAAAGCTATAATAGGCAGGAAAAATAGATCCATTCAACAATGCCTTAACTAATCCACATCTGTCACCTGAAGCCCCATGACTCATATATCCCTCACCATGATTGCCTCTAATAACCATTAATAATACTGAATATATCAGATAGTTGAATGCCTAAGTACAAGGCAATGAAAAACACAATCCCATTTATTAAACAGTTAAAAAAAAGATTTCAACTCACAGCTAGTGTCTCATTGTAAACTAATCTACTTAAGGTACTCCAATTCTTTCAAGCCTTGACAACTGGAAGCAATAATATCCACCATCATGTGACTAAGACAATCTCTTCCCACAAAATTTGATCTTCCTTCTCACTCAGGTCAGTGCATTTAGTTATTAATAACATTTCTAAATTTGTAAAACTTAAATAAATTATACTTTTTTAAAACTGAGTTCATCACTTGAATTATTTTACCACTTATGGTTTTAATTTGAAATTTTATCTAGGACTTGGTAAATTCCAGAATTTTAGAAACTTCCACAAATTTTATCATGGAAAGGAAATGTGTTCTGTCTGCTATACCTTTTGTGGAATTACCATGAACAGAGCATAACACAGTAAACCTAATTCGCATGATAACTGAATAGAAAAGGAAATTTGTGTTATTGATCCTAGAGGCAAGTGTTGAGTGTGAGAGATTTATGTTATTGAAAGCAATAATAAATAATGTAGTTGTGAAGAAGTTGTTCAAATCCACTAATGGGGAGTAAAAGAAAATGCTCTCACAGTAAGAATATAAACAGTAACAAATCAACTTACACCATAACTTAAATATTATTTCCAATGTAGTTGTGAGACCCATATTTTCACTTCTGTAAGGTTTTTAATAATTTTGACCTGCACAGTCATGTGCTCTATTGCTGCTATGATTTTTCAATTATAATGAAAGGAGAAATACCCTGACATTTAAGTTGCAATAAGACTACAGTAAACAGCAGAAATCAAATTCCACGTCCTGGATATGTCATGAATAATGTCACAGGAAATCTACTAGTATACATTAAACACAGAGTGTGCCTCATTATATACCAACACCTACCAAAAACAAAAGTGTATGAACAGACCCACATTGTCTAGCTATAAACTTCACCAACACCACTCTAACTTTCATACAATCTGAATCCATTACCTCCTTTATTTAGTTCTCAAAAGCTTAAAAAATGTCTTCATCACATCTCCCCCTCCTCATAAATGTCAACATCTTTGAAACAAATTTGCTGAAAGAATGTGACAGCAGGGTTCATAAGTATTACCCACTCTGTTTTCTAGGACCCATGACAAATGACTTTGAGAAAAATGACTGCGTAGTCAGTCCATATTTTCGAGATTATACATGGGTGGACAGTACAAAAGGACTATTTTAAATTTTGCACAATATTTATCGTTGACTATCCTTGGATTAAACGAAAACACTGAATGTCATAAATCATTTTGCATTAACAGACAAAGATCAATTAGAAGAACCTCGCGTGTTTATCTTTTAATTAACATTTATTAACGATAGGTGCGGCAGAGTTGCTTTTATCATTTACTCTTTGTAGAGGAACACACAAGGGTTCTGAAAGAAAAGCCAATCAAATGTGATATGAACTGCTGCCTTTGAGTTTTATTATCTGTATCTGCAGTGTCATAGCAGAGCTGAAACAGTGATATGTGATTTCAAAGATCAGAAGAAATAATGATCATAAGCTCTGAAAATAAAAAGCAAATTGAAGCATTTCTTGACATTTTGTCAGCTTGCTAACAACATGAATTAATATGCACCACCATCCCTTTTATTTTCTTAGTGAGTATTGCCAAGTAACTTTATCAACAGTAACATTATCAAGAGCCTTCTTTGGAGCACTGCTCTATTGCATTCACATCTGTGATTCCTCAACACTTGTCACTGTCAATCAAATTGCAATAATGTGCAGCTGATTTGCTCATTTGGTTTAATAAAATCTCATCACTTATTTGCATTGCAGTCATTATACCAGATAATTGCTGTACTGAGGTGCAAGTAAGACAGTTGCCCAAGGGGATGAAAAGAGACTATGCTATACGAAGAATTGCTTTTTGCCTCTGATTCTCCCCAGTCACTCATATACCTAAAATTAATGTTATATTTTAAGAAAGTTTTGCCTTTTTCTCATACAAACATCATTATTACTTATTAGCAGGGTTTGAAATGACTTGTTCTTTACGCTAATGTCAAAATGCCAACACCAATTCAGTTTGAAAATCATATGCAAATTTTTTACCGCTCTTTTAAATAAATGGAAATTTAAATCCAAGGTGAAGGTTTTCAAGGAAACCGAGTGATTTAAAGTAATGCTAGATTATAAGTTATCTCCAGTGGGACTACTTTGTCAGATTGTGTACAATTATCTTTATCTGGCAATTGTTCTTGATCCAAATGCTGAACCAAAGTCCACAATGAGTGGTAGCATACGGCAATGGAGATATCTCATGGATGAATGGAGTAACAGATAGTTATTTGTAATGACAGCGGTGGACAAGGGCAAAATATATACACAGAAATGAAGCAGCTGCGGAGGACAAATCAGTTCTGCTCATTAGTTTGGATTTTAGCAGCTCATTAATATTCTTGTAAAGAAACCAAATTAGAGCTGAATAATGCATTGAACAGTTTATTCGGTCTGCTCTGTTCAGATCCAGCTTGACAGGTGAACATCCTTCTTAAAACTAAGAACCCAATTTTCAGAAGTTTTTTAGATAACCTTATTGCTCCTCCATTTGCACCATACTAATGTATGATCCCACACATTTATTTGCATATTTTCATTGACAAAGATGTTAATAACTGCGCAAGGGACTGTGACTAATGAAGGACAAAGATTAATCTAACCCGCCTTAGAAAACAGATCACTGTATAATTCAATTTTGACTTTAGGTATTATAAGTCATACCACAAGTCATGCCCAGGTGAAATCATGTCAGTTATAGAACACAGAATAGTACAGCACAGGAAACAGGCCATTTGGCCCAAAATGTTGTACTGAACTAGCTAAAAAGCATATCAAAAACACCCAAACACTAATCCTGCTCCAGTCCTGCTGAAGGGTCTCGGCCCGAAACGTCGACTGTACTTTTTTCCATCGATGCTGCCTGGCCTGCTGAGTTCCTCCAGCATTTTGTGTGTGTTGCTTGGATTTCCAGCATCAGCAGATTTTCTCATTTGTGTTCAAACACCAATCCCTCCCACGGACACAACATCAGAATCAGAATCAGAATCAGAATCAGACTTTAATCGCCAAGTATCTATGCACATACAAGGAATTCACATCCATATCCCCCCATCTTTCTTGCATCCAAAACATCTCTTAAAAGCCTCTGATGTATTTGCCTCTACCAACATTCCAACATTCCAGGCATCCACCACTCTGAGTAAAAAATTTACCCTTCACTTGCCCATGAACCTACCTCCTCTCACCTTCAATGCACGCCCTCCAGTATTAGACATTTCAACCCTGAGAACAGATACTCCCTGTCTACTCTATCTATGCCTCTCATAATCTTATAAACCTCTATCAGATATCCCCTCTGCTTCTGCTGCTCCTGAGAAAACAACCCACGTTTATCCAGCCTCTCATGATAGCACATGCCCTCTGAACCGGGCAGCATCCTGCTAAACTTCTTCTACACCCTCTTCAAAGCTTCAACATCCTTCCTAAAGTGGGGCGAGCAGAACTGTAAGCAATAGTTCAGATGTGGCCTAACCAGAGTTTTATAAAATTGCACCATAATCACTTGACTTTTGAACTCAGTGCTTCGACTACTGAAAGCAAATGTTCCACAAGTCTTCTTGCCACATTATTGGCCTGTGTAGCCACTTTCAAGAAGCTATGAACTTGGACCCCAAGATCACTCTGCTCAGCAACACTGTCAAGGATCTTGCTTTAACAGGAGACTGTCTCCTTGTATTTGCCCCACCGACATGCAACACTTCACATTTATCTGGGTTAAGCTCCATCTGCCATTTCTCTGCCCATATCTGCAACTGATCTCAGTGCTAGTCTTCTACACTGCCCACAACTGCACCAATCTTGGTATCATCCAGAAACTTATTTACCTATCCCTCTACATTTTCATCCAGGTCATTTATATAAATCACAAACAACAGAGGTCCCAGCACAGATCCCTGCAGAACACTACTAACTATAGACCTCTAGCTTGAATAAGTCCCTTCGACCACAAGCTTCTGTCTGTTCTGGATCCAAACAGCTAATTTACCATAGACCCCATACATCTGCATTAGCCTTCAATGAGGGACTTTGTCAAACGCCTTACTAAAATCCATGTAGACAACATTTACTGTCCTACCCTCATCATTCTCTCTAGTCACCTTGTCAAAAAACTCTGTCAAGTTGGTAAGACATGAACTGCCTCGCTTAAAGCCATGCTGGCTCACCCTAATTAGGCCATGGGTTTCCAAATGCTCGTATATTCTATCCCTAAGAATATTTTCCAGCAATTTTCCTATAACTGACATAAAACTCACCAGTCTATAGTTCCTAGTATTTTCCCTTGTTCCCTTCTTAAATAGAGGTACAATACTAGCCACTTGCCATCCCTCCAGGACCTCACCTGTGGCTAGAGAGGACACAAAAATACTGGTCAAGGTCCTAGCAATCTCATCTCTTGTCTTCTTCCATAACCTGGGGTAAATCCCATCAGGCCCTGGGGACTTATCCACCTTAATACACATTAGGAGGCCCAACACTTCCTCCTCCTTGACCTTTAAATGCCCAAGCATATTTATACACTCAGCACTGATCTCCTGGTCCTCCATATCCTTTTCCTTGGTCAATACTGAAGCAAAGTGCTCATTAAGTACCTCATTCACATTCTCTGCATTCAAGCAAATGTCCCCCCACCCCCACTTTATCCTTGAGTGGTCCCACCATCTCCTTAGTTAAGGCTGATTTATACTTGTGCGTATGTGCTACGCCGTAGCCCTAATTTTCACTTCTGCGTAGCTCTACGCCGCAGCGAGCATGTGTTGGTGTCTGCCAAAACGCTAGCTGGCGGTGGGGTTTCTATGCCACTGTGTTAAGTTTCTTCGTGAGAGACGTGGACCAGGAAATGCATTTCAAACATTTTTGCATGGCGGCGGGTAGAATTGACTATGTGGTTCATCTATTTCACATGGGTGTACAGACATAGCGGAGAAGAGGCAACCAGAAATCCGTAGGAGGAATGCTACCAAGCGGACCAATCACAGTTGTTGCGGTCGGCATCGTCGCGATACATGAGTTACTTTTTTGGGGAGGTGCACATCACCCTATGGCATAGGGTACGGTGTAGGTATGACGTAGGGAACGCGGTACCTATGGTGTACATCTGACGTACGAGTATAAATCAGCCTTTACCCTGTTGCTCTTGATGTATGTATAGAATGCCTTGGGATTTTCCTTGATCCTACTTGACAAAGGCTTTTCCCGCCCCCCCCCCTCCCAGCTTTCCTAATTTCCTTCTTTAGTCAGTTTCTGCCCTCTTTATGTTCCTCATGTGCTTTGTTTAATCCAAACTTCTGAAACTTTACATACTTCTGGACTAAATTCATCACCTCTCTGGACATCCAAAGTTCTCTCAGTTTTCCATCCTCTTCCTTCCTTCTAACTGGAACATACCTTTCCTGAACTCTGTGCAATAGATCTTTAAACACCCTCCACATGTCTGATGTGGACTAGCCAGAAATAAAAGCTGTTCCCATTAACTCTTCTTACTTCCTGCCTAATGCCCAACTCCAATTTAAAATTCTCCCCAAAGGATCATACCTATCCTTATCTATAGCTATCCTGGAAGTTAAGTTAAGGAGTTGTGGTCACTGTTCCCTAATTGCTCACCCACTGAAAGGTCAGTCACTTGTCCAGGTTCATTATCCAACATCAGGTCCAGTACGGTCTGTCCTCTTGTTGGGTCATCCACATATTGATTTAAGAACTTAAACTTAAGAACTGCATGCTTTAAAAAGGCGTGCACAGTGGGTACTCGGGACAGTGTGATCGAAAAATCATTGCAGCAGGGAGAGGAGGAGCGAAGGGCTCGTGAGATAATTGGCAGGGCCAAATAAAAGGATGGGTAACTGAAGAGGAGCAGCCAGTGGTGTGAGTGGGTCAGGGTAGGAGTGGAGCTTTGAGGCTTTGGCTCGAGAGGCTTCGGTGAGCAGAGGCTGAGGAGGTGCTCGCTCCAAGTGAGGTAAGGCTGGGTAATTTCCTTTAATTAATTTAATTAACTTAGGAGTAGGTAATGGAGACAGCAGTTAGGGCAGCCGAGTGCTTCGTATGCAGGATGTGGGAAGTCAGGGAGAGCACAATTGTCCCTGATGACTACACCTGTGAAAGGTGCATCCAGCCGCAGCTCCTGACAAACCAAGTTAGGGAACTGGAGCTGGAGCTGGTTGAACTTCGGATCATTCGTGAGTCAGAGGCAGAAATAGACAGGAGTTTCAGGGAGATAGTCATCGCTAAAAGTCAGGAGGCAGGTAGCTGGGTGACTGTCAGGACAGGGAAGGGGAATAGACAGGAAGAGCAGAGCACCCCTGTGGCCATTCCCATCAACAATAGGTATACCATTGTGGATACTGTTGGGGACGACCTATCAGGGACAAGTTGTAGTGGTCACGTCTCTGGCACCGAGACTGAACCCTCAGCTCAGAATGGAAGGAGGGAAAAGAGGAGAGCAATAGTGATAGGGGATTTGATAGTTAGGGGGACAGATAAGAGGTTCTGTGGGAGAGATCGAGAATTCGGGATGGTCTGTTGCCTCCCTGGTGCCAGGGTCCGCGATATCTCGGATCAAGTTCTTGGTACTCTCAGGACGGAGAGTGAGCAGCCAGATGTCATGGTCCATGTAGGGACCAATGATGTGGAAAAGGAAGAAGGGGGAAGTCCTGCAAAGAGAGTTTAGGGAGTTAGGTGCAAAGTTGAAGGACAGTATCTCCAGGGTTGCAATCTCACAACTGCTACCCATGCCACGTGCTAGTGAGGCTAGAAATAGGAAGATAATGAAGCTAAATACGTGGCTAAGAAGATTGGGCAGGAGGGAGGGCTTCATGTTTCTGGACAATTTGGCTTTGTTCCAGGGAAGGTGGGACCTGTTCCAACAGGACAGTTTGCACCTGAATTGGAAGGGGACTAACATCCTTGCAGGTAGGTTAGCTAGTGCTGCTCTGGGGGGTTTAAACTAGATTTGCAGTGGGTGGGGAACCAGAGTGTTAGAGCAGATGGTGAGGTGGAGGAGGATAAAGGTCATGCGAGGACTGCTTGTGTGGACAGAAATCAAAGGTTTGTATGTAATAGAAATGTTCTCAGGTGCCAAACTGAAGAGACTGTGGAAGAGGCGCCTGGCTCTCAAATAGAGAAATATAGGAGACAACGTGTGAGGGAGGATAGGCAGGTGATAGAGAAGGAACGCACTCAGACTGAAGGTTTGAGATGTATCTATTTTAACGCAAGGAGTGTTGTGAACAAAGCAGATGAGCTTAAAGCATGGATCAGTACTTGGAGATATGATGTGGTGGCCATTACAGAGACTTGGATGGCTCAGGGACAGGAATGGTTACTTCAAGTGCCGGATTTCAGATGTTTCAGAAAGGACAGGGATGGAGGCTTAAAGAGGTGGGAGTGTGGCACTGTTGATTTGAGATAGTGAGTTAAGTTTTACTGAGTTAAGTATTGTATGTAATTAGTTTTGCTACAACAAGTGTATGGGACATTGGAAAAAAGTTGAATTTCCCCATGGGGATGAATAAAGTATCTATCTATCTATCTATCTATCTATCTATCTATCATCTATCTAGTGTCACAGCTGCAGAAAAGGTGGACGCTATGGAGGGATTGTCTACAGAGTCTCTGTGGGTGGAGGTTAGGAACAGGAAGAAGTCAATAACTTTACTAGGTGTTTTTTATAGGCCGTGCAATAGTAATAGGGATATCAAGGAGCAGATTGGGAAACAGATCCTAGAAAGGTGTAATAAATAACAGAGTTGTCATGATGGGAGAACTTAATTTCCCAAATATAGATTGGCATCTCCCTAGAGTGAGGGATTTAAATGTGTTTGGGAAGGCTTCTTGACACAATATGTAGCTAAGCCTTCAAGAGGAGAGGCTGTACTTGATTTGGTATTGGGAAATGGACCTGGTCAGGTGTCAGATCTCTCAGTGGGAGAGCAATTTAGAGATAGTGATCATAATTCTATCTCCTTTACCATAGCATTGGAGAGAGATAGGAACAGACAAGTTAGTAACGTGCTAATTGGAGTAAGGGGAATTATGAGGCTATCAGGCAGGAAATTGGAAACTTAAACTGGAAACAGATGTTCTCAAGGAAAAGTACGGAAGAATTGTGGCAAATGTTCAGGGAAGGATTGTGTGAAGTTCTGCATAGGTACATTCCAATGAGACAGGGAAGTTATGGTAGGGTGCAGGAACCGTGGTGTACAAAGGCTGTAATAAATCTGGTCAAGAAGAAAAGAAAAGCTTACAAAAGGTTCGGAGATCTAGGTAATGTTAGAGATCTAGAAGATTATAAGGCTAACAGGAAGGAGCTTAAGAAGGAAATTAGGAGAGCCAAAAGGGGCTATGAGAAAGCCTTGGTGGGCAGGAATATGGAAAACCCCAAAGGCCGTCTACAAGTATGTGAAGAGCAGCAGGATAAGACATGAAAGAATGGGACCTATCAAATGTGATAGTGGGAAAGTGTGTATGGAACCGGAGGAAATAGCAGAGGTACTTAATGAGTACTCTACTTCAGTATTCACTATGGAAAAGGCTCTTGGTGATAATAGTGACGACATGCAGCAGATTGAAAAGCTTGAGCATGTAGATATTAAGAAAGAGGATGTGCTGGAGCTTTTGGAAAGCATCAAGTTGAATAAGTTGCCAGGCTCAGATGAGATGTACCCCAGGCTACTGTGGGAGGCAAGGGAGGAGATTGCTGAGCCTCTGGCAATGATCTTTGCATCATCAATAGGGACGGGAGAGGTTCCAGAGGATTGGATGGTTGCGAATGTTGTTCCTTTATTCACGAAAGTGAGTAAAGATAGACCAGGAAATTATAGACCAGTAAGTGTTACCTCAGTGGTTGGTAAGTTGACGGAGAAGATCCTGAGAGGCAGGATTTATGAACATTTGGAGAGGTATAATATGATTAGGAATAGTCAGCACAACTTTGTCAAGGGCAGGTCATGCCTTACAAGCCTGATTGAATTTTTTGAGGATGTGACTAAACATATTGATGAAGGAAGAGCAGTAGATGTAGTGTATATGGATTTCAGCAAGGCATTTGATAAGGTACCCCTTGCAAGGCTTATTGAGAAAGTAAGAAGGCATGGGGTCCAAGGGGACATTGCTTTGTGGATCAAGAACTGGCTTGCCCACAGAAGCCAAAGAGTGGTTGTAGACGCGTCATATTCTGCATGGAGGTCGGTCACCAGTGAAGTGCCTCAGGGATCTGTTCTGGGACCCTTACTCTTCGTGATTTTGATAAATGACCTGGATGAGGAAGTGCAGGGATGGGTTAGTAAATTTGCTGATGACACTAAGGTTGGAGGTGTTGTGGATAGTTTGGAGGGCTATCAGAGGTTACAGTGAGACATAGATAGGATGCAAAACTGGGCTGAGAAGTTGCAGATGGAGTTCAACCCAGATAACTGTGAAGTGGTTCATTTTGGTAGGTCAAATATGATGGCAGAATGTAGCATTAATGGTAAGACTCTTGGCAGTGTGGAGGATCAGAGGGATCTCGGAGTCTGAGTCCATAGGACGCTCAAAGCAGCTGCGCAGGTTGACTCAGTGGTTAAGAAGGTGTATGGTGTGTTGGCCTTCATCAATCGTGGAATTGAGTTTAGGAGTCGAGAGGTAATGTTGTAGCTATATAGGACCCTGGTCAGACCCCACTTGGAGTACTGTGCTCGGTTTTGGTCACCACACTACAGGAAGGATGTGGAAGCCATAGAAAGGGTGCAGAGGAGATTTACAAGGATGTTGCCTGGATTGGGGAGCATACCTTATGAGGATAGGTTGAGTAAACTCGGCCTTTTCTCCTTGGAGCGACGGAGGATGAGAAGTGACCTGATAGGGGTATATAAGATGTTGAGAGGTGTTGATCGCGTGGATAGTCAGAGGCTTTTTCCCAGGGCTGAAATGGTTGCCACAAGAGGACACAGGTTTAAGGTGCTGGGGTGTAGGTACAGAGGAGATGACAGGGGTAAGTTTTTTACTCAGAGAGTGGTGAGTGCGTGAAATGGGCTGCTGGCAACGGTGGTGGAGGCGGATATGTTAGGGTCTTTTAAGAGACTTTTCGATAGGTACATGGAGCTTAGAAAAATAGAGGGCTATAGGTAAGCCTAGTAATTTCTAGGGTAGGGACATGTTCAGCCCAACCTTGTGGGCCGAAGGGCTTGTACTGTGCTGTAGGTTTTCTATGTTTCTAACTTCTGGGATACACGTACCAAATTCTTCCCCATCTGAACCTCTTGCACTAAGAAGGTCCCAGTTTATTTTTGAAAAGTTAAAGTCACCCATGACAACAACCATATTATTTTTACACAGTTCCTTAATTTGTTTACAGATCTGTTCCCACTGGCTATTCCCAATGTCCTACTGGCTATTGGGAGGGTCTGTAGTACAATTCCACCAGTGTGATTGCACACTTTCTATTCCTGAGTTCTACCCAAGTGACTCACCCCTGTTATTTGTTACTGTCATACCTATTATTTCAATTTTGCCTTTCAATATTTTCCCTTCCAGTCGGATCCTTCCTTTACCAACCAGGTGCTCCAGTTCCCAGCACCCTGCAAAACTTTTTAAAACTCTTCTGAGTAGCATTAGGAAAGCTTCTGCCAGGATTTTGGTTCTCCTCCAGTTTAGGCGCAACCCGTCCCTCTTGTACAGGTCACCCCTTCCCCAGAAAAGGTTCAATAATCCAGGAACTTGAAACCCGGTTCCCTGCACCCTCTCCTCAGCCACTCATTCATCTGTGCTATCACCCCATTCCTACCTGCACTAGCCCGTGGCATTGGGAGTAATCCGGAGATTACTACCTTGGAGATCTTTCTTTTTGGCCTCTTTCCTAATTCTATATACACACAGTATAGGACCTCTTCCCTTTTTCTGCCTATGTCATTGGTGCCAATATGCACCACGACTTCTGGCTGTTCACCATCAACCCCCACCCCTGAGAATATCCTGCAGCCGCTCCAATACCTCCTGGACCCTAGCAGCAGGGAGGCAACACACCATCCGGATGTCTCTTCTGCAGCCACAGAATCTCCTGTCTGTCCCCTTAACTACTGAGTCCCCTATAACTACTGCGCTGACTGACTTTACCCTTTCCTGTTGAGTCTCAGAGCTGGCCACAGTGTCCGCAGACTGGCCGCTGCTGCCATGCTTGGATAGGTCATTCCTCAGCAGTATCCAATGAGGTATACTTGTTGCTGAGGGGAATGGCCACAGGGAAACTGGCCATGCATTTCTTTGTGCTTACTCCTGTTAGTGAGCCTGGTAATTTTTTTTTACCATTAGTCACACCAATGATTCACTTATTGCACAATGCCCTTTCCACTTGTTCTCATGTAAGCTGGAGCAGTAAGCTCCACATTATGAATGATGTTATATAGTTTCACAAGAACTAGGAGCACATTATGCAAATTTGTTACATTCCTCATAAAGAGATGCTCTGTTGACACAGGAAGGTCTATGTCTGAATTTTCAGAAATATCTACAGGCTGCTCAAGTACCTTCAGGAAGCCGAAAGGTTTCACTATAACTTCAGTGAATTGTAGCAAGGTACCTATCCCCTCATTTCTTCAGAGAAACACACCTTGAAGGGACTTCACAAATGATCAATGTATTTGCGAGTGCAGATTTTTCCAATCGGTATCTACTGAGTTACATGATATTTTGTGAGAAGACCTACAGCCAAGCGTGTATGGCTGGACAGCTTTTCCCATGGACATTGCTGTCAACTTCCTCATCACAATTCTAAATAATGGCTCCAGATCATTTCCATGTCTCCCAAATTGCAGTCCACTCTCCAGGGAGAGCACCCAGGCACTGAATTAATGGATATGTTTATGTTATCCATTTTGATTTTAATGCAATATCATTTTAGTGTGTGGCAGCACCTGAAAGGATGGATCCTGGGGCAATGGTTTCTCCCAATTTCCCAAGCTCTTCACACTAGTGTGTTGTCTAACCACAGAAGCTGATACAAAAGCCAAGCAAGACCCAGAGTGGTAGAGGAAAACATTAAAAGTCCTCTGAAAGTGGGTTTCTGTTACCTATGTCAGTATGAGGGCATCTTGAAGTACACACAGAAGATACAGAAATTTCATTACCATTACCTACAACCTACAGTGTTGCCAATGAAAATCAGCATCCTCCCCAGCAGAAACTAGATTACAGTGCATCAGAGCTGGAGTCATGGGTGGAGAGCAAGAGGATAAAGAGTGGCAGAGAGAACAGAAAGATTACTGGAGAGATCTTCTTGCTCAGCATTGGTGTTCTCATCTCCCAGCTGAGTGGAGCACATTTTTATTATTCAATAAATAATATGTGGGTTTTGCAGACTGAAGCATCATTTAAAGGCCCTTCCCTAACTGCCCTTGAGAAGGTGGTGTCATCTTCCTTCCTGAGATACTATAGTCAATGAGATGTGGGAATACACACAATACCATTCAAGAGGGAGTTCCATGATTTTGACTCAGTGTTGGAGAAGGAATGGCAATTGCATTTAAGGTAGAGAATAGAACCGATAGAGGCAGGAAAGTTGTTTCCACTGGTAGGTGAGACTAGAACTAGGGGACATAGCCTCAAGATTTGGGGGAGTAGATTTAGGATGGAGATGAGGAGGAACTACTTTTCACAGAGAGTGGTGAATCTCTGGAATTCTCTGCCCAATGAATCAGTGGAGGCTACCTGAGTAAATATATTTAAGACAAGGTTGGATAGATTTTTGCATTGTAGCAGAATTGAAGGTTATGGGAAAAATGCAGGTAGGTAGAGATGAGTCCATGGCCACATTGGTTATTATCTTATTGAATGGCGGAGCAGGCTCAAAGGACCAGATAGCCTACTCCTGCTTCTAATTCCGATGTTCTTATGTAAATCAAGGTGGCATATGTTTGAAAGGTAACTTCCAGGCAATTGCATACCATGCTTTTGCTTCTAGCTGGTAGAGGACTCATGAAATATTAAGGCCTCTCTAACAGAAAAGATTGTCACAAGGAGTTAACCTAAAAACTAATGAAAACCATGTATCTTGCTTAAAATCAAAATGGATAACATAAACGTATCCATTAATTCAGTGCCTGGGTGCTCTCCCTGGAGAGTGGACTGCAATTTGGGAGACATGGAAATGATCTGGAACCATTATTTAGAATTGTGATGAGCAAGTTGACAGCAATGTCCATGGGAAAACCATGAAAACCTCTGCATACTAAAATCCTTATTACCAACACAGCTACCTTCCCTGTACATTCTCAGTGCTAATGCAGGGTCTCAATCCAAAACATTGACTATCCCCTTACCTACACAGATGGTGCCTGATCCATTGAGTTCCTTCAACAATATGTTTTTTTCCCCCACTCCAGATGATATCATCGGTGGTCTTTTGTGCCTCCATTTTACAATTTTCACTGAGGTCCATTTTGAAGACATTTTCCTCCACTCTAGAACAGGGGTTATTTGAGTGTTTGTGCACCCCTCTTCCCTCTTTGTTTTTCACCATATTCTTATTCACTTATTACTTGCTAGCTCCTGCCAACCACTTGCCCTCATCTCTTTGTACTGGCTATCTCCCCTTTCCATGCTCTGATGGAGGGTCTCAATTCAAGTTGACTATCACTTTGCTGCATGGCCTGCTGAATTCTTCTAGCAGTTTGATTTTTATTCTATAGGAAATCAATACATGGTCAGGAGAGAGCAGAAGAAGCACAAATCCCCTCATTGTGGAAATGCTCAGCATGTCATCTTGGAAAGAGAAACAAAGTTGAAATTTCAGGTCAAAAAACTCTTAATTGGAACTGGAAAGGAGAGATATACATTTCCAATATGATTTTATTTCTGATTTTCAGCACTTTTATCCCCTCATATCCTAATAAATAACTTGGTGTGATGTTTCTGTATTCCCTGATGAATGTCACTTTGCTGAAGTAACCATGATTCCTACATGAAGTGTGCATTTCTCAGAACAGATTTAAACATGGTTGAAATCTTATCCGCTTGGGACTGTTGATCAATATCAGTGGTAGCTTGTCAGCATCATAGCCACAGCAGATGAAAGTATTGCATGTAACAACATATCGATAACATTGGAATTCAATAATTAGGAAGATGCATTGTGGGTCAAAGATTGCAAGCCAATAATATCAACACTTCCATGTGGAGTGAAATGACAGGTAATTGGAAGTATAAGGTCACATTTAGTGACT
The DNA here is from genome assembly GCF_048418815.1 of Hemitrygon akajei. Taxonomy (NCBI): domain Eukaryota; kingdom Metazoa; phylum Chordata; class Chondrichthyes; order Myliobatiformes; family Dasyatidae; genus Hemitrygon; species Hemitrygon akajei. The sequence continues at coordinate 42,633,367 of NC_133140.1, forward strand.
GAATGAAGATGACCACCAAACTGATGACTCAGTCTAAATTTGGACCCCCTAATGTAGAAGATGCCACATGATGAACAGAGAACACCCTATTCTACCTACATGCACAAGCTGTAAAATGTACAAGTGTACAGTAGGTAAACAGGAGATAAAGAACAATAATGCATCTGTTCATTTGTGGGAGTTTCCATGGGAAGTGGATTATTGATTGATTGAATGGAATTTGAGCCTCGTTGCCTCAGATAGAACAGTTCCTTCGGAATACTATTGTGGAAGGGAACAAGAAATTTGTTTGATGGTGTATCCAAGTCTATACCTAGATATAAGAGATAGCAGATTTTTCCACATCTCCTCCATTTAATCTAAAATGGCAAGAAATAAGAGCAAGAACAGAACCAGAGGGGGGCATTCTCGATTTCAGTCACATACAAATCAGGGCAGCAAGGCTGGTAACTTTTCTCTTGTGAAGGATATAATTGACCAAAGTGGATTTTTACTACAATCCGGTGGTTTCCTGGTCATTATTCTGAATAAATAGGTATTTTTTTTCTTTTGAAATTCTGTTATTTTTAATTGAAATTGAAATTTCACATCTACCATTGTGCAATCAAACTCAAATTTCTGGGTTATTGGTCTAGTAACTACTGCACTGCCACTGCACTCTTCAATGTTTCCCCTGAACAAATATATTACAATTAGGTACAGACAGATGAAATTAGAAGGAAAAAAAGAACAGGGGATGATGATGATCAAGTTCAGTATTGTGCCCAATAACTTCTCTTTAGACTGGCATCACAAGGATAAACAGGTTAGAGAAATCTGTGCCACAGAGAGGTAATTCAGGCATGAGGCATAGGAATCTGGTGTAGGATATGACACAGCTTGTGGGGATGGGATTGTGGATATACAGTATATAAGTACTAACCATGATAATTAGATGAGGACTATGACTGATGTGCTTTCAGAATAAAATAATGTGGATACACAATGAGGCGATTTGCACATCATCAGGTTTGCAAGTCTGAATTCTAGGAGTTGACAAGAAAAGTGAGGGAATCTAGTCTCATGCTTTTGCAAGAGCTTGTGTGAAGGTAAAGGTGGTGGCACAAACCATGGAAGCTACTTGCAGTTCAGTACAATTCTGTTATGGTGCAGGCTCATTCAAGTGTCCTACTAATATCTTTCTGTTTCTACAGTCTCTACCACAAGGCAACAGCTTGAGGTCCTTCAGGAATTAAGGTATGCTCGAGCAAGCATCTTGCTGTTCATCTTGAAAAGAGAGATGCCACTTATGAGTAGATCACTGTTTCCAAGAGCAAATTACTCAAAAAACACAGGGATGCCACCCAGGAGTAGCCTGAAAGGGAAATAACAGGCAAGTGGGTCATTGTTCTCCAATGTACAGAGAGATACTGCACAGAACCGAAAAAGAAGGCACATTGGAGATCATCTCTTTTTAGGAGCAGGAACATTCCCCCCTGCATTCACACATATTTTCATCTGGAGCAGAGATCTGGTAAGATTGCACAGAAAGCTGTAGGAGAGTGCAGATAGCAGAGACTAAACACATGATTCGGGGTAGAACTTCAGGTCCAGATGTTGAAATGACAATAGTACAATCTGGTTGCTAGCAGTTCAGCAAACCTCTTCTACTGTTAACCTAATCCCAGAGAGATCGCTTACCAGTGCCCTACAGTCAGACCTCCCATACCGCTTTTTCAGTTAGCCATGCGTGATATGCCCATGTTGGAACTTCCATGGAAAGAGATTCTTGTGAGTCATATCTACAAACTCAGTAAGAGGGAGCAGACATTCCTATAAGCAGACTACAGCCTCCCAGGAGCAACAGTTATGTAATACTAAGACAATAAATCCCAGTTACAAGACTGTTAAAAATCTAAGGCACCAGGGTATGTAACTTCAGAGAGAGATATTTATTGAGATACAGCGCAGAACAGGCCCTTCCAGTGCCTTGAGCTGTGCTGTCCTGCAGCCCCTCCCCCCATTTAACCTTAGCCTAAACACAATTTACAATGACCAGTAACCTCTTTCGATGCTCGTATCATGTGGTTTTGATAGCCTGGTATGTGAATGAAGCAATGACACAAGATGCTGGAGGAAGTCAATGGGTCAGCCAGCATCTATGGGGGAACTTCACGCTGACAGCCTTGATCTGGACTCTGTGAATGAACTCGCCTCCCAGTTATAAGCAGCTGAATATATGGACCTCAATGTGATATGTTTGAGCCTTGTCCTGTCTCTGAGTAGGACTTTTTTGCCAAGCACGATGCATCCCTTTGTTTCAATATACGTACAGTATTTTTTCTTTGCATTTGGACGAGCTTTGACTGATACCTAGCAGAGGCTGGGATGTCGGTCAGCTGGGGGAGGTTGGAGGTCAGAAGCAGCGCCACCCGGCGGCGCCTGCATTGTTTATTTGAGATTAAATATGGCGTCCGTGACAACAGGGAGGTCACGTAGACCGACAAGCCCCACTCTGCGTGACGCGCATGATTGACAGTGCGTCTGCCTTATAGGAGAAGGACGATCTTCCGAGGAGAAAGGGAGCGGAACGGGGCCACCAATCAAACGCCAAGGGCTAGGCCTTCCGGCGTGGTTGTGTTTAATGGGCTGTGATATGGGTGAGTGCTGAGGATGCGGGCGAGTCAGCGGCGTCCGGAATTTACCGGGTAAGCGAGCGGTTGCTTCTGAGCATGGCAAGGGTCCAGATACTTCTCACCGTGCAGACGTGAGCGGCTGGTGTTGACAGACGCCGCCTGATGAGAAACCGCCACTGATATGTGGTCTTGCAGGCCACCGGGGCAGCGGGAGCTAGTGGCGGCAGTGGGAAGGACGGTGGGGCGACGGTCCGCATGGCTTGACTGACACAGGTCCGGCCAATCCACTTATTGTTCAGGGGTGACGCGTGTGTTTTGGTGGCCAATGGGGTTGTCCGGGACGGGGCTCCTGGTTTGATTGAGGTGAGCAGATTGTGGTTGGTCTGGAGCCAGAGTGGTAGCAGGTGTATTGTCCACATCTCGGACTCTTCCTGAGTTCCTTAATCAGTATGTGGTTCATCTCTTCTTAACACTTATTCTGTGAGCTCCGACAGAAATGTCCGTGTCTTTAAAGCAAGAGTCCGGCACTTACATTTACCTCACACCCACTCTCTGCCCATAGGAGTTGAAGTTGGATGGCCTATCGGTTAGTCGCCAGAACCTCGGTCAAATACGGTAGATTAAAAATTGTTAATAGGAACAAAAAGAAGAGTTGCTGATATTTGTTTCTTGAATATTTAAGTAATCAGTCAGCATTGGCGTTTCCAGGTATATTTATACAGGGTATCTAATCTCAAGAGAACAAGACTTATTTCAATCTTGTACTGTCCTTTTATGTATGAAAACGTGCATTACAAGAAGCATTTTTCATTAAAGATCTTATTAAAACGTACTTTATTGTAGGTGTACTTCTGATGAGGGGAAAAAAACGAAACTTTTTACTCTTTCTCACCTTTTGTTTTTGTGTCATCCTAGCCAAAACAAAAACCAAGTAAATTAGTCAATCTATGTATTATGCTTAATTTAAAATTAATTATGCAGTGTGAAATAATTTCCTTAGTGATGCATATTTGCTAATGTAAATATAAATTTCATTAGATCTCCAGGAAATAGCCAAGATATTAGCCAAAGTGAAAATCTGAAAACTTAATTTGCAGTGACTTTTGGTGTGATTGTCATCTAATTTGCTGATTGTTTTGATAGCTGCAAAAATATTAATGTATGATTACATAATATATATAGTGATCTAGTTGAGAATGCGGGGCTTTAATTATTAAGTTTGCTGATGATACATAAACTGTTGGGATAGTGGCAATGAAGAAGCTAGTCTGAGATCACAACAGGCTATGGATCTAGTGCAAAAGTGGGCAAGGAAGTGGTGCATCTGCGGTAGTTATTTGAGGCAGGTTATGCTCAATGAGTGTCAGGGTCCTGAGGAGTGTAGTTGAATTGATAGACTTTGGTGCTACAAGTATATAATTCTTTGAAACTGACCACACGGGTAGACAGGGTTGTGAGGAATGTGGTGTGCTTGCCCTCATTAGGTGGGGTATTGGGTGTAAGAGTTGGGACCTCAATGTTGTACAAAATGTTGGTTAAACTTCGCTTCAGATATCTTGTACATTTCTGGATGCCAAGCAAAAGGAAGGACATAATTAAAATAGAGAAAGGTTAGAAAAGATAGTTGTCTGGGGTGAAGGGCTTGTGTTATAAAAATAGCTTGGATAGGCTGGGTCTATTTTGCTTAGAATAAAGACTGAAAGGTGAATGATAGAGATAAATAAAATTGTGAAATGTAGATGAATGGTTGATAACTGATGCCTTTTTCCTCCATGTTAGTGGTGTCTGAAACAAAGTGTAGGAAAGAAGTTTGATCAGTTAAATAAATCTTTCTCTGCGAGTAGTTGGTATCTGCCAGAGAAGATGGTGATGTAGAGGCAGTAACAACATTTACTTGAATGAGCAAGGCTTAGAGGAGTGTGGAATTAAGTTGGATTATTATACATAAGAATCATGGTCAACATAAACAAATATTGACTCTCAGTTGCTAATATTACAATTGATATTTTATGTCTAGATGGGCAAGTGTCATTGAGGTTATTTTGCTGGTAAATTAACTTTAAAACTGCCAAAAGAGGTGTGGTATAAAGCTTATCCAAAGAGTTAGTGGATAAAAGAAAACAATTTGAAGAGGGAGCTATGGTGGAATGGACTTAGGAATAGATTTTCAGTTGCATGGAACCTTTGAACTTTAAACTGCTGTGTAATCAAGATCTGATTTTGTAATGTCACTGTTATGACAAGGTAATGGAGGAACAATTAAACATTTCTATCTACATTATCCCCTATTGGCTGAGCTTCTTTGATGCTGGGAAAACTCCCCAGCTCTTTTTCAATTTGTGCCAGTGCTCTGTCAGCCAGTGTGAGAAAGGCATTTTAACATTGTGGATATTATACTGAACTTTTGACACCTTTCCCTCTTATTCTAAAAGAATAGCCACCATGCTTTGTACAATCCTCTGATCCTGAACTGTAACATTTTCACATTTTGAATATATCAAACTCATTGACTGGTTTGGATATTTTGGGGGTCAGCATTAGGAGGAAATAACCTGGCTTCATTATCGGCTGCTTTGCAAAGTGACTTTAATAAACTGAACCAAAAAGTATTAAGATTTGGTTGTTTTTTTTTCAGTTTGTGATTAATTTCAGTTGAATTTTAGGAACTTTGCACTTGTATGAAGCAAACCAGTTGGGAATTAAAGACATTTTTGCATTTGCTTCATCTGTAGTTCAGATTCTGAACAAATAGAGGCAGTGGGACAGCAACAGGACCTTAGGCAGACAGTGATGAAGACCTGCCCTGTATGACTGACAGCAGGCAGAGCTGGGGGCTGAGACTTCATATGCTGTTTTTGAACAAAAAGGTGTAACTAAATTTGTGAATTTTAGTTCTATTTTGATCGCCACGCACTACTAATATTAATTAGAATGTCTGGTGATAGTCATTGTGTCTGTTTTTTTTATGTTTAAAATGTGGTCTTTTTAAAAAAACTCTTCTGATCAGATTCAAATTTGTATGGCATTCACTGAACATGCACGCTACATAACTAAAACAAAGATGGGCAACACTGATTATCTGGGAGTGGAATATAACTGCATACCACCAGGCTCAAGGACAGCTTCTATCCCACTTTATAAAACTTTTAAATGGTTTATTACTGTCACATGTGTTGGACTCTTGATTTAACAACCTACTGTGTCATAGCCTTGCACTTTATTGTCAGCCTGTTCTGTATTTTCAGTTACTGCAACATTTTATTCTACATTCTGTTATTGTACTACAATGTGTGATGTGATGAAATCAGTATGGATGGCATTCAGAACTTTTTTTTACTTCAGTACGTGTGGTGGTAATAAACCAATTGATAAGAACAACAGACAAGGGAACTTAATTCTGTTTGGGGGGTGGGAATTGAAGATTTACATGATTCAACACAAATCTATCAATTTTCTTTCTTCCAAGAAACAGTTTAGCTGTGTATTCATTTGCTCGTTGTGAGATCATCCTTTGCATGAATTGGATATTGAGTCTCTCTATAATGACAATAATAACTATTAGTTTTACTTGTAATGTAAGTTCTCATTAGAATGAAGATGGCAAGAGATCATATTTAACTTGTCTTCATATATTTTGATCTCCAAAGCAAAGCTTGTATGCTGAATGACTTTCTGAAATCTGTAAAATTGCTAATTTAGCAGCATTGTAAATTTTGTGAGCATAATTGCTTTTGAAACTAGATTCAGTTACGTTTATTATTTTAGTTTCTATTCACTAACTAGAAGCTCCTTTATTTGCCCAAGTATTTTGAAAACTATCAAAATCACTTCATTAAGTTGACATATAATTATTGCTTTGCATTTTCAATTACATAAATTTTGAGAAATGCTCTCAAGTGAAGTTTGCAAATAAAAGTTAACTGAAACATTTTGAATACTAGACCATGGAACATTGCAGCACAGGGACAGGCCCTTGAGCCCAGAATGTAGTCCAGTGCGCTACTAAACTAATCCCTTCTGCCTGCACACTGTACTTCTAAAACTGAACCATGGAATATGAGTTTTGTAACAACCTCTTTCTGTAAAGTCAAAGCTTTAAGTAGAGGACTCATAGTTTGACTATTTGAGTAAACTACTGAAGAAATGAAACAGATTGTTACATCTGGTGTAGCAATTAATTGTTAATAACATGTTGGAGATAGAATATATCAGGAATATAGTACCTTGTTAGAAATAGTTTGGACTGTTGTCGCTTTTGATTTAATATAACTCTATATCAGGTTGAAATACTACTGCATAATTTTTCCATGCAAATAACAAAAAAATACATGCTTACATGTGAACACAGAAGTTTTTTTTTCAAGATTGCGCTTGAATAACTTCAGTGGGATGTTATTTAAATTGGGGTATTAGATTAAATATGTTAAGAGTATTACATGGAGAGTTTCTAATTTTCACCATTTCATTTCACCAGCCCAACTTCCCATAAGTGTTTGTCTCTGAATTATTTTCTTTTCATTTGGTCTTTCAACTGCAAGAAACTTTCAAGTTGGTGTTTGTTTTGTAGTCAGCAATTATAATTGTTTTGTTTTAAACTCCTAATCTCAAAAATGCGACTCCATTATCATTAGGAACTCATGTCCTTAAGAATATCAGCTGTTTCTTCTTTCACTGAGATCTTATCTGACTATTCTAGTATCTTTCCTTCTTGCAGCATTTGAGATTTTTGTTAACAATCTCAGGTCCAAAACTCAATTTCCATTTGTTGGTAAGAATTTTAAAGTTAACATTTTCCAAGCTGGAATATTTTATAAAATCAACTAAGGGAAGCTGAAGGGGAAAGAGTACAGACTGTTTCTCGGAACTTAGCGATGAATTACTATCATTATCTTAGAAATTGATATTGCTGAATTTAAATTGAGAATTGCAGCAGTTGGCAGAATTAATCACTGCATTTTAATGGTTGTGAGCTATTATTTGTGTTTTTTTTAAAAACAAATCCTTTTAAGATGACCAAGGTTATCTATTGTTTGATGATGGGCTTGTATCTTTTGGCACCTCTTGTCCTCCAATCATCACTTAAGCTTTAACTCACTACCCTCAAATCCAATGCATTAACTCCATTAATTTGAAAGATAACCTTTCTGTTGTACATTTCAGTTGTGAAACTCCATTGAGCCTGTTTAGCTATGTTAAGTCAGAGAAGCTAAATAATGGCATCTTGGACAATGTCTCCCATCCACTCCATAATGTACTGGTTAGGCACAGGAGTACATTCAGCCAGAGACTCATTCCACCAAGATGCAACACTGAGCGTCATAGGAAGTCATTCCTGCCTGTGGCCATCAAACTTCACAACTCCTCCCTTGGAGTGTCAGACACCCTGAGCCAATAGGCTGGTCCTGGACTAATTTCCACTTGGCATAATTTACTTATTATTTAATTATTTATGGTTTTATATTGCTATATTTCTACACTATTCTTGGTTGGTGCGACTGTAACGAAACCCAATTTCCCTCGGGATCAATAAAGTATGTCTGTCTGCCTGTAATCTCTGCTTTTCCACTTAAACTGTAAATTCTCTTCCTTAGGTTGACATTGTTTTAGAAACAATGCTCTTTTTGCCTTGCCACGGTTTCCAGATGAAAGATGTATTGCTTTCTTATAAACTTCTAATTATTGGCATGTACCTACTTTCCTTCTCATGTCTGTCATTATTTAATGTTCTAAACCATATACCTCAAGACAAGCAGATGTTCATATAGTGTACTAATATGAGCAGTGATGTTACCTAGTTGTATAAATAATTTAATCTGAATATTATAACACCAAAGCCTGAGATCAAATTTTAGATTTTGGCCTATTTCCAGGTGAGTTTTATTCTTGTTTTGTTTTAGTTGGGTGTATGCAGAAAAAGTTGATACTTTTCTTTGGGAGTATATATTGCACAACTGGTTCTGTAATACTGATACTTAACAGCAATTTTTGGCATCAAATGTTAGAGATCTAGTACTTCTGCTTGACAGCTGCATGCTTTGTCTGAATAGTGTTTGCAGTTCCATAAGTTGGATATAAATCTCATCCATATTGGTTTTTAAAAGGTTTTTGCTTTTTTTTCCAGCTGAACTATTGCAATTTAATTTAAGTAAATGCCTCAATAATTGTGTCGAGCTGGTGCTCAGGTGCTTCAATTTTTCTGTTATAGTGGACTAAAATTTCTATCTTTGGCACCAGTGCAATTTAATTACTCTTGTGCAGAAGTAATTATGCTATTAAACAATTGCTAGTACAAAGATTAAACGATATCATATTTTTAAACAAAACACTGGAGATACTTAACAGCTCTCTAGAGAGGGAGAAGTTGTTATTTTAGGTTGATGACTTTTCATCAGAACCAATGTAGAATGAGAAAGGTCCTTGACCAGAAACATTAATTTTCCTTTTTCCATAATTGCTGCCTGTCTACTTAGTGTGTCCAGTATTTTTTTTAGTGTGCTGATTCTTGGGGTTAATAGCGTTTTGTTTTCAGAATATGCAGAAACAGATACATAAAATGTAGTAGCTTATTTATAAGATGGGATAATAATTCCACATTTTGAGACATTTTTCAAGATTTGCTTCAAACGTACTTGTGTGTTTTGATCCACTCTGACACATGATGCTGCTATCTAATAGAATTACAACACCCATATGCTAGTATAATGCATGCTTTGGGGCCTCAGAAGTAGAGCGTCCATGGAATTTCCTTTAAACTATTTGTAACTGCAATGGTTCCATCACTGGAGGACTTTATTCAGTCATCAATTGTGTACCACAGCAGTATTTAAAGCCATCCAATTAGTCCTATCCTACATCACCTATTAATTCTTTCTTTTCAGATACATACCCAGCTCTATCTTGAATGTCACAATTAAATCTCCCGCTACTACTGCTTCTGGCAGAATATTCAAGACCCTAATCATTTGCCTTGTTCAGTTAACAATATTTTATTTTGTTGTCACTCTTTTTGGCTCTTCTCCTAATCACCTTCGTCTTCATTTTTTAGTTCTTGACTTGGTCTATGATCTGATATATTTTTTCCTTTTTTAAATATCTGTGGGAACCCTCCCAATCTTATTTCTCTTACTGAAGTCACAGAATCATTTTGGTAAATTACCGTAGATGTCGGATTATAAGCCGCTACTTTTTTCCCACATTTTGAACAGCTTTGAACACTGCGGCCTTTACTACGGTGCGGCTAATGCATGATTTTTTTTCATGCCGCCAAAAACATTTTGCCTCGTAACAGTAGACCAATAAAATTGATGAGTAGTTCACAGAGGTCCAATGAAATTGTACGATAAATCAAGCGCACTTTCACAATTAAATTATTGTAAATCAGTCATTTGTACTCGCCCTCATCAACATGGAAAACACTCGAAGAAAAGCATTGTGCTGCCTTTATGGCAGTTATTTAGTTTATAATATTTTCGCTTAGTAATTCATTTGTTAGTAATTTCTAGTTAAAGTTAGAAGTGTTTTAACTATATTTGTTTTCTGTACTACATCCCGGGATGCTATGACGTCACACCCGGTTTCGCCGCATCTTGTGGGAAATACCGGTTTGCGATAAACGGGAAGGTGGGGGCGAGCGGCATTAGATCTGAGCGAACGCTGCTTTTAAGTTAAAGGCGATCAATAACTTTTCCTGGTAGGCTGCAGTATATATATTTTTTACCAGTCGTTAGGAGATATTGGAATGTTGTTCAGTAAAAAAGTATACGCAACGTAATTTGTGTTACCGATACGTATGTATATTTAAAAGTAGCCGCGTTACAGGCACGGTTCGAAAAAAAGCATTTGCAATATGTATTTGTTTATGTTACCATATGGATTTAATTAAAAGTTAAAAAATCCTCACGTGTAATATCTTTCTGTGTAAATATCTCATATTACAACGTGGGACACCTGCGGCCGAAAATCCGGTGCGGCCTAAAATCCGGTGCGGCTTGTACAAGTACAAAATTGATTTTCTTTCTAAAATTAGAGCCAGCGGCTTTTAATCAGGTGCGCTCTGTAGTGCGAAATCTACGGTACTTTTGCAAACTTTCCAAAAACTTGGAAGCTCAAGACTGGAACTATATTCTTGTGTGACTGAACCATCATTTTTATAAAGGCTCGTTGTGAATTCCTTACACTTCTAATCTATGCTTCTATTCTCAATTTGCTCTGCTACTTTCAAATGATTTTGTATGTAAGTGTTGATGAGTGTTCATGTGTTAACAAGTACCATCAACAAAGATCCTGTGTAGTTAAATGTAATCAAAGGCAGGTAATATTGAAATTGTGACTTGAAGACAGATGTTAGGAGTAATAATGTGTCATTAATATAAAGCAATGGTGGGGTGGGGTGAAATAATGCTCTTCTCTAGGGATTTTCAGTAACAGAGAACACTAGCACTTACAGCAACATATCTCAATGCGCACTTAATCAGCAACACCACATTTAGCCTGGTCACTCGTGCGGGTTTTAGGTATCAAATTAGATTTTGAACTTGTAGCAACAGATATGAACTCCAAGAAAGTTCTTTTCATCACATTTAGTTCAGTTTGTTACTACATGACTTCTGTACTGAAATGCATATTGGTACAACTTAGTGAACAAGGTTTCAAAATCCTCGTGTTTGCGTTCAACATTCTGAATTAGTTTATCTCCTAGCAGAGATTATTTGATCGACGTGATGGCATAGGTAATTCTCTGTAATTTTAGCTAAATATCTCAAGTTCAGCAAGCCTACTGGTTCTTAGCTTACACAAGTGGGAGATAAGTTTTAGGAAAGGTCCAAGAAGCCACTGACTGGTCTTGCTGGAAGGTTACTTTTCAGATTAGAATTGTCCAGTTGAATCTTGAATATTCTTGCAACATTTGCTTCTTGAGAATGTCCTCAGTTGCTCTGACCACTCGTTCATCTGCTTGATGTGAAACCAGAGGATATGAAGGCATTGTTGTATGTTTAATACAATTCTGTTTCATAAACTTCGTGAATAATGTTGATTGAAACTAAGGGTCACTGTCAGAAAATGGGTGTTCAAGTACACGGTCATAAACAGGCATCTTGACTGATCCACTGTGTATTCAGTGGTTGTCATGACCCCTTACGTTGTACTTCAATCCACTCTGTGACAATTACTCACTGCCAGGAAATTCTCAATTCCCTTTTCACAAGACTTCATGATCTTGATTGCAAATATTTTTTTTCTGGTTTTATCATACAACTTTGGCAAGTAAATGCAGTTTATGCAACTGCTTTGAGATCATGGTCTGAACAAAAGTTGTTGCAATGCTTTTACACGCTGCCCTTTCCAGTGTGTTTAGTATATTTAGCAAAAATATATTTTGCCTCATAGCAATAGGGTATTATCACTCTCTGACCTAATTTATTTTGTATTATTTTTCATATTGTTAAAACATGGGCTATTTCAAACCAATAAGTCTAGGCTGGTTCACTGTGCATCCCATTTACCCATACTACTTTTCCTTGTAATATATTCTCCTCAGTGTGTGGGTAAGCAGTACAATTTTCAGTGGTTAATAATTAATTTACCAACCTACATGTCTTGGAGATGTGGTTAGGAACTTGGACACCCAGGAGAAATCCACAGTCACAGACAATATGAAAATTGCACATAAACATCACCAGAGGTCAGGATTGAATCTGTGTCACTGGAACCTGGTTGAGGCAGCGGTTCTCTCAACTCTGCTGCCTTCTTAATGTACCCCCTTTTTTCCCCCTGCATGAACCTTGATTACAGAATGGTTTTGGTTCGCAATTTATACTTGGTAAAACTTTGTTTGATTATCTGTTCATAGACCCTCTTGAAACTGCAGGCAAGTCATAGTATTTAAGTAACTACTGGATAGCCCTTGCTAATCACATTTAACTTCCATTTTCACTTCAGGCATTAGACTTCTCACATGGTAATTGCAACAGAACACCCACGATAGTGTTCTACTTCAAACTACCATATGCAGTTTAGTAATTGTACTGCAATAGAAGAATTTTGTATTCTTGATGGCACCAGGTCGGGTATCCCTGATATGCCCCAATATTTTGTATCAAGAAGTACAGTGGTCGTAACTCCGAGGTTCTCTTGGACAGTAGATCTAAAAGTAATAGAGGGTATGTTGAACATTTTGATATTTCCAGCGATGGATAGGACACTCTGAGATGGTAAAATTGAATTGGGATCATACCCTGGCCAAAGTTAATGTAAGCAATATAAATAGTAATGAAGTAAACAATGATTAAAAGGTAAAAGATGCCCAGGATTCAATTGATTCCATCTTGGGGTTTTAGAGGAAAGATTTGTAAAGACCTCATGAAATTTGCTGGTGACGAGGGATTGTAAGATCAGACACACACGGAGGTTGGTGATGGTGAAGATAAAATCATAATTGGGGTAATGAAAAGGCAAAAGTTCATTATGATCATGTGTGCGGAGCATTTTTTTTGGCAGACTTGCAGGAAAAAGGGCATGAATGTAAAACAGAAACTTGCTCTAAGTTGACAGTGATTACAGATATGAGTTAAGGAGGGAATAAGATGTTTGAAAGATCTTTAGTGTTAGTAGTATAAATGCTAGTTTATGCAGCATTGTTGTTGGTTGGTCTGTTTGACTTCAGACAAAAGTCAATGATTAGGTTATTGTGATTCCACCCACTTGCGCAGGTCAAACATGAAAAGATTGATTTACATGGGGAGAAATATTTGAAAATATTAGTGAATCAGCAAAAGAGCATTTTGAAATGTGAAAATAAATGAATACAGAATAGCTGTATCCTAATGGTACAGGGAGTGTATATTTTAAAGGAAAAAATGGAGATAAGACATTAATTATGCCAAAAGAATGGGAAAACTATTACAAGAAGCATCTGGGTAAGTGCTTGAATCACAAGGTCCGTAGCTTGCTGTGCCAAGTACTGCTAAATGGGATTTGTAGAAATGGCTACGATGCGGAGTACAGAGTTGGTAGGCTGAAAGGCAAGTTTCTTTGCTGTATGGACATGAAACTGTCATCATTATAACCTCCACTTTCATCATTAAGTGTCCACATGAACAAAATGTTTAATGTGTGCGCACAGATGTTTTTGGTCTGGCTTCATGATACCAATTGGAATTGATTTTGGTGTTGAGGCTTTGCTACAGGGTATTCCAATGAAAACCTCCTTGTGCAATATGTCACACCCTCTTTACATTGGAAACTGTGAGTGGCCTCGAGCTCCTGAGGGTGTATATCTTGCTATAATATCAGGTCCACGAGGTTCAAAATCAGTTAATTTGCCCAAGCAGTAAGGGTGATCAACACCTCCACACCTCCCACCGCCACTACTTTAACATTTCCTGTTAGTCACCTAGTGTACAGACACTCCTGTGCCTAGTGTCACCGTATGTACATATAATCAATCTATGTATACAAGTTATCTTCTGTATTTGTGATAATGGCGTATTTCATTATTATTCTTTATCAGTTTTTGTGCTGCATCTGGAGTAATCATTATTTTGTTCTCCTTTACACTTGTTTACTGGAAATTTACTTATTTGGTGATGCAGCATGGAGTTGGCCATTCTGACACTTTGAGCTGCCCAGCAACCCCTGACAACTCTGATTTAACCTGAACCTAATCATGGGACAACTTGCAATGACCAGTGAACCTACTCGATATGTCTTTGGACTGCGGGAGGAAACCGGAGAACCCTGGAGAAAGCCCACGCATTCCATAGGGAAGATGTACAGACCTCTTACACATGACACTCGAATCGAACTCCGACGCCCTGAGCTGTAATAGTGTCATGCTGTCCTCTATGTTACCGTGGTGCCTATTAAATGACATTAAACAATCTTGAACCCAAGGCAGTGATATGCTTTAATTTTTCAATCTGACATTTATTGCTTTTTGATAAAACAAGCACTACAGTACTGCAAGAATAAAATGCTGCAGGTGCTGTATTTCCATATTAAGAAAATGCTGATTAGGAGTATTTGCAAAGAATATAACTGATTTGGCATTAGATTTGGACTGTAGATGCAGGAACATGCAAGAGGCCAAAGCAAGCTTCTGGAGAGAAAAAAATTGGAAAAATTCAGTTGGCAAGTTAGCATCTGTAAAGGGAAATGTGCAGTAGACATTGGTTTTGACCTGAAACAACATTTATTTGCAGAAGTAGGATATGTCAGACTTTAAATGAACTTTTATAAGTGGAAGTGTTGCCTAAAAAGAGTGATATCAAAATGACAAAAGGAAAAGCAATGGCAGAAGTAACTGCATAACAGAAGGTTGATGCTACAAGGCTCAATTCTATGGTAATGCATGTATGGACACACAAATGGGTCTAAAGAAAGTATAAATTGTTAAAGCGCAATGGCAGAGGTGGAAGAATGGATTGAAAAATCTTGCAAAACTAAGTGGAGTACTGTGGATACCAGGAGTTTGGATCATGACATCGGCACTCGATTGACACACCTTCTGCACTCCTGGTAGCTTTTGTACAGCCAGTGGAATCATTTTACAGTGGTAGGAGTGGGTCAAAAGAATTTTTCTTCCCTGCCCTCTTTCTGAACAAATACAGTTGTTATAGTAAATTGGGAATCTGGAATAGTAACAGAAAATATCCACTTGACTGTTTCTAGCATTTACTATTTATTAACTTTTATGAATTGCAAGGAAAATACAAGATTAAAACTATAAAAGGCAATTTCAAAGGATTGTGAATTACTAAGGAAAACAAAACTTTATAAAGTTTTTCTCTTGAATCTTAAATGGAAGAGAAATCTGATGTTAATTTAGTTATCAGCTTCTGTTTCTAAGTTCGAGTTTTCTATTTAGGCTGCCAGATGATTATGGTGCTGGCTGCCTGATTTAGCAGTGCTGTCACCAGCTGCCAGAACACGTCAAAACATTTGCTTCCTAAGTAACTTTTGGCGCAGCGTTGCATAAGGCCCGAGCTTCCTGTAAGTAGCCTTTTTTCTAGCACTGCACTGTAATTCCAGGCAGGATGTATTTCCATGATTTTTTAAAGACATTTCTTCCACAGTGTCTCTTTAATACCATAGCATTGTCTGATGAAAGCCTGTTGACCTGAAATATCTACCCTTTTACTTCCCATGTGTGCTGCTTGACTGGCCATTCTTCCCCCCCCCCCCCCCCAACATTTCTGTTTTTGTTTGCAATTTTCTTTTGTCATCCATGCTCTTTGTGGTTCATTGCTTTTATCACCAGTTTGTCTTATCGCATACTGTATGTACAAATGGTGTTACTAAGTTTCAGTGCAATGGCTTGTGTGTCAATGACACAGCCTTTTTCTCATCTGCATTTGTATGCATATATTTTCCACATACTTTTTTACCATTTCAAACTTTTCTCCTCAGAGGTTTTGATTTAGAGTTAATAATTTTAACTCTGCTGGAAACCCTCTGCTGGTTTGTCTCAGTAGTTATTTGTTTTCGCAAGTCTATATTGGCTCAGGTCCAGTGGTAAAGTTTTACCTGATCCAGAAAGCCGAGACTTCAAATTGACTACTAAACTTGATCCAAGCTGGTGTTTCATTTCTAGCCTGAGAAAGTCAAAGGTACTCTTTATTTTAGGATGAAATTCTAAAGTCTTGTTAGCTATTTTTGGGTTAGAAAGAAACTTTTCATTCATGGAGCCTAGAAGAAAAAGGAAGAACCTTTTTAAAGTTTGAAGGGCAAGTCTGGGAGTAATGCTAAGCAACGTTTCAGCACAAAATGTAGTGGAAATTGTAACTGGTTTCTTCAAAAAAAAATTGAGGCTAGGTCAACTGAATTTGTAAGCATTGAGCTTGGTAGTCATTGGACAAATCATATTTAGTATATGATATTAAGACATATATTCCCTGTCATCTAATTGACCAGTAAGAGGGCTCTACTATTTCCTTCTTCCATAGGTAGCAAGTTGGTAAATTGGATTGGTGAAAGGAGGCTGAGGAAGATGGTAAAAGGTTGTTTCTGAGTGATTAGGAAATTTGTAGCTAGTGGTACACCACCGGGATCAGTGATTGCATACATTCAAGTGATTAGTACATTTTCAGATGACTCACTAACTGATGATATTGAAAGTAAGGAGAATACTCCTCGGCTGCAGGATGCCATTGGTGGTTTGCTGAGATGCACTTAATGGCTGATGGGGTTTAATCGTAATAAGTGTCAGGAGATGCGCTTTGTGAGGACAAATTAGAGTATGATACACAATCAATATTGAGGCCTTAAGGAGTATTAAGAAACACAGTGACCTTGATGTACAAAAGATCCCTGAAGGTGGTAGCAGAGCTGGGTAGGATGGTGAAGGAGGCATAAGGGATACTTCCCTTGATTAGTCAGAGTACAGACTACGTGTGGAGAGGTTAGTGTACAAGTTTATTAGTGAGATCTTAATTAGAATGCAGTGTGTACTCTGCTCACCACACTATAGCAAGGAATGAATTGCATTGTACAGAGTGCAGAGGAGAGTCATCAGGATGTGAGCAGAGCCTGGGTAAACGGGTTGCATTTCCTTAGAATGAAAGGTTGAAGACGGCATATAATAGAGGTATACAAAACTGAGATGTCTGGATTTTTTTTAATCCCCCGTAGTAGCAGTGTCTAAAATTAGCAACCAGGTACAAGATTTGCAGGAGATGTGAGGATTTTTGTTGCGTAGAGGAGGTTGGTAGTCTCTCAACATTTGAGATCTATTTGGATCAGCATTTAAAATGCAAAAACATGCAAAGTTTGGGACAAAATATGGTGGATGGGATTAGAGTAGATGGCTACTTGATGGTTGGCACAAGCTGAATGGCCTATTTCCATGTTATACCACTCAAAAAGTGGGCTTTTTGACCCAATGAGTCTATGCGTATTCACTATGAAATCCCATGCCCCACTAATCTTGCGATTTCCATCAACAATCCCCAGAGCCTACCACTATTCTACACACTAGGGCAAATTTACAGCAGTCAAATTATCAACACAAGTTTTGAGATACGGATAAAATAATCGAGTATCTGGAGGTAACCCACGTGGTCACAAGGGTAATGTGTAAATTCCCCACACGGCTTCAGAGGTCAGAATTGTACCTGCATCACCAGAGCTGTAAGCAGAGCTCTACTCTGCCTCTTCTATGTTTTTCAGGGTTAGTATAAAATCCCATCCACAATTGTTTACAAAATGTGTATTATCTCATAGGTTTCTGGTGATGATTACATTTTGGCACGTGCTATATGGAGTTTGTGTATTATTATAGTTACTTTGTTATCAAGTGCTTTAGGAAATCAAGGTTGTGAATGATGCAAGACCAGTAGTTTAGTGTGTATCAAGCTTTTCAAACGTAGAACCAGGCATGACCGTGATACTTGCAGCATCATTGCCCAAAATGCCAAGGGACATTGACACCAAGGGAGCTGGATAATTATAAGGGAGAATGTCTACTATTTTGTTTTTGTAGGCTCTCGGTTGCCAAGTCTGGTTAATCACCATAGCTACTGATTTTAAATTAACATTTCCATGCAAATATTGATCTACCACTGCCATTTTTTTTAATCGAACTCTTTAGGGAAAGGATGGAAGTTAAGTTTGTGCATCTGTCTTACCAGTTTGGGAGGGGGAAGTTGTGATGGGGTCAGGGCAGCAGGAGACAATGGGACAAGCAAAGGAGGATCTAAAACAATTTAAGAGCTCGGAAAAGTGGTAAAGCCCTTGGAATATAAACCTATAGTTAAACTTTATCATAGATTCTGAGTTGTATGATACAGAAATGGGCCTTCAGGTGACTAAGGTATCTTCCTGAGCTTAAACAATTTTCCTGTATTTGGTCCATATTCCTCAAACCTTTCCTGTAATTGTACCAGCTTCTACCATTTCCTGTGGCAGCTCCTTCCATTTACCCACCTCCCTCTGTGTGGAGAACTTGCCCCTTGGGTCACCTTTAAACCTTTTAGCTCGCCCCTTAAAATGATGCCAAGTGGTTAAGGCATTGGACTAGCGATCTGAAGGTCATGAGTTGGAGCCCCAGCCGAGGCAGCGTGTTGTGTCCTTGAGCAAGGCACTTAACCACACATTGTTCCAGTCTACCCAGCGGAAAATGGGTACCGGCAAAATGCTGGGGGTTAACCTCGCGATACACTGGCGTCCTATCCAGGGGGAGTCTCGTGCTCTCAGTCGCTTCACACCATGGAACCATAAGGCCTAAGCACTGGCCTTGTGAGCCTATAAGGCTCGGGACGCACCTTAACTTTAAAATGATGCCCTCTGGTTTTAGACTTGCCCCACCCTGAGGAAAAAGGCTTTCTTATCTTTGCTGCTCATCATTTAAAAAATCTCTGCAAGCTCATTCCTCTCCCTCCTTTGCTCCAGGGAAAAAAGTCCTTATCCAGCACTCGTAAAATCATACAGCACAGAAATAGGCCCTTTAGCTCATCCTATGTATACCGACCATGTTGCTCAGTGAGCTATTTGCATTTAGCCCTCAGCTTGCTAAACTCCTCCCCATGTGCTTATCTAGACGGCTTTTAAATATGTGCCCATCCCTGCCATTATTTCTGGCATGTCTTTACAAATGCACACCACCCTTTGTGTAAGGAAGTTACCTCTGATGTTCCTTTTACACGTCACTTCTAATTTTAAGCCTGTGCCCTCTTGTTTTTAGCATGCCTTTCAGTGTCAATGTCCTCATGATCTTGAATACCACTATCAGGTCACCCTTCAGCCTCCTCTGTTCCTGTCATTGAAGTCCGAGACCATGCAATCTCTCCTTGGAAGTCAGGTCCCCAAGTCCAGGCATATCCTGCAAACCTCCTCTGCTCTATTTCTATTGTATAATAAAGCAACCAGACCTCTGTGATATTCCAAGTGCGACCTTACCAACATAAGACCTGGGAGCAAAATTTAGCCATTTTGCCCATTGACTCTTTTCCCCATAACCTTTAACACCATTACTAGTCAAGAGAACCCATCAACCTCTGCTTTAAGTATACCAATAACTTGGCCTCTACAGCCATCTGTGGCAATCAATTCCATAGATTAATCACCTATGGTTGATCTATGAAGAAATTCCTTCTCATCCTTCTCTAAAGAGATGTCCTTCTATGTTTGTACCCCTGGTCCTAGGCTATCCCACTATTGGAACTACCCTCTATACAGGCACACTATCTCGAGTAACTGTAAAATACTTCCCAGCTCTTGTACTCAGTGCCCTGATTGATGGCCAGCATGTCAAATGCTTTCTTCCCCACCTATCTACCTGTAATATCTCTTTCCGTGAACTATGCACTGTACTT
Organism: Hemitrygon akajei; assembly: GCF_048418815.1. Taxonomy (NCBI): domain Eukaryota; kingdom Metazoa; phylum Chordata; class Chondrichthyes; order Myliobatiformes; family Dasyatidae; genus Hemitrygon; species Hemitrygon akajei. The sequence continues at coordinate 42,653,291 of NC_133140.1, forward strand.
CTAGGTACCTTCTAGACACTGGCCTCCCCAGACTGAGAACCAACCCTCTACCATCGTCCCTGCTCCTTGCACCTGAGCAAGTTATGAATCCAATGCATTAGCTCTACCTAGATGTTTGATCTAACCTTCCTGACTAGTTTGCCTTGAGGTATCTTGTCAAAGGCCCTGCTTCCGTGCTTGGAAACACCATCCACTGCCCTATTCTCATGTGTCATCTTGGTTAACTCAAAGAACTTGAAGAGATTTGTCAGACAGAACTTTCCCCACACAAAGGCATACTAACTGTCACAAATCAGACCCCCATCTCTCCACATGTTAGTAGATTATGTCCCTCAGAATGCTCTGCACCTTTAAGGCCTCCAATACCTCATCCCATGCTAATTTGTACATTGTCCAAGGCACTGCCACCAACTTCTTCCATTTAGCTTCCACCATTTACTCCACATTAAATACTGAAGCAAAATATTCATTAAAAACCTCCCCTTTTCTTTGGTTGCACACAAGGCTTTAAGGGGACCTATTCACTCCTTGTGCATCCTTTTAGTAAACCTGTAAAATCTCTTGGCATTTTCCCTTCCTTTGCCTGCTAGATCCTTGTTTTATCTTTTTTCCCTTTTTAATTTCTCTGTCAAGTGCACTCTATACTTTTTTATAGTCATCAAACGATTCACAACTACTTATGCACAGATTACGTGTTCCTCTTGTCAACCAGAGATTTATAATACTCTCCTCAATCTCATTATTGTTCCTGAACATTTGATGTAGATATTAATTTTTTTTTCCAAAAACAATCTATTCCAGAATATAAAGTTGACTAGAAAAGCTTAAGCAAGTATACATTTGGCTTGGTCGTGAAGTTGGTGCAAGTAATGAACCCTTTCTGGATCATGTCTACAAGTTCTGCTCGTAAGGTAATGGAAAATTGTTTATTACAGCCAAGTATTTATTCTCTCAAGTTTAAGACCTACATTTTCTTTGAAAGCGATCAAGGAAAGTGTTTTTGATATTTCAACTGTTACACAGATTTTAAATGACTAGGCTATTTCCACTTTAAATACTATGTGTGAAAATAGTTGCAATATTTTTCCAAAATGCTGACAGTGAACAGTTTGACGTTTTGGAACTGTATGATAACTGGACTACACTATATCACATATAGGCTATTCGGTGACCCAATCTGATTCTGTCTTCCAGTTTCTCATCGATGGCCCTGTAAGGTACTGCTCTTCAAATGCACATCCAAGTGCTCTTTAAATATGAGGATAGCTGTGTTCCCAGCTTTCTTTGAACCATAAGTTTCATTTGTGAAAGTATTTTCTTCCTTCCCCTCTAATCCTTCTTCAACAAATGACCTTAAATATAGATCTCCTATATTTGATTTGACTCCCCCCCCCCCCCCCCCCCCCCCCCCCCTCATCCACAGCTAGCATATCTTTCTTGCAATGTGATAGCCCGGTATCATGCATGATATCTGAGCTATGGCCTAGTAAACTTTGTATGCCATTCTAGCATTTCCTCTAGCTCTTATTAAACAAAATAAAGGTCATCCTGCTGGCCCATTTAACCACCTGATCTATCTGTCCAGTTAACGTTTTTTATCACTAATTTTTACTGCAGCACCAACAAATTACATTCAATACAACCAGTTGCCAATTACATTTTGACTGCTTAACCCAGCCACTCCCCAACCCTCATCACCATTCCCCCTCCCTCCACCCCTCTCCCCTCCACCAACCGAATACTAGTGCATACACAGACAGAGCATTCCTATTTTAACAGAAGATCTCAGTTATCTTTTTATGGATGTGTGTACATAACTTCAAGCTTCCTTTCTTCTGCATTATCCTGGCTTTTATTGTATATTTCCTTGAAATTTCACCTCCCCCCCCCCCCCCCATCTCATTTATTTGGATTAAATTTTGTTTACCACTACTTTTATAATCTCTTTGAAGCTGAGCTTTCCTCTTCAACCAGACAGCCAGTTTTTTTGTAGCCTTGGAAAACCTTCCTGTACTTCCTACATTTAAGTCAAATACTTCACAAGGCAGAGCATGATCTTAGGATCTGAGCCTTGTATGACTTCAGTGATAACTGGCATTTTTATGATCATATGCCAATCAGTGATAACTCCTCTGCAACCTGCCACTTGGCCAATTTTGGATCCAATTTGCCACTATGCTTTTGTATCCTGTAAACCTTTAACCCTTGATTTGCCTGGTCAACAAAGCTTTTTGAAACCCACAAAATTATTTTAAACAGTTGACAATATTGTAAAACATTAAGAAATTTGAGATAACTTAATAATGACCTTGTGTTGCACAGAAATCTGACAGTGAAGAGAGAAGTGTATCTGGCGAACAGAAGACTAGTCCTCCACGGTCTTCAGCATCCAAGAAACAGTTGCCCTCGATACCAAAAAATGCTGTTCCTGTAACTAAACCTATTTCTCCTATCACATCTACACAGTCAACAAATGGAACACATGCTTCATATGGTCCATTTTACCTAGAATATTCTCTCCTTGCTGAATTGTGAGTGGTGTCTTTTATTTTTCATGTATTCCTCTTGGTGCAATATCGATTTTAAAGAATTTGCTAATATGCTGTTACCCCATGAAACTTGCAGAAATAAGTGAGGTATTAAAGTTGAGCTGAGAACTGCTTACTGAATTTTGCATTAATGTAGTATAATTCTCACCTCCGTATTCATACAATTCTTAAACACGAGGAAATCTGCAGATGCTGGAAATTCAAGCAACACACACAAAATGCTGGTGGAACGCAGCAGGCCAGGCAGCATCTATAGGGAGAAGCACTATCGACGTTTTGGGCTGGGACCCTTCGTCAAGACTAACTGAAAGAAAAGATAGTAAGAGATTTGAAAGTAGGAGGGGGAGGGGGAAATCCAAAATGATAGGAGAAGACATGAGGGGGTGTGGTGAAGCTAAGAGCTGGAAAGGTGATTGGCAAAAGGGATACAGAGCTGGAGAAGGGAAAGGATCAGGGGATGGGAGGCACAGTGCTCCCCCTTCCCCCTTTCTTTCTCCCTAGGCCTCCCATCCCATGATCCTTTCCCTTCTCCAGCTCTGTATCCCTTTTGCCAATCACCTTTCCAGTTCTTGGCTTTACCCCACCCCCTCTGGTCTTCTCCTATCATTTTGCATTTTCCCCTCCCCCTCCTACTTTCAAATCTCTTACTGTCTTTCCTTTCAGTTAGTCCTGACGAAGGGTCTCGGCCCGAAACGTCAACAGTGCTTCTTCCTATAGATGCTGCCTGGCCTGCTGTGTTCCACCAGCATTTTGTGTGTGTTGCTTCTTACAATTCTTGATGCTTTCCCCTTTTGAAAAGGATGAATTGGAAAAGGCATATCTAGTTCATATGCCATAGCTGGAAAAGTTTTGGTGCATTTGGATGGTGATTTGAACTTCATGATCTGATGAAATTTCGAACTTTATAATGTTGATATTCCTATCATTTTACAGTACCTTAGTTGTAAAACAAAAGTTGCCTGGTATCTATATACAACCTTCATATGGATCTGCATTAAGTAAGTATTGTCATTAAAAGTTTAAACTAGTTTTAGGTAAATTATTTCTAAATTTTCTCCCTGTTCTTATTTAAATTAAAAATGTTTTTTATTTCTTCTCACAGTGTGGTTTGGAGTAATTTTCATCAGGCATGGGTTGTACCAGGATGGTGTGTTTAAGTTTACTATTTACATCCCTGATAATTATCCAGATGGAGAGTGTCCTGTAAGTAATGTTCATATAATTCCCTTTACAATGTGTATGATTTACACTTTCTCATGTTGTACCACACTGATAACACTTATGGTAAAACAGTTTTGATTTGAATAAAGTAACATTTTGTATTACCTATTATTCTGTCAGACTGCCAAATGAGGAATGAAATAACAAACTATCTGAGGGTAAATGTGACATTCATTAAAAAAAAAATGCCAATGAATAGAGTCAAAGATACTTAATTAATCTCTTCCTGTTAGTGTGTTAGACTAGGTGTAGTTTTTTTATGACATTTTTGGTGGCATGTATCCTAAGTTGAAATCTATATGACTAAGGTATAGGAGCAGAATTGGGTCATCCAGCCCATCGAGTCTGTTCTGCCATTCCATCATGGCTGGTTCATTTTCCCCCTCAATCTCATTCTCCTGTTTTCCTTGTAACTGTTCACACCCTGGCTAATGAAGAATGTACCAACCACCGCCACCTTAAATACACCCAGTGACTTGGCCTCCGCAGCTGCCCGTGGCAACGAATTTCATAGATTCGCCACTCTCTGACTAAAGAAATTCCTCATCTCCATTTTAAATAGACGCCCCTCTATTTTGAGGCTTTGCCCTCTGGTCTTGGGACTCCCTCCTTCCCCCCCCCCCCCCACAATAGGAAACATCCTCTCCACATCCACCCTATATAGGCTTTTCAGCATTAAATAGGTTTCAATGGGCTATCTCCTCATTCTTCTAAATGCCAAGTACAGGCCCAGAGCCATCAAACATTCCTGATACAATATCCCTTTCATTCCTGGAATCATTCTTGTGAATCTCCTCTGAACTCTCCAATGTCAGTGCATCTTTTCTTGGGTAACAATACTCTGTGAGGCCTACCCAGTGCCTCAGCATTACATCCTTGCTTTTATATTCTAGTCTTCTTGAAGTGAATGCTAACGTTGCATTTGCCTTGATCACCACTGACTCAAACTGCAAATGAATTTTTAGAGAGTCCTGCATGAAAACTCTGAAATCGTTTTATTCCTCTGCTTTTTTAAAAAAAATTGTCTGTTTAGAAAATAGTCTATGCTTTTACCAAAGTGCATGACCATATACTTCTGACACTGTATTCCATCTGCCACTTCTTTGCCCATTGTCCTAAACTGTCTTAAGTTCTTCTGCAGCCTTCTTGCTTCCTCAACACTATCTACCCCTCCACTTGTCTTTGTATTGTCTGCAAACTTGGCCACAAAGCTATCAATTCTATCATCCAAATCATTGACATATACGGTCGGCCCTCCTTATCCGCAGGGTCCACATGCGCGGATTCAACCAACCGTGGATCGGGAAAACCCGGAAGTTCCCCATCCAGCACTCATTGTATGAGCATGTATAGACTTTTTTCTTGTCATTATTCCCTAAACAATACAGTATAACAACTATTTACATAGCATTTACATTGTATTAGTTATTATAAGTAATCTAGAGATGATTTAAAGTACAGGCAGTCTTTAAGTCATATTTGTACGCAAGTTGGAACCGGTACATCCGGTATTATTTAGCGTCAGTTAGTCAAATGTTTGTCTTAGTATATAGTATACATTTTACCTTTCTGTGCATATAAAACACTTAAGAAACGTATGTATTTCATTAGTTAAACCACTGTGTTGCTTAATTGTAGCTTTCATCGGGTAAGGGCCTTTCGCATGCTCCATTATTCTCATTTTATCCTTTAAAATTGTTCCAATCGTTGACCGACTGTAGCCTAACACTTTTCCAATGACATGGCATTTTACCTCTTACCGATTGCTTTATAATTTCCACTTTATTTTCAATCATGATCGTTTTCTATCAACGGAACAGAAACGCTGCATATTCAGCAGCAGCCGTGGGTGGCGGGTCCCGAGCTCCGCCAGGTCCTGAAGTCCACCTACACTGAGACAGGTTAAATAAGGTCTGGAGCTCCACCGGGTCCTAAAGTCCACTGCACTGAGACAGGTTAAATAAGGTCTGGAGCTCCACCGGGTCCTGAAGTCCACCCACACTGAGACAGGTTAAATAAGGTCTGGAGCTCCACCGGGTCCTGAAGTCCACCCACACTGAGACAGGTTAAATATGGTCTGGAGCTCCACCGGGTCCTGAAGTCCACCCACACTGAGACAGGTTAAATAAGGTCTGGAGCTCCACCGGGTCCTGAAGTCCACCCACACTGAGACAGGTTAAATAAGGTCTGGAGCTCCACCGGGTCCTGAAGTCCACCCACACTGAGACAGGTTAAATAAGGTCTGGAGCTCCACCGGGTCCTAAAGTCCACTGCACTGAGACAGGTTAAATAGGTCTGGAGCTCCACCGAGTCCTAAAGTCCACTGCACTGAGACAGGTTAAATAAGGGACTTGAGCGTCTGCGTTTTTTGGTATCCGCAGGGGGTCCCGGAACCAATCAGCCATGGATAAGGAGGGCCGACTGTAATGTAAAAAGAAATGGTCCCAACACAGACTTTGCGGAAGACCACTAGTCACTGGCAGCCAAACAGAAAAGGCTCCTTTTATTCCCACTCTTTGCCTGCTGCCAATCAGCCAATCCTCTATCCACGCTACCATCTTTCTAAAATACCACGGACTCTTATCTTGTTAAATGGCTTCACCTGCGACACTTTGTCAAAGGTTTTCTGAAAATCCAATACACAACATCGACCGATTCTCCTTTGTCTATGCTGCCTGTTTTTTTTCTCAAAAAATTCCAACAGATATGTCAGGGAAGATTTTCCCCTTCAGGAAACCATGCTGACTTCAGTCTATTTTATCACATGCCTCCAAATAACCCCAAACCATCTCCTTAACCATGAACTCTAGCATTCTCCCTACCGGAGGTGAGGCTGACTGGCCTATAATTTCCTTTCTTCTGCCTCCCTCCCTTCTTGAAGAATAGAGTGACATTTGCAATTTTCCAGTCCTCTGGAACCATGTCAGAATCTAGTGATTATTGAAAAATCATTATTTTATGTTTTCGCAATCTGTTCAGCCATTTCTTTCAGAACTCTGGGTTATAGACCATCTGGTCCAGGTGATTTATCTACTTTTTAGACCCTTCAGCTTCCTAAGCACCACCTCCCTACAAATAGCAACTTCACTCACTTCTGCACCCTGATACTCTTGAACTTCTGGCATACTGCTAGTATCTTCTACAGTGAAAACGGATACAAAATATTTATTCAGTTCATCCACTATTTCCTTGTCCCTCATTTCTATCTCTCCAGCGACATTTTCCAGCAGTCCAATATCTACTCTCGCTCCTCTTTTACTCTTTGTATATCTGAAAAATCTTTTGGTATCCTCTTTGATATTATTGGTTAGCCTACCTTCATATTTCATCTTTTCACTCCTTATGGCTTTTTAGGCGCCTTCTGTTGTTTTTAAAAGCTTCCCAATCCTTTAACTTCCTACACATTTTTTTTGCTGTAGTAGACATCTCCTCTTTTGCTTTTATGTTACATTTGACTTCCCTTGTCAGCCACAGTTCTGTCATTATGCCTTCAGAATGCTACTACTTTTTGAGATGTATCTATCATGCTTCTTTTGAATTGCTCCTACAATCTCCAGCCATTGCTGTCCTGCTAGTATCTCCTTCTAATTAACTTTGGCTGGCTCCTCTCTTGTGTCTCTATAAATTCCCTTTATTCCATTGCAATATAGATACATCTGACTTTAACTTTTCCCTCTCAAATAGCAAGGCGAATTCTATCAAATTATGATGACCATCTCCTAAGGGTTCCTTCACCTTAAACTCCCTAATCAAATCTGATTCATTGAACAACATCAATCTAGAATAGCCTTTCCCTGTGGGCTCAACCTCAAGCTGCTCTTAAAAAGCCATACATTCTACAAAGCATTCTACAAATTCTCTTGGGATCCAGCACCAGCCTGATTTTTCCCAATCTAACTGCATATTGAAATACCCCATGACCATTGTAACATTACCATTTTGACATACCTTTTCTATTTCCCATTATAATTTGTACCCCACATCCTGTCTGCTGTTCAGAGACCTGTATTTAACTCCCATCAGGGTCTTTTTACTCTTGCAGTTTCTTAATTGTAACCTTAAGGATTCTACATCTTCAGATTTTATATCATCTTTTTCCTCAGAATTTGATTCCATTCTTTACCAACCGAGCCATGCCACCACCCCGCCTACCCCCGTTCTTTCGATATAATGTGTATTCTTGGATGTTAAGCTCCCAACTATAATCTTCTTTCAGCCACAACTCAGTGATGCCCACAACATCATACCTGCCAATCTCTAATTGCGCTACATCCTTTATTGCTTTTGTCTCTGTTACATGGCAACTTAACCCACTGACTGGAATTTTGTCTTGCCATCTGCCTGTCCTTCCCGACAATCTCACTACACACTGTATCTGCTTGTATACCAATTTCCCCCACCCTTTGTCAGATTACTCTAGATCAGGGGTGTCAAACTCATTTTAGGTCACGGGCCGGATTGAGCAAAATGCAGCTTCATGCGGGCCGGATCAGTCAGACGCGTGCGAACGCAGCTTTCGTTGCCTCCGTTTTTTCAGCCTGCTCTCATGTGTCTCAGTCTCTGCTATAACTACAAAGTGTTTCACTTTACAAATTCCGTTTCTTATGAAGAAGACTGCCGAATAAACACTAAAAACCCTGAAAACCTGGTACCTGAATAAACTCAGCATTAGCCATATCATACGCCATAGGCGCTTCGATTACTGGGGCCAGCTTTAATAGTAATTGGATATTATCTCGCGGGCCAAAGATAATTCCACCGCGGGCCGGATTTGGCCCGCGGGCCTTGAGTTTGACATATATGCTCTAGATAATCTTGCTATGTTGCTCTTGGAATGTTAAACATGTAAAAACTTGTAAATTTGCTTTTGGCTCTATTTTTACAGCCAGAACCTAAATGGCGTAAGATTCTAGGAGTCAAAGTAAAGTTGAAAATGAGATGCTTTCAAATTGCTTTAAGAAAATAAAATTGCAGAATTTGATAGCCAGAGATTGGTTCCCAGGTTGTAAATAAGGGGGCATAATTTAAGGTGATTGGAGGATAGTGGGATGCCAGAAGTAAGTTTTTTGGTTTTGTTTGCACAGGGATTAGTGGGTATGTGGAATGACTGCTAGGGGTGGTGATAAAGGGGACATTTAAGAAATTCTTAGGTAGGCACATAATAGATAGAGAAATGGAGGGAAGTGTTTGATCTTGGAGAAGGCTAAAAGGTCAGTGCAATATCATGGTCTAATAGGCCCGTATTATTCTATAAAATTGATTAAGTTAGGCTCCAGATGCTGTCTGAACTGCTAAGAATGTACAGCATTTTGTTTTTGATAAATATTTCACAATGTATTTCAATGTTAGCTATGCATTTTGATTTTAAGAATGTAGATCTGAAAATGCAATTGTCTGTAGATTGCTGGACCAAATACATTTATTTGTTTACGTGCAATAACCTGACTGGTAACGTGGACTGTGGGTGATCCCTGAGGCAGTAGACAACTGAACGGGTGTTATTATTGTCATTACGAATTATAATGTAGATATGGATACTTTACTGATCCCAAAGAAAATTAGTGTCACAATAGCTTTACAAGTGCACAGGTATAAATATTAGAAGAGGTAGAAAGAATAAAGAAAAATACATTACTACAAACACTCTAACAGGAGGGAATCATCACTTCCCCGGCTATAGGTTGACTCATTAAAGAGCATCATGGTTGAGGGTAAGAATAGCCAAGATGGCATGCAGAGGGTGAGAAACATTATCCAGAATTACCTTGTTCCACCGCCTCCAGTGTGTCCAGTTTGACTCCTATAACAGAACCATCCTTTCTAATCGGTTTATTGAGCCTGTTGGCATCACCCATGTTGATGCCATTGCCCCAATACACCACTGCATAGCAGATTGTACTTGTGACAACAGACTGGTAGAACATGTGAAGGAGAGGCCTACATACTAAAGGACCTCAGTCTCCTCAGGAAGTAGAGGCAACTCTGGCCCTTCTTGTACACAGCCTCCACTCAAGTCTGTCATCCAGGTACTTGGCAGGCTTACTCTTCCTAAAGTCCATCACCATCTCCTTATCTGCTTTGTCTTACTGATATCTGCAGATGATTTAGCTTGCACCATTTGACTAAGTCCTCCAGCAGGGCCCTGTATTTGTCCTCCTGTCCTCTTTATACATCTGGCTATTGCTAAGTCATCAGAGAATTTCTGCAGATGACACGACTCAGTGTTGTAGCTAAAGTCCAGGGTAAACAGGAAGGGAACTAGTACATCCTCTGTGGGGCCCCAGTGCTGCTTATAGCCGTGTCTGATCCACGGCTCTGAAGCTGCACAAACTGCAACATTAGAAACTGAAAGTTAATGCATTTGGCTTATCTTTTTTATAGATAATCAAAACCACCTTTTAATGGCAATACTGGTAAAGAAACGTCCTGAATAAAAACAATTCGAGACCCAGCTTTAGATGTCTTGCCTATGCTGTGCTAACAGTGATAACCAAATGCTGTGAACTGTTGAGCATCTTCAGAAGAATGTATTTAGATGTTTCTTCTTTGTGCTCCGCTTTATTTTAGCGTTTGATGTTTGATATACCAGTCTTCCACCCACTAGTGGATCCATCGACAGGAGAATTGGATGTAAAAAGAGCATTCACAAAATGGAGGTTAGTGCACTTAATTGTTTCCCATTATTCAGCATCTGACAAACTTTAGTCTCCTGTACTAATAGTTGAGTGGGATCCTGCTTCTGTGCCCTCAAATGAGCTCTGTTTGATATAAATTTTATAAATAAGCTGCAACAAGCAGGCGGACAAGTCAGTCAGGCTCGAGAATTATTAAACAGCAAAAGAGGAAATAAAGCACTTATTTTTAACAGTACAGATGCTTATTTTGGTATTAATTCTACTTTAGTATTCTGTTTTTTAAAGAGATTGGCCACACCTTGTACAGCAAAACTTTTTATTGAGAATATAATGAGCTGATTGTGTATCAAGTTGAAATTGTTATCAAGTGACTATTTCTGTTTCAATTGCATGTGCAAAGAATGCAACCAGGGTGGAGCAATGATGATAACTATTTCAACTATGCCAATGCTGGAAGTTGCTCTTGAAATTGTAACAGCCTTGCATAGTTTTTAAACAATCCTAATCCCTTGCCCTTGTCTGTTCCTCATCCCCGCAACTAGTGCAAACTAAGGTACACAATTCAGTAAGGTGTGAAAATACCTTAAGAGAATTTGGGTGAAGAAATATGCCAGTTACTCATTTATTGCCTGAAGGTTATGGGGAAAAGTAGCAAGTGTAAATCAGGCAAAATATGTTGAATCTTTCCTGATGGTTGTATGTGTACGTGTTCCCTACAGGCGAAATTATAACCACATCTGGCAGGTGTTGATGTTTGCCCGTCGAGTGTTCTACAAGATTGATATCTTTAGTCCCTTGAATCCTGAAGCTGCAGTACTGTGAGTCCAAAACTTAAGTTGCTGTAAGATCACAACTGTAAGAGTGATTTTGTACCTGATGTTTATGGACAAAATTATAGTGGGTTGAATTTTAAAGAACGGGCTAATGATCTCTGTTCTGGAAATGACTGCGAAGTGATGGCACTCTCAACTGACCCTTCCAGCTATCAGCCATGCTTAACTGTATAAATGTATTTGAAAATTCTTGCCAATTTCATGACATCACAATAGTAATCATTACATTTGCAAAATTTAAGTTATTATTGTAGTGGTGATAAATATTTGTGTTTACAGCACCTTCCAGATTTGCAGCCAATTAATAACTGAATATTTGAAATATCAGGAGATAATGTTGGAAAGAAATGTGTAGGTTGTCTTGAAGTTTCCTTAAAATGTAATTTGAACAGTACTTAGAATATTGATGCACTTTCCTTCCCATATGAAGTGGCCTTAAAACTTTATGGATATTTGTCTGATCCTACACCTATTAGGTGCATGGCTAAAATGCTGCTAGTTATGTAAATGTGTTTGCACTGTTATTTAGCATTGCCACGCCATAACAACTTTGTGCACATCTTGAGATTTGTGAGTCTAATTAAAAACCTTGCAGAATATGGAAGGTGGTTAAAGATAAAGATGTGAATTGAAGGCTCAGAAGCAAGCCCCACAGTTTGAAGCCCGGTCCCTCATCATGTCTGCATCTTTCAATTGTTCTCAGGCTTAATTAGAAACCATTGCACTGATCAATCTGAAAATGTACCTTCCTTTCCAGATATGAAAAGGACATACATTTGTTCAAAAGCAAAGTAGTTGATAGTGTGAAACTATGCAACAGTCATCTCTTTGATCAACCCAAAATGGATGACCCTTATGCAATTAGGTGAGTTTGATTTAAATTTTAAGTTTTGAGACTAATTCTAATACCTTCCTATTAAACCAAAACTTGTTTGTATCCAACGTGCATTTGAAGTGTGTGCATAGTAGTTATAATTATTGACTTGTTCCTGTTATGTAGAAAGTTGATTTGATTTTGATCTACAAATGGCAAATTTACATGTGATTGTGTTATTAAATAACCAGATTTGTAGGAATTTTCCATCATGAACAATAAGTTGTAACTAAATTAAAGTGTCATTAACTCTTGCTCTGTTCTTTGCATGAATAAATTATTTGTACTGCCAATAATATTTTTTGAAATCAGCATTACATATAAATGGTTTGGGGAGTAATTTTGGCCTACTTGATGGACTAACATTGAACATCTGGCCTATTATTCTAGATAGCTAAAATAAGATTTTTGATGTTCCCTATTGCCTGAGGCACACATAATATAAGTGTTTGTTGAATAATTTTTATGGCACAATTTATTGTAATTATGTTTGAATTGTATCGTAATTAAAATTATAAACTTTGAATTAAGTCAATAAACAACTACTTGAACATTCTTTTTTTACTTTAAATTTGCTTTATAATGTTATTTTATGTAATACAAAAGTATTTTTGTGATGGGCTTTCCTCCACATTGCCTGATTATCTGCAGAGCAGATTGCTTGATAACGTTTAGAACTTTATTCCTGGTAATTTTTTTTTTGTTCGGTTAAAATTTAAGTATACATCATAATGAGCAAATGATCTATCCTATGAGCCAAGAATAAAAATCTCCACCATTCTGCTCAACTTTGCAGTAATGTTGCAATTCTAATTGTTGCTGAGGATGGTGAAGACAGAATTTGCTTTGAATCCCAGATTAAGCAGGGTCATGGAAACCAGCAGTTCCACTTGTGATTGAAGTGAGCATTAATTCCTTTTGGCTATTAAGCCTCCATATGAACTAAATAGTTTCAGTTTTAGGGCTGAGAAATAAAATGGTCACTTGAAAAAGCTATTTGAAGGCTGTCAGTACTTGTAGAATCTCATGCCACCAAAGAGGTGCTGACTTTAAAGGAGATAAAAAAATTTGGATCATATGCAAAGTGAGAATTACATGTTTTTCTTTTTTTTTAAAAAAAAAAATAAAAATTACCTGTTTCTTCCAAAGCTTTTCACCCTGGAATCCAGCAGTACATGAGGAAGCCAGAGAGAAGATGTTGACCCAAAAGGTACATTTCCTACATATATTGAAAACCCTTTTGTTACTAGCTAACGTGTCAGCCAGCCCACCCATTTCTCCTTCATAACTATCCTGTACAATCCTTGTCCTCAATCATGAACTCAATTTCGTGACACACAACTTCCAGTAATATTGAATGATTGCTGGAGAACAGGTGCTCATCTGCATTTCAATCAAAGCTTGTGCAAAGGTGTTCTGATTACAAGCAGTCATTTTTTGGCCTCATTGTACAATTGTGAATTGCCACTTAGAAAGATCTGATGTGTAACTAGCAGTTCCTTTTACTCCGTTTTCAATAGCAGTGCTGAAAAAATACTTTTCTGCTTTTTTGTCCTGACTTCCTTTTATTTTTGAGTTCAAGTATCATCTTGGACTTGATTCCTTTACTGTTCTACCTTACCCAACTTGTATCCAGGTTCAAACTTGTGCTGCCTAGTCCCCAAGCTGTTAAAGTCCCTCCTTTGGCTTCTATTACAGTCATTTTTAAGATGCCATTTTAAACTCGCTTTTTGTAGGTTGAACTTTTGGCCACTTGACTTGACCATCTCCCTGTATGGCTTGGAGTCTTATTCTGCTTAATTATCATGTTGTAGAATATCCAGTTACTATTTTGGAGGAGTCCTTGTTCACCTGAGTTTCTCTGACTATTCCATTGTTTATGGGAAAGCTGTTTGTCCCTCCCCCACTTTTAAACTAAACTTCTAACTTTCCTCTTCCACTACTTTAAGCTAGTTTAGTTTGATTTACGTACTTGCCAATCTTGTGCAATGCTTTAAGGATCTGGTTATAAAAAAAAAAGTGATGCTGTTTTCCACCTTATTTGATATTCTGTGCAGTATTAAGTTTGGCATTGTGAGATGCATGGTTATGTTTTTTTGTTTTCTCTTGCCTAGAGAAAACCTGAAGATCAGAACAAAAGCGTGCATGTGTCTGGTCTTTCCTGGGTAAAACCTGGTTCAACACAACCTTTCAGCAAGGATGAAAACACTGCACAAACCTAGTACATCTTATCAACGGCACGAGAGGCACTTTCTTTCTGTGAGGCATAATGGACCAGGTCAATTGAGATATAATATTTTCTTCCCCGTGTTGGTTCAGATGTTGGACTTTGTTTTAGCGGCAACAGTTTAAAAACAAAATGCAGGAGATGGTGTTCCTTGCGCATAAATTATAAAGATTTTAAACTTTTGTTTAAATTCAACTTTTAACAAAGTTTGTTAAAACTTGCATTTTGGAGACCTCTACTACCTAGGTAATCTTGGCAATACAACTATTAATAATGTTGGGGTGGTTAACTGAATTGTGTGGTTCTTTCATAAAGATGTCACCATTTTTGTAATACTGCCATTATTATGTAGAAATGTTTTTCATGTTTCGGGGCTGGCCACTAGAGTTTTAAGATTTTGAGTTTGGACATTCAGTAATCATCCAGATCAACTATATTTTACATAGCGTATGACTATTTGCAGTTTTCATAAAATCACGGTTGAGTTTTCTAATGTAAATATTAGCATATATATTTTGTAAATAGCATTTTTGACCCTATAGTTAGCACTTTGAGATGAAATGGTGCTGAAAGTGACATCAGTTCATTGGACATGTATTTGAGTAGATTAATCTGTTAAAGAAACAGTGCGTTCAGTGGGGCCCCAAGCTTTGTAATTTTGGTGATCTTTATATAGTGTGTCTGAATCAGTTCAAAGAAGAATATTTCCTAGACATTCATGTTATAATTATCTTGTGCAATCAAGCAGCACATTGTGTAATAAAAGTGCTGTTTATTTGTGGTGGGGTCTATTAAAAGGTGAAATAGCTGCAGACCAACAAACTGATGTCATTATGGCTTAAACTTTAAAATAAAAACAAACTAAAACTGCTGATTACTTTTTAATGTTTGTGTGTGTGTGTGTGTATGTATGTATGTACGTGGGCATACGAGTAACTACTTTTGGTAAATGCTGTCCCTTTCCATTTGAAGACTGTTTGGCTTTGATTGCCACTAGTGATAGTATTAGTTATTTTTGATAAAATGCTTACTTGCATTGCAGTATGTGTATTTACCACCAGATGGCACAGTGGTGCAAATTCATTAGCTTTGGCTTCCGCTTACACACTCAGCTGTTAACCTTGAATGTTAATCTCTTTCGAGCATTTTGTTTGTGGGCTTTTCTTTCTCTAACCTGCTCTGGTTCTGTCTCTGATCACTTTTTTTGTCTTCCTGCATCAAACAATAACTAGCTTCTTTGTGTCTTACAGTGCATCTACCATAACCATCTCTGGTCTTGTAACTTTTGTGTTTTTTTTTGTTCTATGTCACTTCCACCAATTTAAAATGTAGATTAGTTCCAATCCTTCAATTTTCCCCCTCCTACCCCCACTGAATATCCTTTTCATTCAAACAAATATGAAGGGTTTGAAAAAGAATTAACCGTAATCGCTTTCATGATTCCGCTTTTCCTCCTGAGCATTTTACTTCTCTATCCTGTTTTTGTCTGATATTATCTGCTGTAATCTATCCAGGAATTTGATCTGAACTCCATGTGCAATGTGATAGGAGTTTAGCCACTGTTTTAGTTAATGGATACCTTCACAGAAAATAAAGATAAAAGTTTGTAATTAAAGTATTATATAAAATGGCAGTGGTTTTGAAAACCTAAGTGGTGCCTCACACAGTGTTTTTGATACATGAATGACTGTATTTATCAAAGAATTACTAACTGCGGATATTGAGTTTGATTTAAAAAAAACACAATATAGATTTTATAATGGCATTTACTATAACTCAAGTTACATGTACAAACTGGTCTTCAAGAGCAATATGAGCATTGGCTGCTTTCAGTATGCTGTAGAATCTTGAATGAACAAAGTCATCTTAAGAACATAAGAAATAGACAGGAGTCAACTATTTGGTCCTTTTGTGCCTGCTTCCACTATTTGTTGTTGTTGTTACCAATCTTTTATAATGGCATGATTCCATATCCCTGGATTCCATTAATATTTAATAACTTATTCAGTGCCTTGTATGCCCAAGATGCAGGTAGCAGGATGTTTGCTATTTCGCACCCCACCCCCCCACCAAACTCCACAAGCACGTTCTGTAAGCATTGGAAAGAAAAATGTTCACTAGCCACTTGCATCTTAAAAACCACATCTATCCTAATGTTCTGAATGATCTTTAAACTGATAGAAAAAAAGTGCAGCTTATTTATTGCAACTTTTAAAGATCCTCCAAACACCAGCAGAATTTTTATTTCCCTAACCAGTGTTTACAATGGGGAATCAAATTTCTTTTCTATGGAATCTGGAGTCTTGTATTTTCAGCTAAATCAAATAAGCTGTAGCATAATCAGAGATGAGTACTGTGAATGCTTTTGAAAGTTTGACTGCAATATAACAAAAAATGGTAGAGGTTCAGATGGCTCACTGTCTGAAAAAGCAGGGATGGCTTAAATTCATCAGCAATGAAGAAGCAAATAAAACTGCACTTAAGGTTTGGTTTTTAAACATTGGATTTCTTTTGCCTCAAAGATTCTCACTCAACTTCATAGAAATTTTACTTCTAAATATAGTAATAGTCATTTGCGTTTTCATTCAGTTATAAAATTATAGATGTTTGCTTATTCCGAAATCAATTTCCTGAATTAGAAATTATGGGCAGTAACAAAACAGACTCTCATGCCAATGTTCAAGGTGAGACATGGATTTTTAAAAAAAATGTTGGTGCAGGTGTCTTCTAAAAGACTAAATTCCATCAACTTTTACAGAAATAGAAAAACAAATTCTAGTAACCTGTTCTAAGATGTGTGATGTGACTGCTTGATCATAAACCATTTTCTAAATTAGTAACAGAAATTATTTTATAAAAGAATGTAGACACATACAAATGTTAAAACATCAGATTTCACAACTTTTACAGAGAAACAGCACAAAACATTTTAACAAATCAATTATAATTTAAATACTTCTGCAGATTAATAAGCTTTAAAACAAGTTGTTTTTTGACACACTTGTGGGGTCCCTGTTTAAAATAAGTATTGTAGTAATTCCATTTTATCTGGACTGAACTCACTGCAAACTACAATACAATAAACACCATAACCACTTAACTAAAATGATATCCTAAATTGAATATTCCTTAATCTTTTCAAAAGTTTAAATAAAATTGTTTTTAATTGAGAAGTTATGTTCAAGGACTGATATTAAAATGTAAACCCATCTAGCCAAAATTTTACTATAGGCTTTTTGCATTGCTTTAAAAACCACCTTTGGGTATAGGCTATTTGAGACCTTTTTTAAATCTTAAGATGTTTTCAACTGATCTGAGCAACATGGTGATTTGCAATGTCAATGGTGCCCAATAAAATCTGGATGCTTTAATCCCAACCTATATTTTCTGTACTCATGACACAGCAATATAGATTGTGTATTTTCCTATTGAGTATCTCTTTTCACCAATTAAAGAATATGACTAATACAGATTGCTTACTTGCATACCAAAATATTTATATCTGGTTGAGATTTGTATTACTAAGGTAAGGTGAATGAAGCTGACCGGAATACTGAACTGAATACTGAAGGAATAACTGAATTAAGTTATTGTGAACCTGATTTCTTTGAACCATTAAAGAATTGATGACAACCCTTTCTCTTCTACTAAAACTATTTTATGCTAAGTAAAGAATAAGGTAGAATACACACTACTCAAACACTGAGGACAAAATAGTTGCAAAGTATCACTGATTTCCAATACAAGTGTCATGGGAAACTGACACTTCTACTGAATGTAAGGCAGGTGATTGGAAGTAATACCATACTCTTCTTAAACAAGAGAAAGTCTGCAGATGCTGGAAATCCAAGCAACACACAATGTTGAAGAAACTCAACAGGCCAGGCAGTGTCTATGGAAACCTGAGCAGTCGACATTTTGGGCTGAGACCATTCATCAGGCTTGAAGGATCTTGGCCTGAAATATCAACTGTACTCTTTTTCCATAGATGCTGTCTGGCCTGCTGAGTTCTTCCAGCATATTGTGAGTGTTACCATACACTTCCTGCTCAGTCTACTGATCTCTTCCAGGTAAGATACTTGTTAAAATTTTAAATAACTCCTCGTATTTTTTGTAATTAAATTTAATTATAACAAATTTAATGTGTCAATGTCCAAAAGTTTGTATATAGGGTTTACTAAAGTTAGCAACTGTATTAATCTGTCCTATTGGGTGCATACTGTGCTTCATGGTAATTGTTAATTTGAAAGAACAGTAGAAATATTTGTTGAATGGCTGACATCAGATTGTGACAGCTATTGACTGAAGAAACACATCAAATGCTGGAGAAATTCAACAGGTTAGGCAGCATCTGTGGAAATGAATAAACTGTTGACATTTCAGGTTGAGATCCTGTGAGTATCTACTGTGATTTTTTTTTTGTGCTCTGACATATTGTTCTGTTTTTCTTTGGTTACCAAACAATTCAACTGCATTGACTAAGTTAGAAAATAACTGTTATGGCAATAAATGTGTGGTTTATGAGGCATTTCAGATCAGATGAGCAAAACATTTGCAGTAGATTAGGGTCTGTTACAAACAGGCTATTAAGTGAGCAAAGAGGTGATTAAAAAGGTTTGGTTCTGAATCTGATTGTATATTCCACAAGTTAATAGCAGATGCTGACAGAATTTATGTACCTATATTTACAGCGTTTATCATTACTACTGAGAGGTAGCCAATCCAAACAAGTAGCAATGCACCTTTCTCTAAAGGTGGGGTAAGTGTTGCACTAATGTTCCTTTGTCAGTTTCTTTAATTCTCAGGATAAATTTGGTGATCCGGAAGCAAGTTGTAGGGTTTTGGACATATTAATTGATTCTTTGAATTGTGTTTTGAAAAATCTCCATATCCTTCAGCTATGGGATGCTGTTTAAAATCCTGACTGTAGCCCTCACGACTGATCAGCCCTCTCGAGAGTGCGGGTAATATTGAAAAAGAACCACTGAGGATTTGGAGATGAGATTGCAGCTGCTGGAATCTGGAACAACACAAAGCACTGGAGGAACTCGGCAAGTCAGGCAGCATCTGTAGAGGGGAAATGAACAGTCAGTATTTCAGGTTAAGATTGTTCCTTTGCACTGGCAGTGAAAGGTTGGCTGTCTATATCCTTCCACAGATGTTGCCAAACTTGCCAAGTACTTCCAGCACCATTTGTGTTGCTGGGGAGTTGTTTTATTACATGCATTATCTGTGTCATTGTACATACATTTAAATAAATAATTTTATCTCTTCACAGCCTAAGACTTGAATGATGAATATTCATTACACCTCCTGAGGACAAACATTGCATGACAACAACATGCTAAATTTGTTTCCTAACTTGAAATCCCCATTGCATTTGACTTAGATATTCAACAGCCTTAAGTTAAAACTTTTTCTCTTTCCAAATGTTGCCTGACCTGCATTTTTTTTTTAATTTGTCTGTCTGGACTTTCAGTATATTTTGTTTTTGCAATAGAATGTTAATCAATAGAAAACGAAGGGTCTAAGTGACATATCAAGTATGAAAACCTGAAAATAGGTCATCTTCCATAAAATAATCAATATTCTTTTAAATAGAAACTTTTTAACATTTTCTTTTCTAAACTACTGGCTGTAAACTACCATTTCAAATGGCGGTTCTGTAGTTGTTACTTGCATGCTATTCATGACCTTCCAAGCTCACTGAACACACACAACCAGTTTTGGGCACCAAAATCCGTTGTGGATAAACTGGGCACTTTGAATGTAATTCTTGGACATGGAATGCTAATTGCGGAGGAGGGAAAACTCGTCCATGGGAATTTAAACGCTATTGTCCAATCCAAACAGTTTCACAGAACATTTGTATATCGGTAATAGGATCATATCCTGTATTTTGCTTTTGAAAATAACCTGTCCTTTCTAAAGCATATTTAAAATTTAAACGTTTTAATCTAAGTTGACATACAAATGTAGTAATAGTATAATTGAATTTGATATGAAAAACTTGTTTTAAGTCTGTTTTAATACTTATTTTGGAAAAGCTTAAATAATAAAATGCTATTTAAAATACTTCGCTTCACAGATCTCTTACCCTAAGATGCCCCTCTTCAACATTCTGATCTTTTAAATGTAAACTGCTTTAGAAAGCAAGAAACTGGATATCTGTTAAAGCGCTTAACCCTTTGTGTCCACTTTCCTACAGCATGTACTCACTGACTATATGGCTTGGCAAAAGCTTTAAGCATAGCTGTAATTTTCTCTGGTCTGCTTTCCAGTTTCTTGGACTCAAAGGCAGGGGGACAAGTCATGAAGTTGATATAATTAGTTGGTATTTGTGCCAAAGCCCATTACTGTTTCTCAACAAATTACCAAAGTAATGAGGCACAAGTAGAATCAGTGTGAGCCTCTGTCATTGGCCACATCTTGCAAACGTCTGTATAGTGCAGTATGGTTCTCTTGACAAACCCTCTTAGCTGGCACTTCATTGCCATCATCCAATGTCAAGCCACGTTTCTTAGTTGGTGTTTCACCAGTCTTGATCATGTTGTTGATATCTCTCAGTCTCTGCAGGTGGTAAAAAAGGAATCATCTTAGTTGCAAGAAAAAAATAGGCTTGTTTCTAAAGTTCACATTCAGAATTTGATCATAGGACTGGTATCAAATAAGGTGCAGAAAATGACGGCACATGTTTGATTGTTTAAATGGCTTATTTTGACAAGTCTATTAGAACAAGCGTGGCTTGCTTAGGAGGTACAGAGTAGTATTGGAGGCTTTTATTTAAAGATTGATGGCCTGGAACTAGTGGTGTGTGTGGTCCTCAGTTTGTCATATGAGGATGTTAGTAATAATTAGTACATTTGTAGATGACCGAAATTGATTGTGTAATAGATAATGAAGATTAAGGATACAAAGAATACTGATCAATTGTGAAAGTGGACAAAGGAAGATGAAATTTAAAATCAGATGTGCAAAGTGATACATTTTGGGAAATTACCCCTCTAACCTATTTGTCAGAGATATCTCATGGTCATTTTCTGCCCTCTTAATGTCCTCAATCTTCACAGGACTCGTTTAGTCCCAGCTACTATACCTGACATAGACAAAATCTCCAAATGCTGGAAATCGAATGCAACCCACAAAAAGCTGAAGGAACTCAGGTCAGGCTGCATCCATAGAAATGAACAAACAGTTGATGTTTCGGCCCAAGACCCTTCTTCAAGACCGGAAAGGAAGGGGGAAGACGCCAGAATAAAAGGTGGGGGAGGTGAAGAAGGATAGCGAGAAGATGGGTGAAGCCGGTGGGTGGAAAAGGTAAAAGGCTAGAAATGAAGGAATCTGAGAGGAGAGTGGAGCATAGGAGAAGAGGAAGGAAGAGGGGCACCAAGGTGAACAGGTAAGAGGTCAGAGTGAACAACAGAAGGGGGGGATTTTTTTAAATATAAGTCAATAAGGAGAAGTTGAGAACAAGATGGCAGTGAAGGCAAGTTCCCAGGAAGAATACGTGGCTGTGGTAGCAAGTCTGGGTAAGTACATAGTTGAGAAAGGGCAGCAGAAATCAGAGGGAGAGCAGTAAGAGAGGGTCTCACTGAACTCCTGTCAAACATAAGATGAAGATTTCTTCAGGGTAGGCATACCTTGAAGAGGTTTCGCAGTACAGCAGCAAATCATAAACATAAGAAATTCTTTAGATGTTGGAAATCTAAGGCAACGTACACATGTTGGTTACTTAATGGAAGAAACCAGAGAACCTGGGGAAGGTCACAGCATGAATGAAATGACAGAGCAGATACCACCTAAATATAAAAGTGTGCTTGTGCACATCAGTATGGTACTAGGTTTGTAGAAAGAATAGATAGTTGCCAAAGCAACTCCTGTTACCCCATGAAAGACTGAGACAAGAGTTGAACTTTTCTGCAGCTCTTCCTTAACCTTTATGGTCATGTTCAAACTCCCATGTTTTCTCCACCTGTCCCTGAGATACCCTTAATCATGGCACAGTAAGACAGCTGGAATATTCCACAATTAAATGTAGAATCTACACATTGCACAATCTATATCTAATCAGTCGATGAGTGCTTAATCTGAAGATCTCTTTAGTGCCACGAGGCAAGTTCGGGTAACAGCGATCAACCAGCGCCAAGTTATCAACAAGACTTCTAAGCAGAACTCCTAAGCTCAGTATTGATCACTGCTCCAACATTTTAAATTTGTGGTTTGTGCTTGACACTGGCGGAGGTAGATGTGTAGCTAGTTAAACATTTAAGGATTGTGACTCACCTTTGAAGGACTTCTGCTGAAACAATAAAACATCTTTTCTCTTGGTGAAGGGGAGCCTCCATTCTTATGTGGTGAAATGTAGATGGAGTGATGTTGAGAGAGCAGGACTCTGCGTGGTGATCCTGTCCTTACAGATGGGAAAGGAGATAAAGCAGGAGCTTCATTCTGTACAAACAAAAAGTTTCTTTAAATTCAGAACCAAATTTATGTACACAAGCAGTAATACTAGTGTTAAATACTGCAGCATATTCCAGGATTTCATCTATAATGCAACACAAAACAAGTTTTATTCCAAAAATTGTACTTTGCAAACTGTTTGGCCTATTTTGGTATTTGTTGTTTAAGTTGCTGTGATTAATAACTCTTGATTTATTTAAGTTGCTCAGTATTTCTATCAGAACCAAACTGTTCCCAGCTAATAACATAATGTGAAATTCCATTTTCACCCAATGAATGGTAAAATCAGTTTATACTGCACAGTATCAGTGGTTAAAATCTACATATTTCTTGTGTACATCAGTAGATTTTAACTGTTGTTAAACACTTAAAGCTACTTTCTCTGTATCATGCAACAGCAGTTTAAAGCAAGCAATTTTTAATGTGCAGTACTGTACAAAATAGAAGCCTAGATAAATTGTCTACCTTCCCAAATGTGAAATACAGTAAGTCACCTGGACTAAATGGACAACATCACAGGGTTCTGAAAGAGTGGCTGAAGAGACTGTGGAGGCACTAGTAGTGATCTTTCAATAACTTGCTAGATTCTGGAATGGTTTTGGAGAACTGCAAAATCACAAACGTTATTCCATTTTTTGAACCGGTGAAGGACATAGAAGAAATGAAATTATATGCCAGTTACCTGACTTTTGTGAACTGGAAAAGGTTGGGAGTCTATTATTAGGGCCGAGCTTTTGGGTTACATACTGCTTTTGACGTTACATACTGAAGATCTAGATGACAAATGATGGTTTTGTGGCCATGTTTGCAGATGATGTGATAGGTGGAGGGACAAATGTTGAGAAAGCAGGAAGTCTGCAGAAGAACTTGGATAGATTAGGATAATGGGCAATGAAGGGAGATATGGAATTCAAAGTAGAGAATATGGTTGTGCACTTTAGTAGAAGGAATAAAGGTGGAGACTATTTTCTAAACGGAGCAAATTCAGAAATCAAAAGTGTAAAGGGACTTGGGAGTACTAGTGCTGGATTTCCTCAATGGTTAACTTGCAAGTTGAGTAGTAAGGAAGGGAAATGCAATGTTAGTATTCTTTTCAAAAGGATTAGAATATAAAAGCAAGGATGTAATGCTGAGGTTTTAGAAGGCATTGCTCAGACCACATTTGGAGTATTGTGAGCAGTTTTGGACTTCCTATCTGAGAATGGATGTGCTAGCATTATAAACCACCTCTGGACCTTTTCCAAGAATTTATACTGGGAATAAATGGGTTAATGTATGAGGACTGTTTGATGGCTCTGGGCTTGTACTCGCTGGAGTTTAGAAGAATGAAAAGAGATCATATTTAAAATCTACCAAATATTGAAAGACCTCGATAGAATTGACATGCAGAGAATGTTTCCAATGGTGGGGAAGTCTAGGACCAGATGGCACAGCCACAAGGATGTCAATTTAGAAAAGAGATGAGGAATTTTTGGTGTTCGAAGGTGGTGAATCTCTGGGATTCATTGCCAAGATGACTGTGTAGGTGAAATCTATTTAACACTAGCCTGATCACAGGACAATTTACAATGACCAGTTGACCTACTAATCATACATCTTTGGTCCATGTGAGGAAATCAGAGCACCTGGAGGAAACTCGTGCATTCATGGGGGGAATACATACAAACTCCTTTCAGATGACAATGGAATTGAACTCCGAACTCTGGAATGCCCCAAGCTTTGCTCCTTTAACTCACAGGTTCCCAACATTTTTTTATGCCATGGACCAATACCATTAAGTAAGGGGTCTGTGGAGCCCAGGATGGGAACCTCTGCTTTAACTCCTAGAATTTGGGTTTGGTTCCAGCCTGTTGTGAGGGACAGGATAACTACTTAGTGAACAACTTCAGCCCAAGCCTAATCTTGATCAAGCCCATAGCGTAATTGCAATAATCTCCAAATTTTGTTAGCAATTTTATTGCCATCAGTCACTTTGTTTTTACATACACTAGATTGTATGTCTGAATCAAAAAGTTACAGGACACCTATCGTGAAATAAGAATTCACAGCTGTACCAATAGGGTGTTGGGGGAAAATATTGTTCTGCACTGTTATTAAATATTAGTAATTTGTACTACTTTCCCTTTAATGTACCAAGTATTTAAAATATTTTTTATTAGTACAGAGAGAAAATGTTTCAAACTGTTTTCTTACAAAACTTAAGTGCTAATCTGTTCCAAACTGTTATACCTAGTTGCATGAACCTGTACCTGGATCATAGTCCTCCATACCCCTCCCATCCCTGAAACTACCCAACATACTCTTAAATGTTCTCAATGTAATAACTTGAGGACTTAAATTAAGTTATAGTTATTTCTTCTGACACAATAAATACCACACTACAATTTGAACTTAAAACAGCAACAGATGAATCAAGGACAAATGTGTAAATTCAATATATTGATAAACGATGTCGACATACTATATCAGCATAAACCAGAGCAGAATGACTTCTCAAAGTTCCCATAAAGAAATACACTTCATATGTATGGATGCTACCCACAACCATTCACTGTAAAGTTGCATGAAATCTGATGTAATCAAGATGTGTAGTTGTGTTTGCAAAATATCTATTTAATACTGTCTTCATGAACTAATTGTGCTCCCATTACACATTTAAACTTTGATAATTGCAAAAAAAAACATTAAAATTTCCACCAAGCAACAATAATGGTCAGATTGTTAATTCTGTGCTTCAAGCCTGGATTTCTGATTCCTTTATCAATTCTTAAGATTATTGTTGTCACAGTAGTGTGTGATTGACATGAAAAATGCATGTTTTCAGTATTATTTACTGAAATATTGTAACATGTTAAATGAAAATCTGCCAATAGTAAAACTGACAATTTACCCCACTCTCCAGGCTTGATGTAGAATACTTCAGTGCAAATGCTTTTACTCTCCGGATGTAAATGTTATTGTAGAATTGAATGAGATCTCCCCTCTCCTCCTCTTCCATATCACTGTTAGCTCCAGCCAGCCGAGTTGGCGTAGGTGGTGCACTACTTGGCTGAGGTACTGGCAGTGTACTGCTGGACCTCATGTTTGGACTGGAGTCTCTACTATCTACAAGAAAAAGAGGACAACTTACAATTAAGTTAACTAAAAATTTGCATCTTGCATATCACACCAGCAAGAAGCAACTACTGTACATACAAGTGCAAGAAGAAATATTATATAGATATGAAACACTATCCTGCAGGGAGATTGTGGAAGTGTTTCTTTATGCTAAGTGTCCGTCCACTTCATTTCAAAAGAAGCAATTTGTTTAAAATAAAGGTTGTACAAGATAACATAGGAAGAAATAAACAATGGATGGAAGAATGAGTGGAAAAAAAAGCCAAAATATCAGAATATAATATTACAGTCCATTTTTGCACTGTTGAACATTAATAATTAGATGCTTTGAGAAAGGCATACTATTATCAATACTATATAATATGATACAATAATTGTTAATACCATATAATGTATTAAAAATACTTACTCCTATCTCTGGTTGTCTCTGTTGGTGAACCCTGGCGACCACTACTGTCACTGCTGCCGGAAGTTCGTCTTCTTCGAACTTTTAACAATACACTCCTATAAATCTGTACAGACATAAATATCATCAGGTACAGAATACTAATAGGTACAATTTTATAATTACAATTAAAAATTGTTCTAGGTTTATTAAATTTCCAATTGCGATGTATGTTAAGGAATATTCTTGCACAAGTCAAGAGAGTCAGTTGAGAGGGATGAGGCCCAATTATGTCAAGGATATTTTGATTCAAACATCGTCCACATGAAATGGTCAGAACATACTTTTGTTCTTGTTATTCCCAACATGACTAAGGCTTTAATTCTACTCACATATCTGAAGTGGTTCTCTTAGTACCTCTCAGATTCATGATTTAAAATGTTCTATTTGTCTGAAAGTGAAACAACTTTCTCCTAAATCATTTTTAAGAAAGGATTAGATGAAAGTGCAGGGTGGCATGACAGATATTGATAACCAGAGCTTATCAGGATACATATATGAATATCCCTCAATCAGAGGTGAGAAAGATAGTAAAAAGGCTACACTGAAGTTTTTGTATCTGAATACCAGCAGCATTCTTAAAACAAGTAAGTTCATGCACAAATAGAAAAATAATGGGCTCATGAACTAAGAGCTCCAAGACAGTAAGATATAGGGGCAGAATTAGGCCATTCAGCTCATCAGGTCTGCTCCTCCATTCCATCAAGACTTATTTATTATTCCTTTCAAAGCCATTCTCCTGCCTTCACCTCATAATCTTTGACTAATCAAGAACCTATGAACCTTTAAGTATACCAAGTGACTTGGCCTCCACAGCCACCTGTGGCGATTGAGTTCCACTAAGTAACCTCTGAAGCCTTGACAAATCAAGAAAAATGAACTTTCACTTTAAATATACCAAGTGACAGCCATCTGTGGCGATTTGAGTTCTATACTCTGTGACTAAAGAAATCCCTCCTCATCTCTCTGCTAAATGGACATCCCTTCTATTCTGAGGCTGTGCCCTCAGGTCATACGTAAGATCTCAGGTCCACATCCACTCCACAACCACTCTACCTAGGCTTTTAAATATTCAGTAAATTTCAATGAGATTCTGCCTCATTCTTCTAAATTCCAGTGAGTATGGCCCAAAGTAATTACACACAGCATAATTAACCCTTTCATTCCTGGGATCATTCTCATGAACCTCCTCTGGGCCCTCTCCAATGCTAGCACTTCTTTTCCTAAATAAGGGACACAAACCTGCTCACAGGACTCCCAAGTGTGCTCTGATCGATGTCTTATATCATCACAATACAGACAAAATGCTAAAGGAATTCAGCATGCCAGGCAGCATCAGTGGAAAAGAGTAAACAGTTAACATTTCGAGCCAAGACCTTCATCAGGACTGGTTATGGGGGCCTGGTCACTGAATGTATTTCAGGCGGAGGTTGATAGATTCTTGGTAAGTCAGGGTGTAAAAGGTTACGGGGAGGGAATGGGGTTGAAAGGGAAATAAATCAGCCATGATCAAATAGCAGAGCAGACTTGATGGGCCAAATGGCCTAATTCTACTCCAATGTCTTATAGCCTTATGTCTTATAAATCTTCAAAATTATATCTTTGCTTTCCATTCTAGTTCTCTTGAAATGAATGCTAACATTGCATTTGCCTTCCTTCCTTACTCAACCTGCAAATCAACTGTTAGGAAATCCTGCACAGTCCCAAGTCCTTCTGCACCTCTGATTTTTGAATTTTCTCCCCATTTAGAAAACAGCCTACATTTTATTCCTTCTCAGCTGGCCGGTGGTGTAGTGGTATCCACACCACGCCTGGGTTCGAATCCGGCTGTCTCCCTGCACATTTTCCATCCATGCTGGTTGAGTGTCAAGCTAGCAACTTGGCTTTATAAAAAACAGACAAACATGCTAAAGAAATGGCAAGGTTGCCACCTGATGCACCACAAGGTGCGAACAGGAACAACTGACTGACTTTGTTCCTTCTACCAAAGTGCACAACCATATACACCATAATCCATCTGTCAATTCTTCCTAACTTCATATCATCAATTCCATCATTCACATCATTGACATAAGTGTCTTCCGATTTCCTTTCTTTTGCCACTTTCCCTTCTTCAAGAGTGGAGTCACACCTGCAATTTTCCAGTCTTCTGGAACCATTTCAGAACCTAGTGGTTCTTGAAAGATCATTACTAAAGCCTCCACAATCTCTTCAGATAGCTCTTCCAGAACCCCGGGGTGTAGTTCATCTGGTCCAGGTGATGTAACTACCTTCAGACATTTTAGCTTCCCAAGCACCTTCTCCTTAGTAATAGCAACAACACTCAATTCTACCCCCCGGCACTCTCAAATATCCGGCACACTACTAATGTCTTCCACCATGAAGACCGATGCAAAATATTTACATTCATCTGCTATTTCTTTGTTTCCCCATTATTTCCTCTCCAGCATCATTTTCCAGTGGTCTGATATCTACTCTCGCCTCTCTTTTACTCTACAGATATTAGAAAACACTTTTGGTATCCTCTTTTATATTATTGGCTAGCTTACCTTCATATTTCATCTTTTCTCTCCTTATGATTTTTAGTTGCCTTCTGTTGGTTTGTAAAAGCTTTCCAATCCTCTAGCTTCCCAATAATTTTTGTTATACACCCTCTCTTTTGCTTTTATGCTGTCTTTGATTTCCTTTACTGACCATGGTTTCATCATCTTCCCTTTAGAATACTTAATAATCTTTGGGATGTATTTATCCTGCGCTTTCTGAATTGCTTCCTGAAACTCCAGCCATTGCTGTTCTTCCGTCATCTCCACTTGTGTCCCCTTTCAATAAACATTTAATATTTTTTTCACAATTACTAATTATCATTGCATTATCAATTATCCAGGCTACTTTTAGCAGTAAGTCAAAAATCAATGGAACTGCACATCCTTCAGATCTGAAACAAGAACAGAAAATGTAGGAAACACTGAGCAGGTCAGACAGTATCTGAAAAGAGAAACAAGAGTTGGTATTTGAAATCGGACACCCTATGTCTGAATTGTTCTGAAGAAACATGAACTCTGTTTCTCTTTCTTCAGATGCTGATGAGTCTCGTAATTAAATCCAGAATAATTCTCATTTAGAAGAGTCAGACAAATGGAAAGCAGGGATAGCCCAGATGATAAACAAGGAAAAGTCAGTCAAGAGAAAGGATCTTAGCTCAGAAAATCAAGAAGCAACACAAGTTTGAAAGGAGGTGAGAAACAACCAGAGTCAGTTTGATGGAGTTGCCTGTAACAGCCCAGTTAATGCATAAATCAGAAGGCAACGGTAACAAGGTTAAAACAATAATAATGGAGGACTTTAATCTACATTAAAATCAGTGTAAATCTATTAATTGCAATAGTGTAAATGACAAATTCATGGAATGTGACAAAGCAATGAAAGAATGGGCTGTTCTAAAATCTTGTGTGTGATTTCCTTACTGACTGAAATAGAAAGAACTTATCTTGGAGAATAGGGAAAAGACAAAAGAAATTAAACAAAAATTTCTTTCTTCACGGTAGAAGTCACAGAAAACCTCCTATCACTGGTGAGGAATCACAAGTCTAGAGTGATTAAGATGAAAGAAATTAGCATAAGTGAAAAAATGAACTGGAAAAGCAAGTGGAACCCGAAAGATGACAGATTCTCCAGGACCTGATAACCCATGTCTAGTTTTGAAGGAGATGGTCATGAGATAAGTGTTACAATGATATTCATCTTCCAATTTCAAAATTCTGCATATTCTAGGGCAGCTCCCAGAGACAGAAAGATTGCAAATGTAACCCCACTATTTAAGAAAAGTGGGTGACAGAAAACAGGGAAATACAGATCAATCAGCCCAAGATCAACACAAAGTAAAAATACTAGAACCTGTTATTAAGGAAATGGTAGCAAGACAATTAGAAGATAATAATCAACATGGATTTATGCAAAACGAGATCATATTTAACAAATTTGCTTAAGAGCTTTTTTTTTTAGGTTGCAGCTCACAAAATAGGTAAGGGGGAATCGGTGGGTATGGTATACAGTGGGTTCCAGTTAATTAAGACAGCCACTTATTTGGGATAACTCTTAAAGAACAAAAACTAATTGAGAAAACAGCTGTGATTCCCTTTGTTTATTTCGGACACAATGTTACTTAATTGGGGCAGGAGACTTGCCGAAGTTTCGAACTAGCATCAGTCATGTGCACTTGTGTGGCCATTAAACACTACATCGTGCTTAAGCAAACATCTTTTAATGTCAGTTGCATATGTTTGCGTTCAAAATGCAGTGGTTATTCTCACTGATAGTTGGCAAGAAATGAGCAGTACCATAATTCAGAACTGTTTTACTCACCACAGTTTCAAGCAACCAGGATTAGAGATGCCAGAAACGGCCAGGAGTGAAAATGAAGCGATTTTACTACTTCAACAAGTGGGGAACTACAAAGAGTTTGATGGTATCAACAATCATCTTGAAAATTACAGTGAAAATGAAGATTTGGACAACACAATCATAAGTAGCATTGTATGAAGGCAGTCCATCATCTCCTGTATGTCTGTGCTGATTTTGTTCATTTAGGGTCAATCAAAAAAAACGGCAGTATCCACTGGATGAATTCCTCTGTCGATAACTATTCAGGAACTAATATACAGTTGTATAGTACAGTAGTGGAATTAGTAGAGTTCTAATTTGTTATGTATTTCACTTAAATACATAACTTGTTACTTAGTTTTTTTTAATGCCTTTTTAATTACTTCCATGAAACTGACTAATTGGGGCAACCATTTATTTGGGCCAACCAAAATGTACTGGTCCCGATGTGTCCCAATTAACTAGAATGCACTGTATTTGGAATTCCGGAAGGTCCTCAATAAGGTATCTCATAAGGGGTTATTAAATGAAGGTATGTGTTATGGGGAGGAGGCTAATATATTGGCATGGAATGAAGATAAATTAGAGAGCAAAATACAGAGAACAGTGTAAATAAATTATTTTCGGAGTTCAGCGGTGACTAGTGAGCTTCCACAGGGATTGATGATTGGCCTCAGCTGCTCAAAATTTATATTCACGATTTGGATGAGGGCACATTTCCAAGCCTGCTGAGAAGTTGGATGCAAGGTAGATGACGAGATTTCAAGTAGACTAAAGTGAACATGTGCAGTCATGAAGAAAGCAAACAGCATTTGGACTTCCTCCAGGCACCACAGTAGCATAGCCAATAGCACAACGCTATTACAGCTCGGGGTGTTCTGGAGTTCAGGGTTCAATTTCCAGCGCTGTTGTAAAGAGTCTCTGTAAGTTTTCCCCAGGTGCTTCAGTTTTCTCCCAACAATGAACCAGGTAACCCAATTAACCCAATTACTGGTCATTGTAAAGTGTCCTGTGATTAGGTTTGGCTTAATTGTGTTTTTGGGGCTACTGGCTCAAAAGGCCAACTCCTTGCTGTATCACTCAGAAAAATAAATTCATTCACTGCAGGAGGATTGAAGTACAAAAGCAGGGCCATTCAATTTAAATTAAATAGGTTTCTGATAAAGCTGCACCTGGGATATTATGTACAAATATTATCTCCCTACCTAAGAATTGCTGGATCACAAAAGAGGGACTGCAATAAACATTTATCAGATTAATTCCAAGTATTGGAGACTGGCCTTTTTTGAGTTTAGAAGAAGTAATCTAATTGAGACATATAATTCTTACAGGATTTGAGAGGATAGCTGCAGGGACTATGTTTCTTCTGGTTGCTGTATCTGTATGCAGGGATCATAGACTCAAAATAAGGAATTGGCCACCCAGGATTAACAAAAAATAGATCCTCATCTAGACGACAGAAAACTATTCCACAGGCAATGTGCATACTCTGTAAAATAGCCAATTATTTATAGCATTCAATGTTTATTTAACTCCAGGAACTTTCACAGATGAACCTATTCCTGTGCTCATTCAACAACAATACATATATTTTTCCATAGAAATCAAATAGAGAAATCGTGAAATGGGACCTGAAGTTATTTTCCCTTCCATCATCATTGGATACTGAGCCAATATGACAAATGTTACCCCAGCTGAGACTACATAACTTGGTACACGCTCAAGACCTGATTCACACTACATGATGTATAGGACAATGCACAGTGCACATAGCCACAGAATCATCATTGTGACTAACACCGTAATGTTGATACCTAAATACTCCAACTCTCGAAGATTTAGATGCGCTCAAGGAGAACTTATATAAAAGTGACCTTGGTCCATATCTCAAAGGGAGACAAACTGATAATCCTGGGTGATACAATCAGAGTGAGCAAGGCAAAATTAGCAAAGAAGGAGGGATGATTAATTCCAATGGGGTATTTCTCATAACAAAATGCCTGAGGGACAATCTATCATAAACAAGTCCATGATAAGTCAAAGGGACAAGCACAAGACCGTTCCATGACCCCACCAGTGTCTGGGACAGGTACTGAATACTACTTGATCTGCTCTACTTCCTCAATCAATTGGGCACTAAAATATTGGGGTAAACAGACAAATTGCCACAAGAAGTTCAATGTGCACAGACTCCACAAGAGAAACTCTTCAAAGAGGGCAATTCAGTCAACCTGTCACCCACAGAAGTGAACAGAAGCTGCATAATTTCCATAGTATAGAGGTGCTATTAAGACCAAATAAATGACATGTGGAGAAACTCATGATTTCTCTACCAAGATAACCCAGGAATGGGTCTACTTCCAATATTGGAAGCTTCATCATTTCTCAATCAAAAAGAAATAACTCTATTGATACCTGAAGGCAGAGGCCCACACAGCAAACCTGTGACTTAAAGAAAATAGGGTGGAAAGAGTAGAGGATGCTCAGCAGTTCAGGTAACATCCATAACGTCATGGATTGACCAAACCTTCTCCAGGACGAAACCCAACTCTCACCTAACCAAGAATTCAGCTGACATCCATATTCAGCATGGATCAGCCAAATCTTCTCCAGGACAAAACCCAACACTCACCTAACCAAGAATTCAGCTGACATCCACAGCATGGATTGGCCCAAATCTTCTCCAGGATAAAACACAACACTCACCAAACCAAGAGCAAACCAGAGAGGATAACTTCACCATCTTCACTCACCCTAATACTTAACTGTTCCCACAACCTATGGACTCACTTTCAAAGACTATTCTTCTCATGTTCTCAATATCTATTGTTTTTTTATTATCATTATTTTGTTTTTTTTTGTTTTTTTTTCTGTATTTGCACAGTTCGTTGTCTTTTGCACATTGGTTGTTTGCTCATCCTGTTGTGTGAGGTCTTTCACTGATTCTATTGTGTTTCTTGTATTTATTGTGGTTCTCCACAAGAAAATTAATCTCAGGGTTGTATCGGGTGGACATATATGTACTTTGATACTAAATTTACTTTGAACTTTGAACTAAACTGACCCATCTTTTCAGGTGAGGTTTTGAGATACAAAGTCCACCAAAAGGAATGACAAAGGTATGAGAGGGCAAAACTATACCTGTTTTCATGTGGAAATTAACTTCTGAGATGCCAACCACCAATATATTCCTTACATTATAGTATAAGCTTCAGTAAATCTGTTTTAGTTAGATCTAAAGCACATAATGAACTATCATGTAAAGAATATTAATGTACTGCTAGCAATTTTTCAAATACAGGTTGAGTACTCCTTATGCAAAATTCCAAAATCTGAAAGCAAACAGAATACAACTTTTTTTGAGTGCTGACATGTCATCAGAAATGGAAAATTCCACAGGATGCTGGGATGGTTTCCAGGTGATGCACAGGTCTCTGTTCACCACAGACAGTTCTGAGAAGTGACCTCACATATGTAATGAACAAAAGTTAGTGAAAAATAGAAAAACACTGCAAAAAGTGAAGATCTTGATTGTGTACCGTCAGTGTTGGAGTGAACATACACCAGATAATGGTACGTTAATCATGAAACAAGCAAAGATCTATCACAATGAACTGAAAATTGCAGGTAATTGTGATTATTCAGCAGGCTGGTTGCAGAAATTTAAGAAGAGGCACAGCATTAAATATTTATACATCTGCTGGTGTTGAAAATCTAACACCAGAACAGGTCTATGATGCTGATTGTTTTTATACCTTACATAATGACATTAGATTTTTAAAGAGTCACTGATGAAAATCTAACACTACAACAAGTTTACAATGCTGGTTGTTTTGATATTACATAAACCTAAAATAAGTAAAATGCAAAATCCAGTGTCCTGTAACCTTTTAATCAAAACATGGCATCATAGGTGGAGACTGAAAGCCTGTCGTTGTTTGTTGTTGTTCAACAGCTGATTCAGGTATTCTCCCGATGCTGCTTTTGTTACCCTGCACCCATTATATTTTCATGATAGTAATGGTATGTAATAATTTTACTGTTAAGTACATACATGTGTTGAACAATGGTAAGACAAAACCATCTTACTGGTTCAGTTAGAAATTATGGCAATCTCAGGCCATCTCATTATATATTCCAAAATTCAAAAAAATCCAAATTCCAAAACACTTCCAGCCCCAAGCGTTTCAGATAAGGAGTACTCAACATGTATTCATTTTCCCTGATGTCAGTCTTTTGTGCTTGTTCGGAGAAATTAAAAAAGGCTAAAATAAACCTATTTCCCAAAATGTGAAACTTTAAAATTTCACGTGTTGGAAAACAACTCTCCAAAAAAATTAAATTCACATTGAAATAAATATGCAAGAAATTTAGCAGGCATATTTAAAGGTTTCTTAACATGATTAAGATCATTACATTTTTAGTGAGATTTATGATTCAGAACTATAAACCCAGTGACTGTAAACCCAACTGAAGGATTATAAAATATGGTTAATAAATCAGCAAAATTACATATCTGTTAAATTCCCAAATGGTAAGTCAATAGAACAATTGGTAAATCATTAATTCCTATTTTAAAATGCCTATGCACTTGCTGAAAACATCTAAGCAAGAGATATATATCAGGTTAGTTAAATATATCCAAACCAAGTCTCCTGCTATTAATAGTTGATAATCATAAGTTAACATGAATAACAGGCAGACGTTATTAAAGAAAGATATACATTTTTACTTTGCTTTCCTTGTTTTCTAATTTTTCCCCTCCTCAGAATCTTAACAGCCTTCTACACAAATCCAAGTCATCATAATCTATTTAGTTCACTATAACCGGTACTAATCAGTGCTTAGAAAATAATTTAGTTAAAGGCAAAAGGTTTCTTACCAACCTGCCGCTTTTTCTGAAATTCCACTGAATAGTGAAATATCATGGATTGGAGAATGTCACTTTGATGTTTATTAGTGACCAAGAAATGGCTATCAGCAAAAAGAATAATTCAGTGTCTGGAACACTTCTCATTTTACCAAATAAGATAGAGCATAGGAAAAGGCCTATGTACAACACAGGAAAAGGCCCTTTGGCCCATGATATTGTGCTGAACTATTTAAACTAATGACACCTATTCCCTTTTGTCTGCACATGGTCCATATTCTTTGCATGTTCATGATACTATCTAAGAGCCTCATAACTGCCTCTATTGTATTTGCCTCTGACACTACCACCACCACCTCTAGCTGCACATTTCAGTCACCCATCACCCTTTGTGTAAATAACCTCCCCACACAATTCTCTTTTGAACTTTCCTCATCGCACCAAGTACATGCCCTCTAGTATTAAGAAGTTCAACCCTGGGAAAAAAAGATACCAGCTGACCACTCCAGCTAAGCCTCCCATACTTTATAAACTTCTATCATGTCTGCCTCAGCCTACAGGGCTCCAGCCAAAACAACCCTAGATCATTCAACTTGTCTATGTAGCACATATCATCCCATCCCTGCAGCATCCGGGAGGCAAAATAAATGAATACCTGGACAGTGGAAGAAAATTAATATTAGGTCAAAAGATTATCTAGTCAAGAGTAATTTTGGCATGGAAGCAAGGATACAGTGGTAAAACTGGTAAACTCGTGAAACTCAGGGGTATTGTCTTAATTTGATGATAATCAATATGAATATAAGAAGAAGTTAGTCATATAATTCTTTCATCCATGTATTAATTTTACATTTATAAGAAAAAAATTAGAAAAACTAAAAAGAAGCCAATTTAGATCAAATTAACGAATACAAGGGCAATTAATCTGGAACTCATGACTGGTAAATTGTGCCTCACAAACCTGAGTTTTTAATTGTTATGCCCTCGGCCCCCTCCTTTGTGAGAATCGCAAGAGCCCTAGTCGAGGGGGGGTCAACTGACCCAAGAGGGGGAGAGACGTGCTGAATAGACACAGGAAAATGGGAGAGAGAGAGAGAGAGAGAGACGTGCGGAAGACCACGTTCTCCCAAGAAGCAGAATAAAGGCGACATTGACTATTGTCTCATGGAGACCACGTGAAAAGCCCTCGGGCAAAGTGGGCTGGTTGAGAGAGAGATCGCATTACCTGCAACCTGATTGACACCTGCGATCCCGTGAAGAAGTATAAAGGAGGGTCTGAGGGGGCAAAACCCTCAGACGCACCAAAGACGCACCAAGGAAGCACGATACCGATTCCCGTGGGAGCGGGAAGCCATTTTGAAGGAAGCCACGTGCGTTAGATTCCAAATGTTGAATCTGTGGCTAGAACCAACGGAAGACTGCTTTTAAATAACAACGGGGAAGCCTGCTCCCCTGATTCCAAGGATTTGCTCTGTAAAGACAACGGGCAAGTGTTTATCTTTTCTAAACCATCTCTCTCTCTCTACAACGTGAAAACCCCAGCGGTTCCCAAAAGGGAAAAGCCTGCAAACTTCTGAGTGACCCCTAGACAACTATAGAGCTTATTTCTGATTGATTATTATTACACTGGTGTTTTAGATTGAGTTTTGACGATGTATATGATCTGAATGTTTTGTATTAACCATACGTTTGTGCCCTTTTTGAATAAAACGTTTGAAAATAGTAGCATCCGACTCAGCTGATCCCGCTATCTTTGCTGGTAAGTTACCTGGTTACGGGGTTACGTAACATAATATATTCTGCAGAATTATTGGATAAAAGTTATGGTGGCATTATCCAGGATATTATAGTATAATTGTTATAATACTAGTGCATATCCAAACATGTCCTTGAAAATCTTTCTCTTTAACCAAGTTTTTGATCATCTTTACTGAACCTGATTTTTCTGGCTTATTCTGTTCAATAGATTGCTGTTATGGTAAAGGGCCTTGAGGCATTTTACTCTTAAACACAAAATGAATTCAGCTCCAAAACATGCTAAAAAATGTGTTCATTTTAGGGCTACCAACAGTATATGACGGTGGTGCATATATACTACATTCTTTGTTATCTAACAAAATAGAGCCTTAGACAACCAAAAGAGTAAATGACCACTAAATAGGGTTAAATTATCTTTCTCCAAGTATAGATTCTAATAGATCATAAAATAAAAGTTAACACAAAGGAAAATTACTTCAGTACCTAAGATTTGCTTTAAAGCAGGCTTAATTTCTGGCTGAGAAGTGAGAATTCTGAACTGTGTTGCTGTTATTTCTCACAGCAGATAATCATTGTAAAGAGAAAACCTAGCAAACCAACTGAGCCCAGAACAACCTAATGAAGTTGAATCTCCAATGCTCTATGTAGTATTCTCTTTGTACACCCTATCTCTGGAAATTAAAAGGGAAAATTAGGTTGTGATGAATGCCCTTTCATTAATGGCAGTCTATCTGAAGATTGTTGCAATATGATAGACCAAAGTAATCTTACTGTTATGGGTAGAAGTCACACATCTAAAACAGCAAAAATAAAATAGTTTTTCTATATCATTCTTTTAATGAAATACTTGCATTGTCTAGAATTCTACTAACTGTTTTTAGATAGGTAATACAATTCTAGAAAATGCAAATATTTCATTACAAGTAATTCAACTTTTAATGATTTTCACTTTAGTATGAAAACTAGTAGTTTTCATACTAAAGCAGACATTTCTGTTTTGTGAAACTCAGGGAAGTTGCCAGGATTGGATGATAATCCTGGTTCACAGGCTACATTGTAACTAATCCGTAATTAAAGTAGTAGATATATGCACTTCATTACAGATGAGGAATACTGAAGATAACTCATCAAGCAGACTGTAAATAATCTCTTGTCCATACAAAATAAATCCAATCTTTGATAATGAAAAGAATAATCTCAGGTTGTCTCTCGAGAAGAATGGGCAAAAAAATGGCATGTTGGGAAATGTATGATAATTCATTTTGGTAACAGGAACAATAGTGCAGACTATTATCTAAATGGGGAGGCGGTTCAAAGATCAGAGGTGCAGAGGGACTTAGGAGTCCTTGTGCAAGACTCCCAGCAGGTTAATTTACAGGCCGAGTCTGTGGTCAAGAAGGCAAATGCAATGTTGGCATTCATTTCAAGGGGAAGAGAATATAAAAGCAAGAGATAATGCTGAGCTTTTATAAGACACTAGTCAGGCCACACTTGGAGCACTGTCAAAAGTTTTGGGCCCCATATCTCAGAAGCGATGTGTTGTCATTAGAGACAGTCCAGAGGAGGTTCACGAGGATGATTCTAGGAATGAAGGGGTTAACATATGAGGAGTGTTTGACAGCTTTGGACCTGTACTCACTGGAATTTAGAATTCAGGGGTAGGGGGAATCTCACTGAAACCTACCGAATGTTGAAAGGGCTAGATGAGGGGGATGTGGAGAGGATGTTTCCTATGGTAGAAGTGTTCAGAATTAGAGGGCTCAGCATCAAAATTGCGGGGCGACCCTTTAGAACAGAAAGAAGGAGGAATTTTTTTAGCCAGAGAGTAGTAAATCTGTGGAATGCTTTGCCACAGACTGCTGTGGAGGCCAAGTCCATGTGTTTATTTAAGGCAGAAGTTGATTGTTTCCTGATCAGGCAGGGCATCAAAGGATATGGCGAGAAGGTAGGCGTGTGGGGTAGAGCGGGATCTGGGATCAACCATGATGGAATGGCAGAGCAGACTCGACGGGCTGAATGGCCTAACTCTGCTCCTATGTCTCATGGTCTTATGGGTTTGAGAATGACTTTAACTCCATTTTTTTGGAGTATCAAGATAAGAGTTGCAGCCACTGTGGGGACAAGCAGACTCTTCCACAGCTGGAGCAGTTGGGGAAAAGTGCTGGGAAATGGCCAAAGTTTAATGTTGAGTTAGTGGCACTTCTTCAAATCCCTCTCCTACAAGTGTCACAAAATGCTTGATATCCATGTCAATCCAAATAAGTCCTGATATTCTTGGCTGCTTCTGAATTACAGGACAAAGGAGTTTCAGCAGTTTCATGGGCAGCCAGACCTGGAGGATCATTTTAGCTTTGACCAGTGTATCTGTATAAAATAAGATTGTACTTATCTCATGGGCCATTAGCAATTTTCAATTTCAGGCCTATATTGTTTTACTATGTAAGAACTTGTGCATCTTCAACAGTAGGTAAGGTGGCCAAGGTTAGATAACCCACATCCACAGTGTCCCTTACAAATATCGAATATGCAATCCTTACTCTTGTGGCTTGCAAATCCTGCTTCCTTCAGAGGTTTTAAGGTGACTCTTAAACCAGCAACAATTTTTTTTTTATCAAATAGATTTCCAAGTGTACCATCACAAAACTATAGAATAAGTAATAAGTTGACACAAATCAAATTCCCCCAGTCAGTCAAAGCTCAATAATCAACTTCAGAAGCTGTGGACTACAAATACAGTGGTGAAGTTTTATCTGCAGATTGTTACTACATGCAGTAATCATCTGTGAAACAAGATTAATTAATGATCTCAGTAGCTGTAATATTTCAATATAAGTTTAAGCTGAAACATAATCAGAAAATATGTGAAGCATTCAGCAGGTAGCATCTGTGGAAGAGAATAAGATAGAATGTTTCAGCTCTGAGATCCTTTGGGAAAACTGGGAAAGAAAACAAATGCCCAAAGAGGGTCAGGATGGATATGAGAAAGGGAATCTAACAGGGTGAGGCTAGCGTTATCATATGACGAGCTGTTAACTAAATTATCTGGTTGATAGAATAATGAGAGACATTAGAGAAAGAGAAAACATGACAGAACAGCTATGAAATGTAGAGCTGTGGAACATGCCCAAGTCATACATTGGTGGTTAAAGGAGGGAAACAAACTGCTCAGATGACCTATGTTTAAGTACTATTTAGTCTTTTGCTCCCAGCAAATCATCTGGCATTAACGGAAATCAGACAGCAGCACTGAATGCATGCATTTGATAACTTATCAGAGATGCATTTCATGTAAAATTCAGCTTCTTGAAATTGATGCAACTGAAGATGATAGGGGGTTGGGGGAGCGGTCTGGGGTGTTGGGTTGGTTCACAAAAAAAACTGCCCATTTAATACCACTCATTTTGAGCTATGTCTCAATGTTTGTTTTTTTTCCACAAATACTAATTTACCATCCTGAGAATGTGAAATTCTGGTACTACAGTGGAGTAAAGGGAATTACAGAGGCACGAAAGAGGCGTTGGCCAGAATTAAATGGAAAAGAACAGTGGTAGGGATAACGGCAGAGGAGCAACTGTTGGAATTTCTGGAAGCAATTTGGAAGGCACAGGATATATACGGTACATCCCAAAGAGGAATAAGTATTCTATAGGAAAGATGACACAACTGTGGCTAACAAGAGAAGTCAAGGCCAAAGGGAGGGCATATAATATATGAGTGAAAATTACTGGGAAGTTAAAGGATCAGGGAAGCTTTTAAAAACCAACTAAAAAAGTCGTTAAGAAGGTAAAGATGGAATATGAAAGTAAGCTATCCAATAATATTAAAGAGGACACCAAAAGTTTCTTTAGATACGTAAATTGTAAAAGAGAGGCGAGAGTGGATAGCAGACCACCGGAAAATGATGCTGGAGAGGTAGTAATAGGGGAAAATGAAATAGCAGATGAACTAAACAAGTATTTTGCATCATTCTTCACTGTGGAAGACACAGGCAGTATAGTGGAAGTTCCAGGTGTCAGGGGCCATGAAGGTAGATAAGTCACCTGGACCGAACGGTGTACATCCCAGAGTTCTGAAAGAGGTGGCTGAAGAGATCAGGAAGGCATTAGTAATGACCTTTCAAGGATCACTAGATTCTGGAATGGTTCAAGAAGACTGGAAAATTGCAAATGTCACTCCACTCTTCAAGAAAGGAGACAGGCTGAAGGAAACTATAGGCCAGTTAGTCTGACTTCAGTGGCTGGGAAGATATTGGAGTCAATTGTTAAGGATGAGGTCTCAGGGTACTTGGAGACACATGATAAAATAGGCCATAGTCAGCATGGTTTGCTCAAGGGAAAATTTTGCCTGACAAATCTGTTGGAATTCTTTGAAGAAGTAATAAGCAGGATAGACAACAGAGAATCGATTAATGTTGTGTACTTGGATTTTCAGAAGACCTTTGACAAGGTGCCACACATGAGGCAGCTTAACAAGCAACGAGCCCATGGTATTACAGGAACGATCTGGATAAAGCACAGACTGATAGGCAGGAGACAAACAGTGGGAATAAAGGAAGCTTTTTCTGACTGGCTGTCGGTGACTAGGGTGTTCCACAGGGATCTGTGTTGGGACCAATTTTTTAATGTAGTCTTTCTACGATTTGGATGATGGAATTGATGGCTTTGTTGCAAAATTTGCAGAAGATATGAAATTACATGGAGGGGTAGGTAGTTTTGAGAAAGTAGAGCAGCTATAGAAGAACTTAAACAGATTAGGAAAGTGGGAAAAGAAATGGCAGATGAAATACAGTGTTGGAAAGTGTATGGTCATGCACTTTGTTAGAAGAAATGAAAGGGTTGACTATTTTCTAAATGGAGAGAAAATACAAAAAGGAAACTGGTGCAAAGGGACTTGGGACTCCTTGTGCAGGTTTCCCTAAAGGTTAATTTGCAGGTTGAGTCTGTAGTGAGGAAAGTAAATGCTATATTAGTATTCATTTCAAAAGGACTAGAATATAAAAGCAAGGATGTAAGGTTGAGACTTTATAAAGCACTGGTGAAGTCTCACGGAGTATTGTGAGCAGTTTTGGGCCCTTAGAAAGGATAAGCTGAAACTGTAGAAGGTTCAAAGGAGGTTTATAAAAATGTTGCCAGGATTGAATGGCAGGACAAGAAGACCATTTGATGACTCTGGGCTTGTATTTACTAGAGTTCAGAAGAATGAGGGGTGACCTCATTGAAACCTATTGAATGATGAAAGGCCTTGATAGAGTGGATGTGGAGAGGATGTTCCCTATGGTGGAAGAGTTTAAAACTAAAGGACACAGCCTCAGAATAAGGGGGTGTCCTGTTAGAATGGAGATGGGGAGGAATTCCTTTAGCCAGAGAGTGAAGAATCTGTGGAATTCTTTGGCACAGGCAGCTGTGTAGGCCAAGTCTTTACATATATTTAAGGCAGAGGTTGATAGATTCTTGATTGGCCAGGGCATGAAAGGAGATAGGGAGAAGGCAGGAGACTGAGACTGAGAGGAAAATTGGATCAGCCATGATGAAACGGTGGATCTATTCATGGGAATGTCTGCTGTCACTGAACATGAATGCATTATTTAACATGAAAATTTAAAAAAATGTAAAACTCAATTAGGTAACTGCAAACATTAACTGGAGGCAGAATGCATTTACAGAATTATGTAGATTGAAACCGTACTTCCTTATGCAGTACATTTTCAGTTTCATAAGCTAAAAATATTATCTGCATTTACTTATGTAGGGTTCTCAGTACCGGTAATAGTGGTGTTAACTGTTCAGGTTAACAAAATGGCTTCCTTGTATTTTATAATGAAATGGCTTCTCTGTAATGCTGTAATGGGATTCTGTGTCTCATATGTTTGGGTTATGGCTCCAATAAGGGAAAAAATAACCAATGGAGGATTGTTATGCTATCTTGTCTGTGTAAGCTGAGCGGGAGTTCGCAGTCTTTTTCGAGAGGAGAGCGAGGAGGACGGATGTGTGTGGAGCGGGCAGAGGTTCTAGAGCGATGGATACTGGACGTCGGCAGTTTGGACAGTGGCCAAAGGCTTGGAAGGTCGTTGTGGAAGGAACAGGAGGCATGAGCTCCAAAGTATTAAAATATGTGTACAAATTGACAAACTGATTATTACTTTGGCGCCTTTAGGTTATCTGTTTCTAC
Source organism: Hemitrygon akajei (assembly GCF_048418815.1). NCBI lineage: Eukaryota > Metazoa > Chordata > Chondrichthyes > Myliobatiformes > Dasyatidae > Hemitrygon > Hemitrygon akajei. The sequence continues at coordinate 42,696,828 of NC_133140.1, forward strand.
TAACCCATCACTAAGAAATCACTATAAAGTTGCAATTATTTACTCGCTTTTGGGTATTGTCTGGTATTTGTCTTGTGAGCATGTACTGGGGAGGGGGGGCATTACACCATATTTACACCGAAGTATTGCACTACTGGCAGGGTGACGGCGGTTTACCCTAGGCGAACGGGGGTCAACTGGGGGCACAGAGGCTACACTTAAATAATATTTGCAGAAGGTGGTTATCAGTTGGATACCAGATGACTCTCATCCAGATTGAGATTTTCCCACAAAAGTAAATCTCTAAACACAATGGCTTGGATGTGTCAGGAAATGTCACTGGGCAGGAAATAGTAATTGCAGTGATACAGCTTAGACCCAGATGCGAGTGCTGGCAAACTGGATAGACAACTTATGAAATGCACTCTCAAATTTTGAAAAAGATTTGGATGCTGATGTTGTTATTAGGGTATTTTTTGTATGTGGAAATATAGCTTCTGGGATAACATAGCTCATGATGGAATTCTTTGTGAATTTTTAGACATTTCCACAATGTTCACACATTTAATCTCACAGTTTTTACCTGATCTTATTTGTGATCTGAATGATTTTAGTTATGTTTTCATACATAAGGTGTGAGTATTGGAGGGTGGCATGGTGCCATAGCCATTCAAAATAGTCTTATGAGCAGGTATTATTGCACTGCTTCTATGAACACACTCATTTGAAACATAAATCGATTGTAACAGACACAAATCTATTTCCTGTTAATTTCTCAAGTATTTACCAGGCAATATTGCAAGAGATAATTGTTTCACAGGATCAAGTACCTATTCAACAGTGGTATCTGCTTTGACTGTTATCCCATTCTCTGCCGGGTATTCTCTTAAAATAGAAATGGCTTTTTTCAGAGCTCTAACAGCTATCAAGAATGGGTGTGTCCTTGATGTTAATAAACAGCACAATGATCTATGTACTGATTCAGAGATGGCTTTACTTCCAATGCAGCGTGCTTTTTCTTTTTTTTTTGTATTTTTTTTTACTTTGCCAGAAAAGATAGAAATCCCATAGTAACCAATAAGTGCAAATTGTGAGCTCACAATATTGAGTTATGAGCGTGGCAGATCATAATATCATGTAAGACTCTCCTGTTGACTCTGGATGTATTGGTCCAGTTATCACTTGACTGTGATTACCTTGAATATTTACTTCAATGTAAGGTAAATGCTGTTTGCAGGAAATTAAAATGTCATGCTACATAATAAACCTGGTAAAACCATTCATGAGTAACTATATACAATGTAAAAGAGGAAGGCCTACTTATTTCAGATCACGATGAAGAATTTTCACGCGCTGCCAGCAATAGAGTATGCACGTGGCCCGTGTAGCCTTTTGAAGTAAAAGTGCAAATATCAGAGAAAAAACAAATGGCCTAGCTTTAAAACCACCACAGCTGGGCCAGGTTTTCTACTTTCTGTAGTAAAGAATGAAAAGAAACTCATCATTTAAATAGCTTTTCTATTGTAATAAAAATATATTTGCTCTTTAAATTCATGTTCAAAGTAAATATTTCAGTTCTTCCTTGTACCAAATTCTTTTAACTTAATTAGATTTATGTGAAAACATTACATAGGCCAAAAGGGAATTACCTCATAGCATATCTCCCTCTCTATGTAGGATTAAAAGAGATACATTTTCCATCCTTTTCTAGTACTATTATAATTTGTTAATTATTTGCAGTCAATGGGTAAAGCATTATTATATATTGCAAAAAAAATAATTTACAGATCATTAGAGCTTCTGCCAAGCCACTGGGTTTCTCCTAGGAACTAACCTTTCCTCTTGAACCTAAAAGCACAATGACCCTCTCATGCAGATCCATCTCCAATACCTGTTCATACAGTTCTCATCTTTTATAAGTCAGCTATGTTCCAAGCATTGTAAAATCTTGACCGAACAAGTTGGCAATGCTAATTCTCCCACTAATCTTGCCCCTTTGCTCAGTTCTCACTCCTCCTCATTCTGTCCCTGGTCTAATTTTCCCAGTAGTTCACACACGATATAAAAATAAGGATTCTAGACACAGGTATTCCAAACAGTGTAATTTATTTTCACTCACACCGTTACATCGGTTAGTAGACAGCAGAATGGCCTCAAATTATCAAAGGGACAGTTTGGAGCATCGTAAAATAATGCCTGGGTTAGTGGGAATAGGTGCACTATACCTTACTCAGGCAACACCATTGGCGGGGAGGCATTATTCTTTTATATATACCTGAGCATGTGGACATTGATTTATGGGTTGAACTAAGGCATTTGTTGTGGAATAAAACTATAGGATGTTAGAATCCCTGTTTAAAATGTTTTAGTTCTGCATCCAAAATAATTATTATGTCTGGTCTTGTGCGTATTTCCACACCACCTGCCCCCATCTCCGCTCAGACCAACAGTATTTCCCAGCTGGTCCTTCTAGGCTAGGTGGAGGCAGATTTAAACCTTCAGTCTGGCTTTGCTAGAGAGGTGTGGAAGTTGGATTTGACGGCTGGTGAATAGTTATATTGGAAAGTTAAAGACGAAATGTGTCATGGAGAAAACCTCTGTATATTTGTAAATTATTGTATATACGTGTTTGTTTTCATTTGTCTATTTGTAAATACCTTTTTTCTTCACGACTCTTAGGCAGCTTTTGCGCTTTTCCCTCCTGGCACTAAATAGAACCCCTTTGCTCTAAAGTGCTGCTGTGGCTTTCCATCTGTTGTTTCTCAACTGGTGACCCTAGTTGAGCATGCTTACGCACACTAGATAACGAGGTGTAACAACTATGCTCCAGGGTTTACACTGCCTTCACACAGCCTCAACTCAGTACAATAGTACTGTAATGAACAGGGTAAAAGCTGAATTAGGTGACAGCCTTGCCAGCAGCACCCAATTCCAATGAATAAACTAACATAGTGGGTAATTTCCAACTTCACCATTTTGCTCAAAAGTTCATCGAACTGTACATTGTAGAATGGGACCTGTTGTCCCACCACCCTTACCGGAGAACTCATACTAATCCTCCAAAGAGACGCCCACTTGCCAGCTGTCACTTTATCTGCAATCATCTAGTCCTAATCTATTTTCACCAGGTCCTCTCTTATGCTATTGAAATCAGCCATCCTCCAATTTAGGACTTCAAGTTGAAGGCCAATCTTATTTCTTTTCATAACTGCTGTGAAACCTAAAGAGTTAAAGTCACTGTCCCCAAAGTGTTTTCCAATTTCTTATTCCAGGGATGAGCAGTATACTTTAGTGGGACTCTCTACATGTTGTCTGCAAAAGCTTTTTTAGACACATTTAATTCCGCTCCCTCTAACTCCTTGCACTAAGTCCATCGTTGCTAATACGGGGAAGGTTAAAATCCCCCAATTCTATAATCTTATTGCTCTTATATCTTTTAAAGATTTTGTTACTTATCAGTTCCTTTAATTCCTGCTGACTACTAGGAGGCCAACAGTACAAGCCCAGCTGAGATACCAGCCCTCTCCAACCTCTTCTTTTGAATCTTCCTCTGTCACATCTGAAACTTTTTTACTCTGGAACATTAAGATGCCAGTCATACCCTTTCTTCAATCACATTTCTGTGATTGTGATAATATCTCAATTCCAAGTGCTGATCCATGTTCAAAGCTCATTTGGATTTTCTACAAAGCTTTTTATATTAAAGTAAATGCATTAGGTTTGACAATAGATGGTTCATCATCCAGGTCACTGCCCAACTGACATTGGACGTAAGACAAAAGACAAAAATAAATATAAAATGGCCAAATTAAGTAACCTTACAAAAGAAAAGTCGTGCCAAAGTATACTCACCTAATCAGAGAAATAATTGAAGCATACCAGTTTGAGTTTTATTTACTGCAAATGCTTTTAAGCTTCTAATTACAATCTTCGAGTAATTTTACTGCAGAACAACTTAACTATTTTTATTGTTTTCTTCTTTCTACATTTATTATGCTTCTATTATTCAAAGTATTTCCACAGAACATTAACTTAAATAATTGAAAGTATTGAATGTATCAAACGTATTGCTTCATAAGCTTTACTTTGGACTACACTGGTGAGGTCAAGAGGGGGATCTTGACGACAGTGCATCGCAGGATCTCCATACCTTCCACCCAGGCTTGTGATGATGATCATCACCACCCATTGTCCTTTGAGACAGACGGATGCCAACCAATTGAAAGATTATTAACATCTTTCACTATCTGTTGCCCCCAAACAAAAGCAACAATGTAAAATTGCTTAATAAGTAAAAGCAAGGAGAGGGCAGGTACAAAAAGACCACACTCGAATGCCAGTTAGTCATATGCTTCAACAGTACTGGGCTGTAGAATCATTGCAATCCATCATTTACTACATAATGGACACAGAAATAACACAAGCTTGGACAGTATAAGAATCACCTATTTCTCTCAGTCATACTACATTTAATAATCTCAGTCAATAGCAACAAACTCAGTAGATCATAGAGCCACCAAACATTCATTTCTATGGCATATTTCAAAGGCCCCTAAAACATTTTGCATTTAGTGTTACACTCCTAGGTTTCGAGGAGTGCAACACTAAATTTCTAGCTTGTCATGTTTCAAAATATTCATATATCATATTCCATTATGTTATCAGTAACTCTTACATTACTACTGGCCTGTGGTTGGGTCCTGTAATTACGCAAGATGTTCTGGAAGGATTTATCTTCCTTTGTTACCTGAAAATAAAAAAATATAGTTTTATGATCCATGGTTGATCAAACAGGAGCATCTTAATAACACAGAAGTGAATGGAAGTTTAAAACAAAAACAGGAGAGGTGCATTTGAGCTACCAATTCACCATCATCTTTGTTATTCCAGTATCATATTTCATGCAAGTGAATGTGATTGCAGAGAACTTGTGAGAATGCTCAGCAATTGAGGTCCGGATCATTACTAAGCTTGCAAATATGCTATTACAGGAGGATCAATTAGATTAAACAACATGAGTGCATTTATTTCATGCAAAGCTCACTTAAAAGTGCACGTTTAACCATACTCAGACAATACCACCCATTCAGAGCAACTATGCAGGAAACATGTACAAATGAAACATAGTATGAAACCCCAATTTTTCATTTTTTAAAGAAAACAATAAGTTGGAAGTTTGCCACTTTCCTTGGGGTCTAATAGCTTATGCTGATTTCTGCTTCTAATTAATTTTATTAAAAAATCTTCAGACAGCACATTTTATTTCAGAGATTAGCAGGACACTCGGTTGCAAATAAACATCAGCAAAATAGATATGCATAACTGGATGTTGATTTGTACTTAAATATTTTCATGAAATTCCATTCCTGTATAAAAGCCTTTTTACTATGCAATTGGGAAAAAGGGAGCAGTGGTCAATATGTTAAAATGACATTCTTGAACCTAATCTGTTATTGACTGCACCAAAAAAATTCCTAATATATAATTATTTAAGATGTAAATTTTCAGTCATCTGGAGGTAACAAATCGGCATTGGTAAGAAAGCATAATGGGCTCGTACTAGCTGAACAGGCAAGGCTAGAAATTAGTCATATTCTGGTTTCTTTAACAATCTAGATTTTACCAACATAAATGTTTAAGCTATCTGCAAGTTTGGTATCTAGATCAGGTCCAGAGAATAGGAGAGGCATTAGATCAAGCACGGTAGTGTAGTGGTTAGCTTAAAGCTTTACAGTACAATCCACCCGGGTTCAATTCCCGCTGCTGCCTGTAACGAGTTTGTACATTCTCCCTGTGATTGCATGGGTTTCCTCTGGGTGCTCCAGTTGCCTCCCACAGTCCAAAGATGTCCTGTGATTAGGCGAGGGGTAAATCGGGGGATTGCTGGGCATCATGGCTCGAAGGGCCAGAAGGGCCTGTTCCAAGATGTATCTCAATAAATAATTAAAACACTTGTGGCTTTTGAAAACTTGACTAACAGAAGCTAACTGACAACTTAATTAAACAGACACATTTTATGATCTACTGTATCAGAAGCAACTATTCTATGGCTTGAATAAAGGGCCTTCAGAAGTACCAATTAGTACACATTTTTGAACATAGATAACTCAAAAGTTATAGAGGAAAAAAAAATGACGGTAGATTAAACTAGACAATATATATCAGAGACAAAAAAAAAACAGCATTTGAAATACAAAATGTCAGAACTTCACATATCAGTAAGCATTTGTGCAAGGAGAAAAAGAGCAAATGTTTCAGGTTAACAAGAATGTTTTTATCACTGGGGCAGAGGGTGGGAATACAGAATAAAAATAGTCGGAATTGTAAAATACAGAACACAACACTGAAACAAAAGAGAATGTTAAATATAACTAGCATATTAGACAGCAATTGTGGAGAGGGAAAAAGCACTACCTTAATGTTACAGATGGTTGATATTGACTTATTTACAATCATCCTTTCCTTCTTGTGTCCTAAGTGGCAAATTTGAATGAAAGTTAACATGAGGCCAGTTCTTTTCTCCCATCACAAACACTGCCAGATCTGTTTTGTACTTCCTACATTCTCTTTGTTCCAGCTTTCTGGAAACCCTGACTTTCTATATTTCATACTTCCTGCATGCTTTGTTGTTTCTTTTCTCTGTCTAACAGCCAGCACTGAAAGCAAATATATTACTTGGACTTGCCTGATTTCCAAGCTGTCATAGTCATTTCTGTACAACCTTCCTACAACTCAAAAGACATTTATTTGCTCAGTTTTTCAATTGTGACAAAGAATCATTATTCTTAAGTGTTGACCTGGTTTGCTTCCACAGGCAATACCTATCTTGAGCGTTACCTGAATTTCTGGTTATATAATACGTATACAGTTGTACAACTTATTACACTGATTTCTGATTGTTTGCAAGGATCTTACCTTCGCCATTATGTAAATAGCACACATCAAAAGTTGATCTAAATGTCTATCAGCCATTAGATCAGTGCAGTTAACCAACGAATATTCAAAGCACGTCCAGATTTTCCTCCTCAAGTTATCTGAAATGTCCAGCTTTGCACAGAGGTCCCGCAGACGAACACTGGCTAAGTGATATACCTAAGCAATTGATAACAAGAGCAGAAACAACATCTGAGACCACAAGCACATATTACAGATAAGCTATGAAATCACTTACTCAACAAAGATCAAAATATCTTGTCTTCTCTCCAGACAAATCTTGGTGACAGTAAAGCCACAGCTACTTATACACCCGAGTGGTTCCATTCATTTTAATGAGAGCTGCCGCTTTGGAGGAGCCGCTTAACCCCAGGAAACACACAATAAGAAATCAGAAAAAGTGCAGTGCCATTTTGCATAAACTGTCATCCAATTTTAATTTAGTAATGTTATGAATGTATCACAGCTCGGAGGGGCCGAAGGGTGCGGGGTAGCCCACTCCTTTGTGAGAATCGCAAGATCACTATTGTCCATTCAGGAGACCCAGGAAATGAGAGAAAGACATGCAGAATCCACAAGTCGTTGGAATGTGTCTTGGCCTCCGAGAGGCGGACCAATTGATGCTGGCTATTGTCTCTTGGAGACGGACTTGTGTATTACATCCTGTACGATGCATCGACGCTCCAGGCAATGAAACGAGGGGGAGGTTGGTGGAGGGATTGCGTCACCCCAACCTGATTGACATCTGAGACCCTGTGAGTCAGGATAAAAAGAGGGTATGTGGGAACAGCCCCTGGCCCCTCAGACGCACCAGAAGAAACGCCAGCGATCCCGTAATAGCAAGAAACCAGGGGAAAGGCCACGTGCGTCCGGTTCCATTTGCCCTGGAATCGGTGGGCCCTTTTCCACGGCCGAAAGGTTTTTAGCTAACAACGGGGAAACCAACGCCCAATGACTCTTGAAGGATTGACATCATAAAAGGAATCAGCAAGTTTTTCTCTAAAATCTCTCTCTCTTCAACAATTGAAAACCCAGCGGTCCCCAAAGGCTGAAGCCTGTATGAGCTTGAATGAACTGAGTGACTTTTATATTTCCATCGGACAACACATTATCCCCTAGACAACGATAGAGCTATTTCTTATTGATTATTATTATACCCGCACTTTTAGATTTAGTATTGACGACGTATATTATCTGCATGTTTGCATTGACATTATTTTGTGTATTTTTTTATCAATAACTACTGTTAAAAATAGTACCATCAGACTTCAACGGACCTCTCTATCTTTGCTGGTAAGTGACCCAGTTACGGGGTACGTAACAGTAAATAGACGATAGGTTTTTGCATTTATAATTTAAACATTGTAAATGCTAGCTATCTAAAAGTAAATTTAAAATTACAGTGTTAGAATATGTTAGAAAAAGACAAAATATACACCCTATCTACTTTTTCCAGTTTCTCAGATAAATGATTTGCTCATGATTTAAGGAATTACTCAATATTAAAGGTTACCTTCACTTTGTGTGAGTGAAGAACATATGCAATTGCTAATGGTGAATGCATGCAAGGGCAATAATTGCCTATCAAATTCAACTCAACATGTTCAGTTTCATTGACTTCAATGCCAGTATAACATTACCAAATCAGGAAAAAAAGTCTCCTCTGTAACCACAGGATATTACAATGAAAGAAGGGCTTTGCTATTTGCCCCAACAATATATTTTGCATTTGCCTTTATAATTTTGTCATTAGAAAAAATCATCTAATGTCCTCCTTTGAATAACGCACCTGAATTTGAAAGTCCATGACATCTAACTGATAACAATGATCTGAGGCTCAATAATCCAAGAATGAACTACTTAAATTATGTAATTTCTTGTTATAATGATTGCAGAATCTGAAGCTGATGAACATCTGAATGCTTATTTCCCTACGTACTTCAGCATAAAAATACTTTGACATTTATGAAAAGTCATACCTTTCGAAAGAACAGAGCAATTGAGCCTGTCTTTTTGGGTCTGCTGATTATTCCTCCATGGTGCTGGCTATGTTTTTGGCCTGGAGAATGTTGAACTGACACCTGCCCAGCAATCGGCATTGAAGTGCCAGCTAACTGGTGACTGCCCAAACTGCTGGCAAGGTTCTGGGCTGTAAGAGGTTGAATGGTACTTGTCACAGACTGAGCCTGCCCAGAGACATTGAGCTGAACCGGAATGAAGGTAATGCCTCCATTTTCATTTGCAATACCTGAGATGAAAATAAAAAAAAAATAAAGACCTAAAGACCGAGCATAGAGATAAATCGCTTAACAATATTGTTCTAACAATAATGGTAAAAATCCTAAGAGCAAGTATGAATACATTTCATAACAATTTCTACCTAAACATGCCGAGGTATAAATGACAAGAAATTATTTTTCTTCCCACTGTGAGAATATTATTGGCATTTACTGCCTATTCTTGACTGCCCCAAAGATAATGAGACAATTAAGGGTCAATCACATTAACCACTTAGGGCAAGGTTAGCAGATTGCTTCCATGGAGGACCTTAGTAAACCAGATGGGTTTTAATAACATCTGGTTTCCTGATACTGTGATTAGTTTTAAATTTTAAATGTATTTATTAATTCAAATCTAAATTCCCCAGTTGCTATGGCGGTGTTTATTTTATTTCATTTAGAGTTGCAACGCGGAACAGGCCCTATCAGCCTACTGAACCATGCCACCCAGCAACCCACCGATTTAACCCTAACCCAATCACACGGCAATTTGCAATGACCAATTAACCTACTAACCGGTACATCTTTGGACTGTGGCAGGAAACTGGAGCACCCGGAGGAAACCCACGTGTACAAGGGAAGAATGTATAAACTTTCTTACAGAGGTCACCAGAATTGAACTCCGACTCTGACACCCTGAGGTGTAATAGCATCACACTAATTGCTAAGCTATCGTGCATTCAAACTCTTGTCCTTGGATCAATGATCCAGAGCTGACAGCTGATCCTGTAACGTAATTATTGTGCTCTCAAATTAAAATGCAGGAAAACTGGCAGATGGAAAGAAGAGAATTCCACACGTTCTCAGTAATCATTTCCTATATCATTCTAAATCCTTGTTCATAATACTTCAGCTGGAAAATTCCTCCCTGTGCACAACCAACAATATTGAGAAGGTTCATTTGTGTTAATAGCTACAGTCTCATGCTCAAATTGTGGGAAATGCAGGAAATTTATACTTAAATTCAGTTATAAATTACTTGCCTTGAACTGGAATTGTGACTGTTTGTCCATTAGTAGCTGTAACAGTTGCGGTTGCCATGGTTACTAACGTCTGTCCCGGGACATGAGAAATGGACACAGTCTCAGTGGTCACATTCTGGACTGGTATGGCATTAACAGTTTGTTGCTGGGAAATTCTTGGTGAGTTGGTTGTAGAGTCTGGGTTGCTGTCATTCTCTACAAACAACCTCCTCCTTGCATTACTTGCTGTTGGAGAGCTGTATCGATCATGAAGCGTTGTTGGTGATACAATGGTGTCTAAGGACAAAGCAGAGACAACATTTGGGTAGTAATTGTTGATAGAATAAATCAAGTATCTTTCATATGTAATTATTTTCTCTTATCCGGTTTCTGAGACAGGAACTGGAATTTTCGTGTTCATGTTTATGTAGCATGATTGATAGGCATCTTTTTTAACATCCTGGGCAAAATCAAGGAAATCAGGATATGCTGTAGATGGAACTGAAATACTTTTGCAAACCCTTGTTTATTAGTATGCACATCTACTAATTCAACCCAAAGAACGTGTTTGACGTCAACTAGATGACTTACTTTAAATGTATGAGAGACTGAGTAGCAGTGACAACTCACAAAATCCATGTATATGATTCCTGCAGGAGACATAGTAGACTTGTGGGATGTAATAATGAAAATTTGCTTTACCTGAAGGTACCAATATGCTTGTGCACACCTAGTCTAACCAGACAGTAAGCCATAGCTTTAGGTTGTACTCCATACCTATCCTGCCACTCTCAGCACGAGCTTCCTTTAGTCTTGAATGAGTAATGGGAGAGGACATCTCGTGGTTGCCAACATTCTCCAGATTTTCAAAGTAATGTGCTGGCATCACCTAAGGAAGGAAACAAATTCCAGATGGATTCCGTTTGTTGCAAATTCTCCTAAAACACTGTGTCCTATTTCCCTCACAGAGTTTCCCACCAATGAGAAGCAGTACATTTCTTTCTGAAAATATCTGCTTTTCATTCCATTAAACCACTATGGGGAGGGAGACATGAACTTGGATGGAATATTCATAAATTCCTAAAAGCAGCAGGACAGGAGGTTACGATAGCTAAGCAACATTGTGGGCTACCTTTCCTTTGATAGTTGAGGCACAAAGGATATGGTAAGTTATGGCAGATTGGATTTGATTGCACTAGACTAAACACAAAAGAGTCTTGTAAAGATGCTTTCAGGACTTAAGAGTTTTAACCATGGTCAAAATTCAAGAGTTTTGTATGTGAAATTATTAATAATAATTTTCAGAAAAGATAAATATGGTCTGACATTTCAGTGAATCCATGCACAATAATTTTACATATCTCAATCTGAATTATCTCTCAGACCCAAGAACCATTTTATTTGAGGATTCTGCTCTTTTCACTTTGTAAACCAACTCAATTTGTAATAGATATATTGACAGCTGCACAATTATGAAGTGAAATAAATTTATTAATACATTGTGTCTCCTTGTTAAGCAGTCCAAGGTCAAGGATCACTTCCCTCCATTCAAACACAGTGGGTTCTGAAGTGACTAATAATGGCAATGTGGGACCCCCCAATACAGGGCAATAGATACTTAACCGGGAAAGTGGGTAGGTGTTTATGAGGTGCTGTTTACTTCTAGCATTTACTGTGGGCTCTAAATGAATGAACTCCAGGTTTTCAATGCCATTCCAAATGCTCCTTCTCCAATTTGAGCAGTCGTTCCGAGTTCTTAGTGATGTTAAATTTTTTAACAAAACATTGATAACATCACTGAATCTTTACCTCTGCCACACTGGCATTGCTTGTTGTGATGAACTTTTATGTTTCAGGAAGTTTGATGTTGTGCTAGAGTATGCCAAACTATACTATCAGAGCCAACCAAACATTGTTTTCTTAGGAGAGAGCTGTGATATTGGTTTACTTTTTCAGCCAGTGCATTTATCGTACTTTGAAGAGAGGAGGCAATAGTGTTTGTAGTTCCACTCCAAGAATTTGATGTGCCAGATGGAATTAGTTCATGAATGTTAAGTATACAACTGGGCAAGGATTGTGAATTCTGAGCTTGTTTGAGGTCTTGACTTTTAAAGCCTTTCTTCAGATAGCCAAAGACTGTGCTGACATACTGACTGCAATGGTAAACTTCATTATCAATGTGTTTGTTAAGGGCATGTTTGATTTGATATTATACTGTTAGAGCAGTATTGAATAGCAGCAGCATGCTGGCAGAGGATCTGTGGTTTATAGATGCTAATTACACTTGACAACAAAGAATTTGCTTCCTGACTACTTTTGGGTGTATTTTATGGATTTTGGGCTGCTGATCATGAAAATCACCATGAAATTTCTCTATCACACACTATTTATTTGTAATCACCTATATTTGTAATTTCAATTCATAATTCAAGTCAATTAAAATTTTACCCACAATATTTTCTATCTTGTCCAGCCGTGCCTGGGCATGCTTTGGCAGGATGGATACTGCATGGCAGGACAGGTTTTAGAAAGGATATAAAAGCATCATGCACACTCCATTCTACGTATTGTGTTCACATGTATATTGGTTTGCAATCACATTGATGCGCACCAATGTTGCAACAGCCCCGAAACTTTCTGTTATATTTGTGGTGAGTATACACTTAAATCTCAAAGATGGAGCAAGACCCCTCTTATAAAGAAAGCCTATGAGCTCTACTTTGCGTGTAAAATTGGTGACCAGGACAAAGCCTGGGCTCCTCACTTTTGTTGCGCAACATGTGCTGTCGATCTTCGAGCTTGACTCAGAGGTATTTGGAAGTCAATGCTGTTTGCTGTCCTGACAATATTGCAAGAGCAGAAGGATCATGTGACAGATTGCTATTTCTGTCTGACCAGTGTGTCTGGTTTCTCTGCTAAAAACAAGAAATCCTCTAAATACCCCAATGTCCCTTCAGCCATGAGACCTGTGTTGCATGATGATAGTCTTCCGGTACCAAAGCACCAGAGACATGGAGTCTTGAGGTGACAGATGAAGATGCCGTGATGCAAGAGCCAGGAGTGGAAAACAACACTGATACCGATACAGATTTTGAACCTTTTATGTTGAGTGAGCCTCATCTGTTAACTCCATCTGAGTTAAATGACCTGTCAGAAGCTTAGATTTGTCAAAGGCAAAAACAGAATAACTGGATTCAAGACTGCAACGATAGAATCTGCTGTCACCAGGCACAGACATTTCCATGAAGGATTTTGAGATTTACGACATGTTATTTCCAGAATAACCAGTGCCAAGGAAAGCATTTTTGTTGGTCTATAAATGAAACAGGTCATCAATGACAGGCAACTTGAAGTACTTCTAATGGGACCCGAGAAAATTGCTTGGAAGGCACTCAAGGATGTTGTTGAAGATTTTCTTGGCAACTACAGAGCATCAAACTACCTGCAGCTGGTTGACAACATGCTTTAAGTGTGAACACCAATATGTCACTGAACATTAATTTTCAGCATTCCCATGTGGACTTCTTCCTTGCAAATCTTGGCGCTGTCAGTGACAAGCATGGTGAAAGGTTTCACCGCGACATTGCGGTCACGGAGAAATGGTATCAGGGCAACTGGAATCCATAAATGCTGGCTGATTATTGTGGGACACTTAGGCAAGAAGCCTCAGGCACTGAGTACAAATGAAAATCATCAACAAAATATTTTTAGGTTCGTTGCGCTATGCAAAGTGTCAGTACCATTATGCAATTAAATGCATTGTATTCAATAAGTTTTTTTTTGTTTCTCCAAATTCCTACGTGATACAAGTAGTCAGAAATTATATTTGTGTTCAGTTTCAAGTGGTCTATCATAAACAAAATATATTCTGAGGAAGCAACACTTTTGAAAAGAATTTGCAGTCCATGTTATCAGACCATTCTCACAAATGCTTCATGAACAAATTGATGACATCTTGGAAGCTTGACCTCCAAACAAAAAGCATGCTTGAGGGTCATTTGCATTTATGCAGTTCAATGGCAGTTCAGATGACTGATTCCAGAAGAGAGGCAGCATAGGTTGGACAAATCTCATTTACCCTGTTACTAGCATCATAATAGGAGGAAACTTGTTGGAGTTGAGGTCTAGCACAGTGCTAGAAATCTGAAGACCAAGTGTTAGGACAGCATTTACATTGACACAGCCTTGTTTTACACCAGTCTGCATTGAGATAGGTTCTGTTCTGGACCCATAGGTTAATGTGACAGTCTGCAAGCCACTTTGTAGCAAGATTAAATAGAAGCAATTTTTTTCAAGCAGCCTCATTTCAGAAGGATGCTCCACAATACCTCTTGACTGACATAATCAAGGATTTCTGTGAGGTAGATAAAGACTGTGTATTGCAGTTTATGCAGGAATTGAAGCACATTGAAGATGATATCCATTGTGCCTCTAGGTGGACTCAATCCACTTTGCAATCTAGGAAACTGTTCTTTAGCCAATGAGAGCAAATGACAAAGACCTAGGTGTGTCTTTCCTTGTGGCTAGCAGCATGGAAACCTCCCTGGAGATGCTGCGGCTGATAAGTCCTGTTTTTGAAGATATCTTGTTTCTTGAAGTTGGTCACAATCACAATATCTTTAAGTCCATTGGCAGGTACCCCATGCCCCAAATATGGGAAAAGAGGCAGTGAATTTATGATGAGTTCTTTTCCTCCAAGATTTAAGATTTCAAGAGGGATACCACCCTTCACCAAATCTCATTGATTTTCAACTAACATATGGCCATTCCAACTACTTTTTTAGTTAAGGTTGATGATAATGTTGGACCAGGAAATTTGCCATGGAGTGGCGTCAAGCATGCTCACATCAAGAAGAGTCACAGATGATGAGATCTTCAACATGTTGCTTCCAACAGGTGCTGCCTGCCCCACTGTCTTCCTGATGAATTCACCTCCATTCTTACAGCAATATGGGCCCTCAGGGTGTAAATGACACTAAAGGCAATTGACACTGAACAACCTGTGCCGGCCATGATCACAAAGAATAGCTGACTACCTGCACTTGTAAGAACACATGAAAAAGGAAAATAGCCAAATCACTGGATTGTTCTGATTCATCCTAACATGCTGTATTTGTAACTCATAGTCACACAATCTCCTGAGAAAGGAGAGTTATGAGAAAAAAAAAACCTTCAGCCAACTTAATAAAACTCCAAGTAATTCCATTGCAGGTCCTATTGAAATCAAGGGTAGGACAGTATCTTTCTTGAGCTAAAATCACAAATTACAGTTAACCACTGATTTCCATATAAAGCTTAAAAGCCAAGACCTCTTTACATTGACGTAAATGAAGTAAATTCATACCACCAGCATAAAGATAATGGTTTTGAATACCATCTCATGTTAACTGCACTTAGAAAATCATGTCGTAACATATTATAATCTATTCTTGATTCCCTAAGTAAAAACTTGTTGTCACCTCTGTTACCATACTTTGTTCATAACTGAGGTTCAACTAACTCAACAAATTGGGCCATCTAATATATGTTATGTCAAAACCCTGACGTCCAGCAAGCGCTACCGATCTTTAAACACGTTCTGAAAACAGCCTCCCATAAATGCTCTTTCAAATGACCAACTCCCAACTTCATCTGTAGAGATCCCAAAAAAAGGTGTAACTGTGCCATATCAATCAGTTCCACAGCAGTTACCCCATTTAAAGTCAAGTAATACCGCTGAGTGGACAGCTTACGGAGTAGGAATGGGCCACTTAACTCTGCACAGCAATATATTCTGCTACCACTTTGTTCCTGCTGTTTATTGCCAGACACCATATTAAAAAACAAATAGGACAGAAACTTAAGATATATAACTTTGTATCAGTGCAGGTTTTAAAATAATATTTTACAGTTATTGTTCTAATTGGTTGGGAAGAACTTGAGGAAAAAAGGTTACAAAAATGAACAAAATCATGGAGCCAGGTCCAACGTTTGCACAATTCTGTATCATATATCAGGTAAATAAGCTTAGAGACACACTTGTGCCTTCTGCAGTTGAATACCAATGAAAAAACAAAGTGTGTTGGAAAAACCTGAATCTTTACTGAAAGCCTCACAAATTCTGCATTTTTCATTCTGGGTTATCAGATCTTTTTTGTAACAATCCATGGGAGGACCTGGACAAGAACAACAGTTACAGTGGTGTGCTAAGCTTGTTTGGTGCCATTTGTAGCATTTTATCTTATGTACATATGGCCCGGTCGGTCTATCCTTCAGCCAGTCTTGTAGAAGCAGGCTGTCACTGCACTCGATTAAAGGAGGCCTACCTGGGGAGATCCCAATTGACTATCAGGTAAATGCCTCAGGTAATTCCACTTTAAGTGGAATTAAGTGGACTCCCCACAATAACCTGGTAACCTTCACCCAGCAACCCATTCACTACAATCTTCTGATTTCCTTATCAGTTTACTAATCAACTGCCCCATTTCTTTTCTGATTACTCATTCGTCATGATCTTCCCAAGCACTTCAAGCACTCTTCCCATCAATTAATTCTGATTGCAAATCGCATTCACAACTCCAAACACTGGTTCAGACTCTTTCTTTCCCCTCTCACCTCCACAACACCTGGCTTTGACCTTCGATGTAACTTCTTTCCTTTCAAGTACTCTGTAATAATTGGGTGGCTCCATGCCAAACATTCAGTGGTCTGGAACAACATCTTTATACAGTGTGCGAGTTTTTAGCCATAATTTTATGCTACTATACTTCTCTCTCCTCTCCTCCGCTCCCACTAATTTTTATATCTAGTTGTGTAGGGCAGCAGCAGTTTTGAGGTCTGAAATGCTTTCTCCAAATAAATGTGGTTTGTAGGACAGTCAGAATCAGAATCAGGTTTATTATCACCAGCATGTGACGTGGAATTTGTTAACTTAGTGGCAGCAGTTCAATGCAATACATAATATAGAAGAAAAAATAATAAATAAGTACATCTTATTCAGTATACTTTATACAGTATACATATATTTAATATAAAAATAAAAATATAAAATATAAAGTATAAAAATGGTGCAAAAAACAGAAATACTATAAACTTTTTTAAAAAGTGAGTTAGTGTCCAACGGTTCAATGTCCATTTAGGAATCAGATGGCAGAGGGGAATAAGCTGTTCCTGAATCACTGAGTGTGTGCCTTCAGGCTTCTGCACCTCCTACCTGATGGTAACAGTGAGAAAAGAGCATGCCCTGGGTGCTAGAGGTCCTTAATAATGGACACTGCCTTTCTGAGATACCACTCCTTGAAGATATCCTAGGTACTTTGTAGGTTAGTTCCCAAGATGGAGCTATCTAAATTTACGACCCTCTGCAGCTTCTTATGGTCCTGTGCAGTAGCCCCTCCATACCAGACAGTGATGCAGCCTGTCAGAATGCTCTCCACAGTACATCTATACCAGGGTACCAGGTTCTGCAACTTCTCAATCAGGATTGTGGGAATTATGGTATTAAAATACTGAGCTATAGTCAATGAATGGCATTAAGACATAGGTGTTTGTGTTGTCCAGGTGGTCTAAAGCCGTGTGGAGAGCCATTGAGATTGCATCTGCCGTTGACCTAATCTGGCGATAGGCAAATTGCAACGAGTCCAGGTCCTTGCTGAGGCAGGAGTTCAGTCTAGTCATGACCAACCTCTGAAAGAATCACCGTAGATGTGAGTGGTACTGGGCGATAGTCATTAAGGCAGCTCAAGTTATTTTTCTAAGGCACTGGTATAATTGTTGCTTTTTTGAAGCAAGTCGGAACTTCTGTCTGTAGCAGTGAGGGGTTGAAAATGTCTTTGAATACTCCTGCCAGTTGGTTGGCACAGGATTTCAGAGCCTCACCAGGTACTCTCTTGGGGCCTTCCACCTTGTGAGGGTTCATAAATTTTCCATAAATGTAACCTAAGAGCAGACAATTAATTCAGGAGCAGTACTCACCTCTTCACACGATGGAACCTTGTTTTCTGAGTCTTTAATTCCATCCCAAAGAGGGGATTCTTGCTTCCATGCAAAGTTTTCCAGGATTGTTTCTTCAATATAATTCAGATGCTTTACTACCTCCCTGAAAAGACCATCCTCTGCTCTTATGAGTACCTCTATCACCTATAAAAAATGGGCATTCAGCTTTAATAAAATATATAACAAAATATTCCACCACAATGTATACCAAATAACTTCCCATTGCTGCCAGCACTCTAACTTATTACAAAGCCTTTTCTCCAAGGGAATAAATTTCTTAGAATCATTTTCTTATAACCAGGAATAATTTAACATCTTGTAGAACATTTCACTTAATGGTATTAATTATTTATATTAAAAACAAACATTTAGATATCATTGAAATAAAACTACTAAGTGCAATACAAAAAGCTGAAGATACAATTCTAGATTAGAAAAGCGTCTGACAAGTTTAGGTACGGAAACTGGAAACAGGATAGATTTATCTTATGAAGTTCATTTGAAAAATAAACCAAAAAACCATGCTTATAAATGGAAATAAATGTCCATCGACAATCTAAAGCATGGCCAATATTCTCCAAACAGTTAAGGGCCCTCAACATTTTTCAGGCTGAATCATTTGTTATGACAGTTCTTTGCTTGGCCTGAGGATGAAGACATCAGATCAGTGGATTATATAGTAAGTGCTCCCTGCACTTTTAAGTGATATCTTTCTCATATTGTCAAGGTCGGTTAAAAATGTTACTATTATGTAAATAAAGCATAATTCAAGTTATTAAGACCCCTCACATCACTGCAGATTATACCTAACAGATGCCAGTCAGGAAGAAGAGAGGTTACTCCATCTGACTGCTGACTCTGTGGAGGCTCAGCCAGTGGACAGCGGGGACCCTTTGGCATCTCCTATCATCTCTTTCAAGGCTACATCAAGATTACTTGGTGAAGCTGTATTTTAATCAGGCTTCTACTTATCATGGAAGAATATTGCTGGGAACCTGTGCTAACTTCAAGACCGCAAACACGAGGAAATCTGCAGATGCTGGAAATTCGAGCAACACACACAAAATGCTGGTGGAACGCAGCAGGCCAGGCAGCATCTATAGGAAGAAGTACAGTCGACGTTTTGGGCCAAGACCCTTTGTCAGGGCTAACTGTAAGAAACGATAGTAAGAGATTTGAAAGTAGGAGGGGGAGGGGAGGGGGAAATCCGAAACGATTGGAGAAGAGGGGGAGGAGCTGGAAAGTTGATTGGCAAAAGGGATACACAGCTGGAGAAGGGAAAGGATCATGGGACGGGAGGCCTAGGGAGAAAGAATGGGAGAGGGGAGCACCAGAAGGAGATGGAGAACAGGCAAGGAGTGATTGTGAGAAGGGCAGAGAGAGAAACAAAAAAAAGAAAAGAAAAAAAGAAAAAAGAGAGAATTTGGGGCAATAATAAATAAATAAGGGATGGGGTAAGACTCTTACCCCATCCCTTATTTATTTATTATTTCCCCACCCCTTTTATGCTCCTCTTCCCCCTTACCCCATCCCTTATTTATTTATTATTTCCCCACCCCTTTTATGCCCCTCTTCCCCTTTTACCCCATCCCTTATGTATTTATTATTCCCCCCTTTTTTCTCTCCTTTTCTTTCTTTTTTTTTTTGTTTCTCTCTCTGCCCTCCTCACAATCACTCCTTGCCTGTTCTCCATCTCCTTCTGGTGCTCCCCTCTCCCTTTCTTTCTCCCTAGGTCTCTCGTCCCAAGATCCTTTCCCTTCTCCAGCTGTGTATCCCTTTAGCCAATCAACTTCCCAGTTCCTCCCCCTCCCGTCTTCTCCTATCATTTCGGATTTCCCCCTCCCCCTCCCCCTCTTACTTTCAAATCTCTTACTATCGTTTCTTACAGTTAGTCCTGACAAAGGGTCTCGGCCCAAAACGTCGACTGTACTTCTTCCTATAGATGCTGCCTGGCCTGCTGCGTTCCACCAGCATTTTGTGTGTGTTGTTAACTTCAAGACCACTTAAATGTGGTACTTAGACAAAACATTAAGTGAGCTAAACCAAATCAGCAGCCAGAGTCAGTTGTGGTTAAAAGGAGAAATTCCTAAAAGGAGCACTGCTTTATTCGTAGCATGTTGAGTAAGAAGTCAGGGAACTGGGGCTATCTATATAATGCTGCTGAGATACATCCTAGGATGCGCCGGGACAAAACAGTGGTGATGTAACCTGACATGTCTTCAACACCTGAAACTGAGGTGTTGAAGACATGTCTGGTTACATAGAATGGAGTTTAAAGTAGAGAATACTACAGTACCAATGAGGAAGGAAGAACAGATCTTGATTATAAAAATAACAAATAGTTAATTACCATAATAAACACAGAGTCTTTCTTCAAGACATTACCCAAAGGTAAAACCTTGGGTTTCTTTGTGGAACATTAATTTAAGAAGGAAAATAAATATTGATTACCTTGTAAAAATGATAGGATGGAAGGTCATAGATATCAATGATCCACGAAAAATCTCCTGGTGGTTTATAGGAAAAGATAACTATTTCAAGGCAGCAAGCCAGAAGAGACCGATGGAATATATCTTGTTCCAATATTCCCTGTGTGGTCAACGAGGGGAGATTTGATAAAGGTATACAAAATTATGGTACAGATAGGGTAAATACAAGCAGGCTTTTTCCACTGAGGTTGGGTGAGATGATAACTATAGGTCATAGGTTAAGGGTGAAAGATGAAATATTTAAGGGGAAACTGAGGGGGAAATTCTTCAATGTGAGAGTGGTGCAAGTGTGGAACAAGCTGCCAGTGGAATTGGTGGATATGGGTTCAATTGCAACGTTTAAGAGAAATTTGGATAAGTGCATGGATGAGAGGGGTATCAAGGGGTATGGTCTAGGTGTGGGTTGATGAGACTGGGCAGAATAATAGCTTAGAATGGACAGGATGGTTCAAAGAGCATGCTTCCATGCTGTGGTGTTCTATGACTCTAACATGAGTTTGCCATAGTCTACTGAAGATAAACCACAAACATTGAGCATTGGATTGATTCCTCATTGTACAAATCACAATCTACAGTTGGCCTACCAGGAACACACTGGAGGTGACGATGCTGTCATCTACCTTCTGAACAGAGCCTACTCCCATTTGGATAAGCAGGGCAGCACTGTGAGGATCATGTTTTTTTGATGACTCAAGTACCTTCAATACAATAAAGCCCTCATTGCTGGGGGAAAAGCTCTAAGCAGCAGTGGGGCTCCAAAGGGGACTATATTGGCTCCCTTTCTGTTTACCATGTATACCTCACCTCCAACTTTAGATACAACGCTGAGTCATGTCATCTGCAGAAATTCTCTGATGACTCAGCAATAGTTGGGTGTATGAAGGGAGGACAGGAGGATGAATACATGGCCCTGGTGGAGGACTTTGTCAAATGGTGAAAGCTGAATCATCTGCTGCTCAACATCAGTAAGTTAAAGGAAATGATGATGGATTTTTAGGAAGACTAAGCCTGCACTGCTTCCTGTCACTATTGATGGTGAGGATGTAGATGTGGTGAGGACCTACAGGTACCTGGGGGTGCACCTGGATGACAGACTTGAGTGGAGCACCAACACAGAAGCTGTGTACAAGAAGGGCCAGAGTCGTCTCTACTTCCTGAGAAGACTGAGGTCCTTTGGAGTGTACAAGCCTCTCCTTCACATGTTCTACCAGTCTGTTATTGCCAGTACAATCTTCTAAGTGGTGGTGTGCTGGGGCACTGGCATCAACACTGGTGATGTCAACAGGCTCAATAAACTGATTAGGAAGGCTGGCTCTGTTATAGGAGTCAAACTGGAAACACTGGAGGCCGTGGTAGAACAAAGGACCCTATGGAAAATCATGTAAATTCTGGACAATGTTTCTCACCCTCTGCATGCCACTTCGGCTGAGCAGAGAAGCATTTTTAGTAATAGACTAAGACAACTGTGCTGCTCCAAAGAGCGCTATATGAGGTCATTCTTACCCTCAGCCATTTGGCTCGATAATGAGTCAATTATCTATAGCCGAGGAAGTGATTACCCCTCCCCCCATTAGACTGTTTGAGGTAAACTTATTTTTATTGTTTCTTACTTCTCTTCTAATATTGGTATACATGTGTACCTTTGCACTTGTAATGCTACTGTGACACTGTAATTTCCTTTGGGATCAATAAAGTATCTATCTATCTATAATTTTTTTGGAAATGTTCCAGTCCAATCTTTATGGGAGTTCTATCTCATGCTAGTTTATTTCTTGTAGCTATTCTTTATAACTATGATATTATTTTCATTAAGCAATCATTGAACTAACATCATTTGTGGTAAAAAAAAGAATGCAAAAAAAGCAAAATGCTTTTTTTACAAAATGGGCAAAAACACCAATCCAGAATCGGAACAATGAACTGCTTTTCAAAAACGATGCAACTTCTTTATGTCCATTTTAAGTGGAGGAGAAACTGTCACAGTTTCCAAACTTCAAAAGGTAACAGGCTTGACTTTATACTTCCACTGGAGTTTTACTCCAGCTTTAGAGTATCAGTAAGTAGTACCAATAACCTACTTGGAGTATCCAATGAAATAGTATCAAACAAAGATGGCAGCCAAAGGACTTACTGTTCTGTAATAACTTTTAAAATGGACCAAGTTGTTGATGTGCCTGCCAATAGCCGGATTATTATGTACAATATTAAAAAATACTGCAAAATGACAAAGGCAAAAGAGAATTGAAACTCAATTAACATTTTGATATGCTGCTGGTGGGCAAACTATCTGAAAAACACTCACAAATTGTGTAACAGTTCAATCTAAAGTTGATTCTTTTGTGATATTAACACAATAGTAGTAATGTTTAAGTTTAACAGACTTCAAAAATACATTAACTTATACTTACAGTCAGATCAATTTCTCCTAACCTTCTCCTTTCTTGCTCAATCACTGCTTCTAAAACTTTGTAGTACAGAATCTCTGCTAGTCGAAGGCGTTTAGTGGCATAGTCTGTGTATAAAACATGCATCTTAACATGTCTATTCTGCACCATTGAAAGCAATTCCTAATACATAATTTACAACAGAAATACAAAAACTTGTTTCTTAATAATACTATAATGAAAACTTAGTTATTGGAAAATTGAAGCAGCTGCACAGATTATGATACAGCATATCATGACTTGGAGGAAGATGGAATGTAATGAATATTATTTATATATTAAAAAATCATTTTTACATGAAATAATGCAGTAAAAATACAAAGTAATGAAAAGTGCAATTGCTAAGCATAGTCTTCCAGAAATACGTTTTGCACCATTTCTACTAACCTATTGAGAATCCAGAGTGATCCTTGGTGGATTGTGTGTAATGATGACAAAATATTTCACCCATCTCCTGAACTCTGTTTTGGACAGACTGTGTAGGATCTCTGGAGCAAGACCTGATGGAAAAGTATACATAACATCATCCTCTGAGCAATTGACTTTTGAAATAGATTTCCAGTTTCAATCAAAAATAGACTGGTCTAAACCTTTTATCCATTCTTTCCCTGACTCTCTTCTATCAATCCCCGGAACTTTGCTTTCCAGGCATATGCTCTAAAAATTTATATTCTACATTCCACTGTTAATCAATATAAGATCATTTAATCATGTATGCTCAGATAAAAAAGAACTGAGAATTATCTTAATCTTTTGTATCCATATGAATTTTGCAAACCCCTTTTTGTCCACTGAATTACCTTTGCCCAAGAGATGAGATTCAAAACATATATCCAGTTTATCAACAAAGTGGGTTACTTTTCATCTCCATGATACACCCCTTCTCCGCCCCACCTCAGCTTATCTAATGCTTAGATCTTCATTTGTCTAATTTTTATTTTAAAGTTCAGAGGTCTTTACTGTAAACTTGAGCTCAAACAAAACCCTCTTGCCCTCCTCAAGTTCTGTTCATCCTTCACCTCTAAATTCAATGATCTATGGTGGTGCTCAAAGTGACAATATTCAGATCCTGTTTTCAGCTTTACTCTGTGATATGGGAATTCAACCTGGTGACCACTGACTCATTTGCTTAATGGTATTTGGTCCATGGAATAACCATGGTCCATGGTTGGGAACTCCTGCTCTATGACATTGTCCCCTTTACAATGAAACCTTAATAAACTTAAAATTCTCTGAGATGTCTCTGCTTCTTAAAGCTTAAATTTTTGCACCTCCCTGTTTTTAATCACTTTACTACATTTGTCATGCTGTCAACTGTTATGGTCCTAAACTTTGCAATTCCCTCCCAAAATCTCTTCACTCTATTTTCTTGCTGCATTTCAAAGGCAGAGGTAGATATGTTCTTGATTAACCAGGGCATCAAAAGGGTAAGGGGAGAAAGCAGGAGAGTGCAGATAACTGGAAGAATTGGATCATCCCATGGTTAAATGGTGAAGCAGACTTGATGGGCTGAATGGCCTACTTCTGCTCCTATATCTTATGGTCTTATTTCATTCTGCTTCATTGAGGCATTTCTGAAACCTAACTTGGCAACCAAGCTTTTGGACATCTGTCCCAATATCTCCTTCATTTGCTAACCTTCTAACCATAGGAACAGGTTAGGATGTTAAAGGATCTGATTAAATAGATCTAACTGCTGCTGAAGTTTAATCACGGTTCACAAGTAAACGTGATAAAATTGTAAAAGTTACGTATTACATTGCTCAGAAACAATTAGAGCAATGATTGTTTAATTCATTTTTGGCACCGATGGCCAAGAGATAAATGTTAATCATTACACCCTTACAGCTAGTTGCAAATAACATTCTGGGATTGTCTATGTCATTTAGACAAGTCCTCAGTGCAATTCTGAATCATAAACACCGCAGATCTAACACAAAACTCTATTAGTATAAGCATCAGTACAGAAGGCATTGAATTTACAGCCTTTGAACACAAAATTTGCAACACCTCCTGCATGGATGTAAATTTAGAATCTCCAAGAATATCAATTATTTTTATGTCAGGAAGACTTCAACACGACTGTGAGAGATAGGCTTTACTGCAGTATGCAACTGTAATCTGGAATGCTCTGCCTGACAATGTGATAGTATTAGATAAAACTGTGGCCACCAAAAGGGAATTTAATAAATACATGGAAGAGAAAAACTTGCAAGACTGGTGGATGGAACTAGAAGGTTGCTTTGGTGGAGAGCCAGAGTAGGCATAATAGGCCAAATGGCCTCGTACTGCAATATATCTATTCTACAATGCTGTATGACCTTACCAACTTTGGTCTGCATCAAATCACAGACATGTCTCAGTTACCTCCACACTTGCCTAAAAACTTAAAACACACTTTTTTTTCTTGCTTTTCTAATGCCGAAGAGTCCTTGATCTTAAACACTAACTTTGTTTTACTTGCCATTTCTCTCTGCCTGATCTGCAAAGTACTGCCAGCACTTTATTGTTTTTCTTATAATTAAATATGACTGGGTTGTGCATGCCCAATTATGGGCAGCTTCAGAGCACTACAATCTAATTTTCTCCAGCAGGGCTCTGTAGGAAATGAAAACAGACGCAGTAGATAACACAGAAGGAACTTGTCCTGGGCAAAGGAGTGTTGCACTAGGAATAATCTCGTAAGTGCACAACAAATGCACAACACTGGAGGGCCACGAAGGAGTCATTTAGGTGAGTTTACTAACTGAAACAACCACAAAGTTCTCTCCAGAAACAAAATTATTTTCCTTTGTATTTAAAAGAAGCACCTTCCTTTTGCACACAATTGTTTACTTTTGGAAATAAAGGATGAAATTTAGTTTTTTAATCAGATTACAAAAAAGCAATAGCTGATTTTCCTCCCTATATAACCTATCCAGTTTTTCTTTCCACTGAAGTCAATAAACTGGGTATGGAAGGAGAAACCCAGCCCCTATCATCAAGTATGCACAACCATTGATGTTGAATCTCAGTACAATGAGCCATCTTTCTTTTGAGTATTTATAAGCAGATCAATTACTTATACTGGCTATTGGAGATAATCTGGGAAAGGTCAAAAGAGTGTTCAGTTTTTCAGATGCTGACAGTTTGCAAAGTGTTTTCATCTAGAAATAACATTACAGAAGGGTGAAATTCCTCTCTTCCATTGTTGAATTTGCTATCTCATAACATCTTACAGTCAAAACAAAAATCGAAGAGTCCAGATTCTAGATTGGCACAAAACTGCAAAAGCTTTCAATTATATTAGCAGCCCTACTGTTGGAACCATCATTGCTTATGAATGAGTTCCTTCACCTTTAAGGTCAAGTATCCAAAAGCACTTTTCTGTTCTTTCTGTTTCTTATGTTACAACTTCTCTACATTCTTAGAACTTATTTGCTCTTTACCATTCTTTCCTATTAACTGTGACTAGGTCATAATTATATAGTATCATAAATGCTACCAATCCATGCAGCTACTTCAGATACCACATTGTAAAATCAGAGAATAGTTTCTTTTCTTCTTCAGGCTAGAGATTTTGAGATCTGTTGCAATATATAATTGGCTGAAATATTATGCACAGATCAACTTCGATATAATGCATCTCGTTATATCATGGTTTCATATGAGCCTACAATTTTACCATGTTAGCTGTTGTAGTGTGTAATTTATTTGTGGTTAAAGGAAGGTAGGGATATTCCCAGCAGAATGTAACGTACCTTCATTTATGGAAGTCTCGCATCTGCAGTACTGAGAAAGGAGCAATGGATTTTGGAATCAGATCAGCATTCATTACAAATTGCAGCTCTGGGATACAGCAATGGAGACTGAGTGGGGAGAATGGGGCAGCAAAACAACAAATTTTATGACATATAAGTCAGTGATAATAAATCTGATTACGATGCATGAAATTTGTTAGTAGCATCTGTGTAAACAGAAGGTTAATGTTTGCTTCTCTTGCCATTTTGTTTATAACTCAGGTTATAATTCACTGGTAACCAACATAGGCACACCTCAAAGTTGTGTGCTTAGCTCACTGCTCTGCTCTCACTATGCTTTTGACTTTGTGGCAGCCACAGCAGAAACATCATCTATAAATTCGCAAAGGACAGAAATGTGTTAGTAAAATCTCAGATGGCGATGAGAAGGCATACAGGAGTGAGTGGAGTCACAACAACAATCTCATACTCATTCTCAGCAAGACTGAAGAATTCATTATGGACTTCAGGAAAGGGAAGTAGGAAAAACTTACTAGT
Organism: Hemitrygon akajei; assembly: GCF_048418815.1. Taxonomy (NCBI): domain Eukaryota; kingdom Metazoa; phylum Chordata; class Chondrichthyes; order Myliobatiformes; family Dasyatidae; genus Hemitrygon; species Hemitrygon akajei. The sequence continues at coordinate 42,724,165 of NC_133140.1, forward strand.
CCTCACTGAGGGGTCAGCAGTGGAAAGGATGACTGCCTTGAGTTTCTGGGTGTCAACATCTCATGGGCCTAACACATTGATGCCGTCACAAAGAAGGCACCAGCAGCTCTGCTTTATTAGCAGTTTGAGGATATTTGTTGTGTCACTACAGACTCTCGTACATTTCTATAGATATGTGTTGGAGAGCATTCTGACTGGTTACATCACAGCCTGGTATGGATCCTCCAGTGCACAATATCACAAGAGATTGCAAAGTGTTGTAGACTCATCCAGCTCCATTACAGGCACAACCTTCCCCATCGTCAAATACATCTTCAAATGCTAGTGCCTCAAGAAGGTTAGTGCCTTTCTGGAGACTCAGTTGAGAGGGACAGCCTGACCTGTGACTGTGGTTTCATTTTTTTCCCCACTTTTTCACAATGGACTGCACTCAGCTTTGATGTATTGTATCCTTCCCCAGATTTGTCCTTTTCTATTATCATTTCCCTGACTTGCCTTGAATGCTCTTTTGACTTCATTTTGGTTTGGTCTGTTTAAAATCTATTATACTGTTGGACCTCACAGAGTAAGATGGTATTTATTAACAATTCATTGAAAACAGGTGATCCTCCAATTTTCTGCATCAACAAATTGGGCGAGTTGGTAAGGTATTACACAGTATTCCACCCGAGGAAAGTTCGCAGTTACAAAAGGATGAATGCTTTTTCAACCTCACTATTTTGGTTATTAATTTTTAGTAAACTGTTGACAGATTTTGGAAATTTTCTTTTGATTTGACATGATGCACAATGTCTTTTCAGATTAGTTCAAAAATCCTACTTTAATATATTTTAAATTTATGAAAATGAGCTAGTAAATATGAAAATAGTTGAGAACAGTTGTGTAGGCTGAATAATTTTAAGGCACTGTGTTATTTTAAAGACATCTCAATCCTTACAGAAATATATTGAGATAGTGAATGAATAGCTGGTCATCTATAATTCCAGGAATCAGATTATGTATGACTTTTGATCATATTTCTTAAACATTCCTATCACACATTAATGGAGATGCACATTATCTAGGATTACCTCAGAATGCTTACCAGTGCCTGAAAGGAGACATTCTCAACTTCAACACAGAGCTCACCTGAAAATCTGTAATAATTTCTCACTTGGAGCATTTTTCAACCCAGTTAGCATGGCATGAAGACGACTAACGCATTGTGTAGCGGAGGATATGGGAGTCATACACAAGTTACTCTCCTTTATGTACTTCCGAGCAGTAAGTGGTGTTGAAACTGTGAGTGTCCTAGTCTGCTGAAGAAAATAAATGATATGATTATAGCCTTTTCCTCTGGTGATTATTCCACACTGAAGTGTGCAGATACACAAATACCAGAATTGTGACTAGTTCAAATAGCTTAAGAACAAATTTTATAATCTGGATCTAAAATTATGTTTAAGAGCTTACTTTCTAATGGCATATATTGGTAGGAAGCCTTACTTGTTAATAATTGAGAAAGCAAATATACCCTGGTTTATTTTGTGACCATTAATTTAACTGATTGTAACTTAATACAAATCTCTGCACTGCAATCCAATTCTTCAATCAATGAGGACCTGAAAATCCAGAAAAGATCATTCAAAGTTTGGATTGTGCTTGACCCATGCAATGCACTCACTGCCTGTGAGAGACCAGCTGTTGCACTTTTGTAGTTATATGGCTCTCAACATCTGAGGTCTTATAGTCAGGGCTGTTCCATGAGTCATAAAGGGATGGATGTGTGAACTAGGAACCTTTGACTTACCTCTAACAAATTTCATACTCTGTATAGCAGTACACAGATATGCAAAAAAGCAGACATGCAGAAGCTAACCAGCACTTTTATTTAACTTGTAGCCATCAATGCCATCCAATTTGTTACTTAACTAAACAAAAATCCAAAGGCCATTCTGTATTTATGTTGTTACAACCCTATTCTTGTTACTAGTTTATGTTTTGGAGAATCGACCCTTTGATTTCAGCAGTTCAAATAAATAATATTAGTTAAAATCCTAACCTCCTTGGTAAGGCATACATTCACACTTTTCATCTCACATTGAACAAGCAGGCAAAACATTAACAACATTAAGCTATGTTTACTTCAGTGTCTTGGATTGGTGCTAAGGACATAGTTCAGCTACTATATTATTCCTTAACATTATAATGACTACCTGAATGAAATAACCTGTCCACAATTTGGCTTGGCCAGCTACTGCCAGCGGTAAAAATGCAGAATAAAATTTTGTTTTAAATCTACTAAAATCATCAAATAAAAATGTAATCAAATAATTACATTTGCCTTAAAAAGTTGCCACAGCTTTATAACAGTTATTATTGTTTATATCTGATTCAGCAATGTCGGCAGGACGTCCCCACCTACCAGCTGTACTCAAGATATCAGCTTATCATTTATTCAGGAGATAGACTCAGGTACCGCTGTTAGCAGAGGTTTAAAAATATGAGTGCTAAATTTCCCTGGATAGATACTCTGACTGTTCTCACAAGCCTAACATTCTTAAGGATCTGAGCTGGAGGTATTGCATGAACAACCAAACTTCCTGCTCTTCACAGGATCTGAGACATCAATAAACTGCTGTGTCCAGTTCAGCTGAGCAGTTAGGGATTTGACATGGACATTCAGACTGGAACAGATGGCCATGAGGAACATTTTTTAAGTTGGTAAGAGCAGCTATGGCAAATGTGCTCTTAAGCAAGACACACGTACTGTGGCATGTGTACCCAGCAGCTAATTTATGTAATTCATCCAAGAAGGATTTTCAGCCATGGCTCATAATCTTTAAGCCAGCATTTATTGCAACAGAGTAGCATGTATCACATCTTATAATCAAAGATATATTTAATATAATACTATAAAATTTGTGATATGTCCAGCTGTAGCTTGTTTCTGAATTCTAATACCGGTAACTAGCAAGCTTTGTCTTGTGATGCATAATTCCATTTTCAAGCTTGTTTTGTACTCTTTGGACATACTGAATGAAGTTGTATCTTGTTTCAGACAACACAAGAGTCCAAAACTTTATGAAATCTGTAACTGGTGCCAACGAAGAACAAAAAGGAATTCACAAGGCTTTGGTCTCTGTATGCAAGCTAAAACTACAAGATCCCTGCTAGACACGTAAAAGATATCCTTAAGTGTTGATAATGCAGTTTGATCTCCAAAATGCATCATGTCAAAAATTGGTAGCCGTCAAAATTTCTTTGTCTCTTCAACCATATGGACATCGAGTGGCTTAACATCTCAATAACAAAATAAACATTAAATTTTAACATGAATATTTTAATATTACTAATATTTCACAATTTGAGTGTGACCCACTACAGTGGTGTCCAATGCACAAGGACAGATTCTGATCACAAGATAAACCAAATACTTTGTTTGTTGTAACTTGAAGCAGTTCTGTGCATTTATATTGCACACAGAAATGTCTCACTACTGCCCTCTAGCAATATTTCCATCTATAAAAGAATTTTTTCCTTCAGCATTTGTTAAATAAAGTTTTAAAAGGGGATATGACAAATCAATATCCTTCAGTAGAGAGAGTACTTTATGGAACAAAATTTCTTTATTGCTTTACAGTATATTTGCAAAACTATTCCAGCATGATACCTGTAGAACGGTTGAAAAAGACATATTCCAGATACAGTATACCATGTCCGAATCTTGCCTCTTTCAAACCCACCCACAACAGAAGTGGCCTGATGTTCAAGTTCCTAGGGTGGTCCCCTTAAAACTTAAATACAAAACTCAGAGTTCTGCCAATCTTGTCACAAAAAGAACAGACTTAGAATCCATGAAAAATTGAGAATGACTAATTCTGGAAAAATGTCAAACTTTACCCTCACTTAAAAAAAGTGATAAGGTCACAGGTTACTGACTTAGGCACTTAAGGTTTTCCTCTACTTGTACAGAGATAAATTATTGTATCCATATGATCCCTTTGCTATTGATCCTATAAATTCAAGTGCGCTCACCAATGGTCCAGACAAATGCCATCCCACTTTAACTCCTGTGATTGACACCTGCGTACTTTCCAGTGTTATTTAGTGTCTTTAACAAGGCGCTATCTGCTGAGAATTAACTTAGAGAGTTAATACTTACACTGTCAAAATGTTGCTGAAGATTGTGCTGTATTTGCATCCTTTCAGCCGTTTCTACACTGGACATGCTGCTCAGGTACCTATTTGGGGTTCCTATCTCTTCATCTGCATCATCTTCCAAGAAACTCCTTTCATCTATGCTTCCCACAGTTAACACATATTCTTCATAGGCCTTGTTAATGGCTTTACTGGAAGAAAACATTAGGAAAAAAATTACAGTAACTCTCCTAAAATAAAGCCAGAATTCAGTTTTAGAGGCACTTTGCTTGCTTACTAATGTGCCAAATAAATTGTTTTTCATGATACTGTTTCAAAGTATCGTGCAAAATGCAATTCATTCACAGCCAATGAAGTAGTTTTCAATATAGACAAGGCATTTATGAGGACAAATATATAATTCATACAAGGCAATGAGTTTTTGTGGTGGGAGTTGAGAAATAAACATTGGCTTGGAATCTAGGATAACATCATAATAGAACTACTCAAAGATTGAATAGGTTTTTCAAATTGATATTGAAAGACAAATTAAATGTCTGATCAAATAAGTATCTTTTACAATTACTACCTTGAGGCCTAGGTCTTGGGCTTGGTGAATAGTTTTGAGAGGATGGTGGTGTTGAATGCCCTATCAACCTTCTCAATCAGTCCCCACAGCCTATTCCTAAAGCAGGCATGGGTTTTCTCCAGGATGTTCCAATTGTGGTTACCGGATGAACAAATAATCAAAACATATAGTAATGTTATTTTTACAATGTTTACATATACTTGTTCCAGAACTGCTGTCCTGACCCAATCCTCTGCCACAGACCATGTTCAATTGGATTTATTTTTTCCAGACTGGAGGAATGAACAGGCTGACTACTGCGCCCAACTGGGGCAAAACAACTTCCTGTCAATGATCTGCCTCAGGCAGCATATCCAAATGCAATGGCACCTGAACTTTGGTGGTTGTAGGCTTTTTAAACTGCTTTTGTTTTTTTTATCCTAAACATTTAAAAGCTATTTTAATTGATTTAAGTAATTTAATACATTAAAATAAAAAACATAGATTTACAATGTTTAAATGCCCGAAATACATAAAGAAAGTAAGAAAACTGAAGTACTTATTAGAACTAAGAATGTGACTGGAATAGCAGAAACTTCCAAGTTTCATTGACAGTACTTAATACATTGTAGGCTCAGGAAATTACACTAAATCCATCTAATTTTTACTAGATGGATTTTACTATCTATCTTAGAATGCTATAAAAAAAACTAGGAAGTAGATAGTTGGGGCCATGATTGAGATCCTGAAAATGCCAGAAGACTGGTGGATGGCTAATGTTGTTTAAAAAGGACAGGAGCGTGTCTTAATCATAGGAATATTGCTAGATTAATTTCTCAAGAGCAGTTTACATTCATTTGTAAAAGCAGGAACTGATTAGGTGTAGTTAACATGGCTTTGAGCAGAATTAAACCATTCAGCCATTGAGTCTTCTCCACCATTCCATCATGGCTGCTTTATTTCCTGACTCATTAATCCGCCAGGGAAAGCAGTGGCCACACATTTTAATTCCACGTCCCATTCCCATTTTGATATGTCTATCCATGGCCTCCTCTACTGTCAAGATGAAGCCACACTCAGGTTGGAGGAACAATAACTTATGTACCAGCTGGGTAGCCTCCAACCTGATGGCATGAACATTGATTTCTCTAACTTCCGTTAATGCCCCTCCTCCCCTTCTTACCCCATCCCTGATATATTTAGTTTTTTCCCCCCTCCTCCTTTTTTTTTCTCTCTTTCTGCCCATCACTCTGCCTGTTCTCCAACTCCCTCTGGTGCTCCCCTCCCCCTTTCTTTCTCCCTAGGCCTCCCATCCCATGATCCTTTCCCTTCTCCAGCTCTGTATCCCTTTTGCCAATCACCTTTCCGGCTCTCAGCTTCACCCAACCCTATCTTCTCCTATCATTTTGCATTTTCCCCTCCCCCTCCTACTTTCAACTCTCATACTATCTTTCCTTTCAGTTAGCCCTGACGAAGGGTCTCGGCCCGAAACGTCGACAGTGCTTCTCCCTATAGATGCTGCCTGGCCTGCTGCATTCCACCAGCATTTTGTGGTGTTGCTCGTATATCAATAGTCTATTGCTTTTTGCACTATTACCAATATTTTAACTTTAGAACAGGACATAATTTATAAGAAGCCCAAGAAAAGTTCATATATGACTTACATGCTGTCTGTAAAGTTCCCAGGGTCCAGAAAACCAGTCAGAGTGTCTCCTCTTCCCTTCAGGGTCTGCAATCAAGCACAAAAATACAATTATTACCAACTTCTCAAGACATGTTAAATAATGGACAATATTACCAATTAACTATTTTTAAATGGGTAATTGTATGCATATTATTCTTTGAAGTTTAACAAATTTGTGATTTGGTATTTTAAGTACTGGGCCATCATTTCCTGATCTTTCAAATCTGCAATATTTATACCATTTTCTATACAGGTTACTTTATTTTGTTTTACTGATAGTTTTTTGCAATACATCCTATCTCGGACTTAAGACTAAACTGCCAGGGATGTGTACTGATAATCATCTGTGGCTGGGATAAAGGAAGATTACTGGTACAGAATAGCAAGTTTTACTCTGAATTAAATCATGTCACACTTCTCCACTGTATTAATAATGTAGTCTTCCCACCTGCAGCACTTAAATTTCTCACTTTGATGAGTACAGAGCTTAATGCTTGTGGATTAGCATCAGCTCTACATCAATGTATGAACCACATGACAGAATGGATGCTAATCCAATCATACTTTCTTCTGCCTGCACTAAAAATCTAGTGAATTCTTAATGCATAAATGGTAAAAACTGAAATTTGTGTTATCATCCATTTAAGAGTGAAATATACTTAACAAACCTTCTTATCAAATAGCTTTCTGATGTAAGGCTTCCAGTAATGTTGTTTAATCCCTTTTGCCTCCAATTCCAATCCATCATATGCTGTACATAATTTGTCAATAATACAAGGTGGCTCTGAAGGTGGTTTATAATCTTTACTTTGGAAATCTTCAGACAAACCTGTAATAAATACAACAGGATAACAATTAGACTGTGGATCTCTCTTCACCATTGGATACCTTTGGGCAAGAATTCTTTTTGTTCATAAAATCCATTCTCATTAAAAGAAAGTTTATAGTAGAAGCAAATGTACCTCTGTTTTGAATATATTTAATGACTTGACCTTGATTGCTTTTAGTGGATGAAAATTTCACAAGTTTACCACACTCTGGGTAAAGGAATTCCTCCTGTTCTCAATTCTAAATGGGAATCCCAGTCAAAGGGAACATCCTGCCTGCATCTCATTTGGGTCTACAGCCCTGTTAAAGTTGTATTGATTTTTGTGAGATCCTATTCCTTCCTTTCTTTGAATGTCTGGTAAACTTCCTGCTACCTTGGGGAAGCAGCCAACATAATCACAGGCCACCCCCATCATAGTCAATCTCTCTTCTCACCCTTTCCATCAGAAGATACAAAAGCTTGGGAACATGTATTGCAAAAGCAGTGATGAGGTAGACTGAGAGACTAAGAATTCATATTTATCATACAAGAGGTCCATTCAAGAGTCTTGTAGCAATAATAAACAAACTGCCAGTTACATAGTCATAACCAAACAACTGCCAGCCCTACCATCCCAGAAATCAGTCAAATAAACCTTTGCTACATTCCTTTGGGAAAAAAGCACAGCCTTCCTCAGCGGGGAGACCAAAACTGCACATGAAACTCAACAAGGCCCTGCTTAGCTGCAACAAGATATTCTTGCTGCTGTACTCAAATTCTTCCTACTGCTTGCTGCATCTGAATGCTTGTTTTCAGCATGTGATGTAGCAGGACACCTAAGTCAACACCATCATGGACAGTCCTAAGCCTGGCTGTGAAAGGAGGAGTGCTGGGCATAGGGCCAGCGACCCTATCCTGTAAAAACTCAGTGCTACAGAAATACCACTAGATACTCCAAAGACCTTATCCCTGGGAGAGGCAGGATCTTCATCTAGAAGATACACAGATGAACTTCACCTGGACTTGAAAGACTGGCTCAGGACAAAGGACTCTGGTGAGTTGCTGTTGATGGCCTATGCCCCAGCAGAGGTTAAGGGCTTAAGAAGAGGATGACGGCAGGACTTCCGGTAAGATGGCGATTGTTTAGTTGCTCCGAACTTTTGCTCCGTTATTCTTCTTACCTTTGCACTATGTGTCTCCCTTCTTAAACCTTAGTTAGGTATTTTATTAGTTCTCTTCTACCTGCCTGCGAACACATCTATCTTATAATGGCTACCAAAAGTACTAAAACCGGGAAAAAGGAAACTTCTACGGCTTTGCCGGCTGACATTCTCGCTCTTCTGGAACAACATCGACAAGATACTTTAATGGATTTTAGAACTGAATTTAGAACTTCTTTCAACCAGCTGAATGTCAAACTGGATCAGATTAATGCTAGAGTGGATGATCATGCTGAACATTTATCTCGCATTGACGTAACTTCTGAAGATTTAAAACGCCGTGTTCAATATCTTGAAACTCTCTGCTCCAACCTAGAGGAGAAGAATAGTAAACTTTTTTCCAAAATGGTGGATCTTGAAAATCGGAGCAGACGTTGCAATCTACGAATTCTTGGTTTGCCAGAGGCCACCGAAAAGGGCTCTCCCGTTGAATTTTTTTCCAAGTTTCTCTGTGAGATTTTCGGGAAAGAATTTTTTCCGACTCCACCTGAGCTTGAAAGGGCACACAGGATCTATGTTCCTCGAGCAATTCTGGGTTCCCGCCCACGGCCGATTATTTTATGCTTTCATCAATACCAGGTGAAAAACCGTTTGATGATGGAGGCACGCCGCAGAGGTACTTTTGCCTTTCAAAATACGATCATTCGTTTTGTGGAAGATTTTGCCCCCCAGGTTCTGAAGATGCGTGCTGAGTTTAAAGGTGTAATGAAAGTGCTTTTTGATCGCGGATTCAGACCCTCTCTCCGAAACCCAGCCGATCTTCGAATTACGCTTACTACTGGAGATTATAAGTGGTTTAAATCAGTGAAGGAGCATGAGGCGTTTGTTGGAAGTCTGCCAGCCACCTCGTCTTCTTCGGAACCAGCCTGACCTTCTAAAATGGTTGATCAGTACTTCTCGAAGTAAAACTATTTTTTCCAAACTCAGACTTTACTTGAATAATTCAGTCATTATCTATTGAAACTCTAAGGGCTGTAGTCAATCTCTCCCTGGACTTGGTGCATTTTTTCTAAATAGATAATTTAAGTTTAATGTTTCCCTGCGAACTTTTAGATTTTACCTGTGTAATCTATTTTATTTTTGTATAACCTCATCTATAGAGAACTACAATTGTCTTTAACTTGTTTTGGAGGTTTGGAGTTTTTATTGAAGGCCTCCCTGTTGGTTGATTCATAGTTTAAGTTTTGCTTTTTTTTCTGTAAATGGTTGATAAGGACTCTCTTTGAATTTTATAATTTCCCCCTTTTCTCCCTCCTTTTTTTATCTTTTAATCTTTTATAATTTTTCGCGGGTAGGTTAGTTTTAGTTTTCTTCTAATTTTCTTTGTATTAAGTTTTATACTTCTGTTGAAGTTGTTCCTATTTATAATTCTGTTTTCTAGTGCATAAATTAGTTATTATTTGCTATATTATTTATACGGAACTTTTGTTAACGACACAGAACAGGAAGTCATACTTGGGTTAATTTTTTTGGTAGAGCTAGCTGCTTTTTTAGGTAGCCGTCTAATTTTGGGTTGCAGGGGGGATGGGTTCTCCAGTTCCAACACTACTCACTGTTTCTTTTGTTTTCCTTTGTTATTCAGGACATGTCTCTGTTTTGATTCTACGGATCTATGTTTACATTTTTGCTCCCAGGCTGTTATTGTACTGCTTGATTTTTTATATGCCTGCTACCTTCTATGCACTAACAATTGATAATGGTTAATTCACTTAAATTTGTGAACTGGAATGTAAAGGGATTGAATCATCCTGTTAAAAGAAGGAAGGTCTTCTCGCATATTAAACAACTCAAAGCTGACATTGCTTTCCTTCAAGAAACTCATATTCGTAGTTTTGATAATTCTCGGCTTCTGTCAAAGTGGGCGGGTCAGCATTTTCATTCATCCTTTGCTGCCAAAGCTAGGGGGGGTCTCCATCCTTATTAATTCAAATATTCCTTTTGAACTCCATAATAAGATATCTGATACAAGTGGCCGTTTTATTATTGTTTCTGGTAAATTATACAATACTAAAGTTGTACTAGCAAACCTGTATACTCCCAATTTTGATGATGTTAATTTTTTTGAATGTTTTTTCTCCTCGCTACCAGATTTAAACTCATACTCTCTTATACTGGGTGGCGATTTCAATTGTTGGTTAGATCCTAATTTGGATCGATCGTCCTCTGTTACTAGACTACTTACTAAATCTGCCTTAGCTATTCACTCTTTTCTCTCTAATTATGGTATCTCTGATATATGGCGTTTCCTTCATCCCACTGAGAGAGACTACTCTTTTTTTTCACATGTTCACCATACCTTTACTAGAATTGACTACTTTTTACTCAATAATCAACTTATTCCATTTGTCTATTCTTGTGACTATCAGAGTATACTGATTTCTGACCATGCCCCAATTACTTTGTCTTTAAATTTTCCTGGTCTCCCTCAGAGGAATAAATACTGGCGTTTTGACTTGACTTTATTATCGGATGATAATTTTCTAAAATTTATTAAGGATCAGATAACCTTTTATTTTAACACCAATACATCATCTGAAATGTCATCCCAGATTGTCTGGGATGCCATGAAAGCATATTTGAGGGGTCAAATAATCTCCTATACAGCAAATCTTAATAGAAAGTCCTGTGCAGATCGATTAGACCTCATTAATCAGATTAAAGAATTGGATCAACTGTATGCTCAAACTAAGAATCCTGAATTATACAAGAAGCGTGTAGAACTTCAAACTAAATTTAATCTTCTGTCTACTCAACCTGTTGAACGCCAACTTCTTGAAAGTAAGAGTCGCTTCTATATTCATGGTGACAAATCTAGTAAATTTCTAGCTAATCAGCTGAGACGTTCCAAAGCCAAACAACATATTACAAAGATCCGGAAGGAGAATGGAGACTTTACATCGGATCACTTAGAAATCAATGACGCATTTAAAAATTTCTATTCTCGACTTTATTCCTCTGAATCTTTGAATGACAATATCTCTGTTGACCACTTTTTAAATAATCTGAATATTCCTTCGCTTTCATCTGATTTTAAAGCCAAACTTAAAACTTAATGCGCCTATTTCATCAAAAGAAATATCTTTTGCAATTTCTGCATTGTCTTCAGGGAAATCTCCTGGACCTGATGGGTTCCCCGTAGAATTTTATAAATCATTCTCTTCACTTCTTTCCCCTCAGTTACTCTCAGTATTATCTGACTCGTTTAATTACGGTAAATTGCCACCCTCTTTTAATGAGGCATCTATTATTCTTTTATTAAAAAAGGGTAAAGACCCAACAGAGTGTCCCTCGTACAGGCCGATTTCTTTGCTCAATGTTGATGTTAAAAGCTTGGCCAAAGTTTTGGCTTATAGATTAGAAACTGTTATCCCCTCTATCATTTCTGATGATCAAACTAGTTTTATTAAAAACCATCTTCCTTTTTTTAACATTCGGCGTTTATTTAACATTTTATATTCACCTCCAACTGGGATTCCTGAATGTGTTATTTCCCTCGATGCGGAGAAAGCATTTGATCGTATAGAGTGGAACTACCTTTTTGCAGTTTTAGAAAAATTTGACTTCGGTCAAAGTTTTATCTCTTGGATCAAATTGCTGTATTTGTGTCCTACTGCCTCTGTTTTGACTAATTTTCAGAAATCCCAGTTATTTAACCTCAAACGTGGCACCCGCCAGGGATGCCCTTTAAGTCCCTTTCTCTTTGATTTGGCTATAGAACCTTTGGCGATAGCATTTCGAAATTGTCCTGAATTGACCGGGATTTGGAGAGGGGGTGTTGAGCATAGAGTTTCTCTTTATGCTGATGACTTATTACTTTTTCTTTCAAATCCGTCTACATCCTTACCTCCAATGTTTTCACTTCTTGATCAGTTTAGCCAGTTCTCTGGCTATAAACTTAATTTACATAAGAGCGAACTTTTCCCAATTAATAAAGAAGCACAAGAATTAACATTTCGTGATCTCCCTTTTAAAGTAGTTCATAATCAATTTACTTATCTTGGGATTACAGTCACAAGGATCTCTTCCGTGAAAATTTTGCCAATCTTTCATATACTATAAAACAGAGTCTGTTACAATGGTCACCTCTATCTATGTCTTTGGTAGGTCGTATCAATGTTGTTAAAATGTATGTTCTCCCTAAACTTTTATATTTATTTCAATCAATCCCAATTTTTATTCCTAAATCTTTTTTTGATTCCTTAGACTCTATTATTTTGTCATATCTGTGGAAGAATAAGCGCTCTAGAATTAATAAAGTTTATCTCCAAAAATCTAAAAAAGAGGGTGGCATGGCTTTACCTAACTTTCATTTATATTATTGGGCAGCCAATATACGTTGTGCTACCTTTTGGTCTTTTTTCCATGGCCAACCCGAGTGCCCTAATTGGGTGGCAATGGAGTTGAGTTCCACTAAAGATTTATCTATCTCTGCACTTCTTGGCTCTGTACTCCCTAGTAGTTTGTCCAGATTAATTGTTAATCCTCTTGTTAGACACACTTTGCGTATATGGGCTCAGTTTAGGAAGTTTTATGGTTTCCATGGTTTTTCCTTTTCTAGCCCTATCTTACATAATCACCTTTTTTTACCTACTACGTATGATTCAGCATTCCATGATTGGTATAGGAAGGGCATTAGACATTTTGAAGATCTTTTTATTGATAATTGCTTCGCATCTTTTCAACAGCTCTCTGCTAAGTTCAATCTGCCCAATGCTCATTTTTTTAGATATCTCCAAATTAGACACTTTATTAATCCTTTAATTCCTAACTTCCCTGAAATGCCTGAGAAAAATGTTATGGATTTCTTTCTTTCTATTAATCCACTAGGTAAAGGTTTAATATCATTTATTCGTGATAAATTAGCATCCTTACGGCGTGCCCCTGTCGTTAAAATTAGAATGGCTTAGGAGCATGATTTAAATATCTCCTTATCTGATGAGACTTGGGATTTGATTCTCAAATCGGTTAATTCAACCTCTCTTTGTGCTCGCCATTGCCTTTTACAGTTTAAGATTGTTCATAGAGCCCATATGTCTAAATCTAAACTATCTCGATTTTACCCTAACATTAGTCCTCTCTGTGATAAATGCAAAAGGGGCGAGGCCTCTCTCATTCATATGTACTGGTTTTGTCCCAGCTTGGAGAAATTTTGGAAAGACGTCTTCATAACGTTATCTTGTATTCTGAATCATCACCTAGAACCTAACCCTTTAATTGCTTTGTTCGGTTTTTTGGGTGAGACAGATTTACGTCTGAGTTCGACTAAGTGTCGAATATTATCTTTTGCTTCTCTCCTGGCTAGACGTTTAATCCTCCTTAGTTGGAGGGATGTTGCCCCGCCCACGCATGCTCAATGGCTTAATGATATTATGTCCTGCTTAGACCTTGAAAAAATTCATTATTCAGTTCTTAATTCGGATACAAAGTTCCATAAGGTCTGGGGACCTTTTATTGAGTACTTTCATAACCTTCCTCTTGACTAGGGTTTTTTTTTTGGTCCCTTGCTTTCAGCTCCTTTTTTGTTGGTAGTAGGCATTAATATCTTCTGTTGCTAAGTGTATTTACAGTTTTGGGGGTTTGAATGTCCTAATGTATACTCTCTAGATTGTGTTGTGGTTGGTCTGGAGTTCTTTTTTGTTGCGGGGCTTGGGGAGGATACTAATTTTACATATCTTCAATTTGGGTGCTTTCTCAATTATCTTCTTTTGTATTATATTATTATTGTATGTTTATTTTTGCACTGTATTAATGTTCTTCATTTTGATCTGGGGTTTTTTTAAAATCTGTAGCGATGTAGAAAATGCATAAAAAAACTAATAAAAAAAAAGAAAAAAAAAGAAGAGGATGACACCTAGGACATAATACCTCCCCCTTGAAAATCAATTACCTTACAGACAATAAGATCGTTGTGCTTTTAGATCCAAAATGGCTAAGTTCACATTTATCCACGTTATGCAATATTTGCAAAGCATTTTCAGAAACACCCAGCCTGTTAAGTCATATTGAATCCTCAGCTCATAGATCTCCCAAATTCCAGAATCTGCAAACTCTTTTTTTAGATAATAGTAGAGGTTATCTTTGTCACATTAATTTTGAACTTCATCACATCTTCAGTTCAATAAATTATAAGCTAGTTCAAAAATATTTATAGATTAAATAAAGCAATCAATTTACATACTGAAAGAGCCCACAAATGAAAAATAAACAATTAAAAACATTTATTTTAGTGTTAAAGATATTTTCCAGGCACCATAAGAACTTGCTCTAATTCAGATAACACTACAGGATCTTTCTTTTTTTATCTCAGCTGATAAATGATATGTTTGTCAGCTCACCCAAAGTATAGCGCAAATGGGATTTGTTTTTGGGATGAACATAAAACGGATGAACGTGATTGACTGTCCCTTTCATAACCTTTCATAATCCACATTTATTGTGATTCCATTAATGAGGAAGGAAAGGACTGAGAAAATCAGATTAAGAAATGGCAAAAGAAATGATGCCAGAATTGGTGAGATGATGGGTTATGATTGGGAGGCATTTTAAGAGGGGTTTAGAGTGAAATCTAAGAACAATGATAGAGAGGTAGCATGGTGTGTGTGACCATGAAGAAATAGAAATAAGCTTGACACAGACTTGATCGTGCAGCTGCAGTTTTATTCTAAAACTGTAGAATTCAGTTAATGAAACTCTTCTTGCAAAACAAATTTACAACATTAAATGTAAAGTAAATAAGATGCATTGAAACACAAGAGATTCTGCAGATGCTGGAAATCCAGAACAATACACACAAAATGCTGGAGGAACTCAGCAGGTCAGACAGCATCTATAGCAGGGGTTCTCAACCATTTTGGACCCCAGATTGGAAACCCCTAATCTATGGATCTTTCATCAAGACTGGAAAGGAAGGGTGAAGATGCCAGAATAAGAAGGTGGGGAGAAGGAAGAAGGACAAGCTAGAAGGTAATAGGAGAACCCAGATGGGTGGGGGAACGGGGGTGAAGTAAGAAGCTGGGAGGTGATAGGTGGAAAAGGCAAAGGCCTAGAAAAAAAGGAATCTGAAAGGAGAGAAAAGTAGGCCATGGGAGAAAGGGAAGGAGGAGGGACACCAGCAGGAGGTGATAGGCAGGTGAGGAAATGAGGTAAGAGACCAGGGTGGGAAATTAAAGAAGAGGGAAGGGGGAGGGGAAAAAATTACCAGAAGTTAGAGAAACTGATGTTTGATCCATCAGGTTGGAGGCTTTCTAGACAGAATATGAGGTGTTGCTCCAACCTGAGGGTGGCCTCATTGTGGCAGAAGAGGAGGAATGGATCGCTATGGCAGAAACAGAATGGGGATAGGAATTAAATTTAAGATGCATTTATGCCATATCTTTAATGCAGTGAAGTATTACATGAAGCAAAGCAGAGAACTGGTTTTTGCTGTAACAGGCTGAAATGGGAATATTTAATCATATCCATTGAGAGTACTGCTGCTACTCGAGTGGCACCTAGGTGCCCCGGAAGTCACAGATCATCAGTAAGATGAAAGATCTGATTGTGGACTTCAGGAAGGGTAAGACGAAGGATCACATACCAATCCTCATAGAGGGATCAGAAGTGGAGAGAGTGACCAGCTTCAAGCTCCTGGGTGTCAAGATCTCCAGGATCTAACCTGGTCGCAACATATCGATGTAGTCATAAAGAAGGCAAGACAGCGGCTATATTTTATTAGGAGTTTAAAGAGATTTGGCATGTCAACAAATACACTCAAAAACTTCTATATTTGTACCATGGAAAGCATTCTGACAGGCTGCATCACTGGTATGGAGGGGTTACTGCACAGGATTGAAAGAAGCTGCAGAAGTCAGCTCCATCTTGGGCACTAGCCTACAAAGTGCCAAGGACATCTTTAGGGAGCGGTGTCTCAGAAAGGCAGCGTCCATTATTAAGGATCTCCAGCACCCAGGGCATGCCCTTTTCTCACTGTTACCATCAGGTAGGAGATACAGAAGCCTGAAGACACACACTCAGCGACTCAGGAACAGCTTGTTCCCATCTGCCATCCGATTCCTAAACGGACATTGAAGCTTTGGACACTACCTCACTTTTTTAATATACAGTATTTCTGTTTCTGCACATTTTTAAAAAATCTATTCAATATACGTAATTGATTTACTTGTTTATTTATTATTATGTTTTATTTTATTTATTATTTTTTTCTGTCTCTCTGCTAGATTATGTATTGCATTGATCAGCTGCTGCCAAGTTAACAAATTTCACATCACATGCTGGTGATAATAAACCTGATTCTGATTCTGGTTATTAGGAGAGATGACATTGACACTTATTTGCATTACCACAAACATTCCAGGAACCACCTAATGGCCAACATCTCAACTGGACCAGCCACAAATATACTCTGACTAGAAAGGGACAGAAGACAGCCCTAAGATTTTTAATGATGTACAAAGCAGAAAGGTATGATGGACTATCCTCTACTTGTTTAAATGAGTGCAACTGCAAAATATTTAAGATGATTAATATCAGCTCAGACAAATCACCCACTTTTTTGATGCTCTGTTCACCACCCTAACTATTCAATCCCTCCACCATGGCTCACTTTGGCATCTGTGCCATCTACAAAATGCACTGCAGTCCCTTACCTACTTTACTTCAATACCATCTGCCAAACCCACAACTTCTTCCCTCAAAGACAAAGGTACAAAGAAGCACTGTCATCTGCAAGTTTGCATCCAGGTGACACACTATTCCTGACATATTCTTGGTGCTTCATTTCCACTTGGTTTAAATCCTGAAACTTTCCACCCAATGTCACCATGGAAGGAAAATAAAAGTTCAAAAATCTAGCTCACCAGCACCTATACAAGGGCAATTAGTAAAAGTTGGGTTGGGCAGCATGCCCATATTGTGAAAAATGAATAAATTTTAAAAATTAATTTAGCTGTTAAGTCACATTTTAAGTGAACCAAGACATTTATTAAATGCCAAAAAACTACTGAACATCTCTGCAAAACAAAAGGTGAACATCTTTACAAAACAAAGATAAAAATCTCCACTAAAATCTAGCAATAAGTTATCTTGAAAATGAGTTAACTCTAGTATTGTTAGATCTGAAAATTTTAACTTCAGTTCAGTATCCACTGAAATTGTCTGCCTGCTGAGTGTTTCCAGTACAGTAGTTTCTGTTTATTTTGATACCTGAACCTGCATTAATAACGGGCTTTCAGCAGTTTGTCTGCTTGCAGAAACTACAGCTAAAACAATGTCTACAAGAGGTAAAGAGAAGGAAATCTACAGAAGAACTTACCATATAAAATAAAGCAATATAATATTGATAGGTAAATATTCCAAGTAAAAACTTATAAAATAAGAATAATGATTTAATTTCAGAAAATTTTTTTGTAAAAGTTACTTAAAATAATCCAATAGAATTTTATCAAGTCACACAAACTTTGGAAAATTTGTAGGACTTCTTTTCTTCAAGTAAACTAACACATGCTACAAAAAATATAATTTACAAAATCACATTTGGACAAAACAAAAAGTTCATATAAAAAGCAGTCTTACACATTCACATTCTGTATTTTCAAACTTCACTGACCTTGCAATCTCCTAAATATGGACTAAAAGTAACAGCAAAGGACAAAGAAATACTTCCCCCGAACTCAAACAAGAAGCAGTTTGGAACTATTCAGATAGCATTCTGAAACTTAAAGCTCCAGTGCTCTGTGAACAGTTAAAGATCAGTTTAAAAACAGCTAAAATTTACACTGCTGACTCAATGGAAATTTATTGCCCACTAATTATTTGCACATGCCTTTTATCAGGTCAGTCCACAGATTTCTTCCGTGCAAACTTGAGAGAACTGCCTGGTGTACTGGCTGTCTGCCACTGAGGTTCAAACAAGATATGTAAAATAAACACCAATCTTACTGTCATTGTCATGTCATTTTGCTTCGCATCCCTTATTTTTAAAAAAATATTCCATCTACTAATGAAAAAAGGCAAACCACTTACAGTATTCAGCAAGGCTGGAAGCATTCATGTGAATTCAAACCTCCCAGTGGACATAATGTATTTTATCATGTCGGTCCAGTACCAAATGGAAGCAGAATTTGCTTGATCCCTCAGCAGCTGGATTTGTATGTTCCACTGTTTCAATTAAATAACAAGTATTGGGGTGATGCCAGAGATGGGAAACTAATCACTTTGAGGAGAAATAAGGTACAGGGATAATTTTTCAGGGAACAGCGCCAGCAAGAGAAGTTTTAATATGTTTTAAAACTTAAAAATTTTTACTGGTGCAAAGAGGGAAATATCACTGCCTCGTGGGTATCAGTGTCAAAGGTCAGCAAATTAAAGGTCAGGAGGAAACAAGAGTTTCATTAGATTAAAAAGAACTTATATTACATGAGGTATCCAAGCTGAAAAATATTTCTACTTTTAAGGGGCAATTACAAAATATGGGCTCCTACTTCTTCAGAGCCAAGCCAGGAGAGTACATATTCATATCCATAACCTCTGCATAAAGATTATATTTTTAGATAGGCATTGCTTTCAATGCAAATGCAGTGGAAGTAAAGAAGGGATTTCTGAGTAGACTATGCCAGTGCAGTATTAAAGATGCAGGAATTTTAATGCTTACTGGCAATGCTGAATTATAAGAATGGTTTTGTCCAGCTTGGTGTCGAGCAGCCTGAGTGCTGCCGAGATGATTGCAGTTCCAGCGACATGTTTCTGATGTGTTACTTAAATGATGGAAAGGCTTTGCAGTATGAAGAGGAAGGTCACATCCTACAGGATATTCAGTCTTTGACTACTGTATTTATGTGATTGATCCAACTGATCGATCCACAGATGACTCCTGTATATCGATGGGGACTCAGCAATGGTAATACCATTGAATATTGTAGGTAGCTCAACTCCCTTTTGTTGAATGTTCATTCTCTTGGAGTTCTGTGCCACAGATGTTACTTGCTCCTTATTTGACCGTACCTGAATGTTACCCAGTTCTTGTTGCACTCCGATATGCTTGCTGAAGAGTTACAAATGGAATTAACCATTGTGCAATCATCAATAACCATTCCTACTTCTAACTTTATAAAGTAAAGAAGGTCATTGATGAAGGAGATGTACATGGGCCACTGCCCTGAAGAATACTTGTAGTAATATTCTGGGAGTGGGATGAAAAACCATCAACAATTGCAACCATCTTTTTGTGTTAAGTATAGTACAAACCAGTGGAGTAGAGTGTACTTAGCGTTGAGATCTAACAGACCAATGGGTTTTATGGCAGATGAAGTTATTTATATAGACCACTTTTGTAACTGGCATTTCATTAGATACCAGGTCACTTACAACCTAACTAGTCACCTATTGTGCGCAGTTTGGAAATAATATTGAATCTGCTTTATAAAGGCAGTGCCCCTTCCACATTTATGCCTTTTCTGACAGCTTTCCAAGAATTTGTTTTCCAGTTGTTATCAGCAAGTGCAGAAAACTTTTAACTTATTTGTAAGTTCATTGTAAGACTATTATAGTTCAGTTGCATCTGCAACTTGGTTTCATCAAGGTTTTGTTAACTGGCTTCTTTCTTTGCTCCAAAGCTAAGCTATTTGCAGAACCTCCTTTTGCAGTGCTCATTTGACGCTGGTACTGAATTTTAAATTTTAAAAATTTAGCTGTTTCTCATTGTGGTACTTGTTTAAAATCTTCGACCCATCTTAAGATAGCTATTCTCCCCATAACAGTTGTTGAAAAAAACCATTATTAACAAATAGTTTGTCAAAGCCAAAATTACTGCAGGCAGCCAGTACCATAACATCAGATCTTCCTATTTCATCAACAAGAACACTGTATTTGTTTCAAAATGATGTCCTAAAATCATACTACTTCAAACTAATAGAACATAAAGCATTACAGCACAGTACAAGCCTTTCGCCCGTGACGTTGTGCCGATCTTTTAACCTACTCTAAGATCAATCCAACACTTTCCTACCACATAGCCTTCCATTTTTTCCATCATCCATATGCCTATCTAAGAGTCTCTTCAATGTCCCTAGAGGCATCTGCCTCTACTTGTACCTTAGAACAAATACCTTCCATGACTGGGATAGATCTATGTACAAGATACCATTGGATGTCAGATTTCAAATTGCCTCATGAAATGTACCAAACAAATTGTGCAGCAAGTGAATATAACAGAGAGGAAGAGACCTCTCTTCTTTGATTCTTTGCACATTTTTTGTAATACGCTGATAAATGTCTTTAATGCAGGTCAACACTGTAGGTCTCATTTCCAAGAAATGAATCAAAAGATTTTATCTTCTTAGGAAATGTTTATACATTATCAGAATAATACATTCCATGTTGAACATAAAACTTTCAAGCTAATTCCAATACAATTACTTTGTCCATCACTTCTTTCAGCTACTAGTAAACTTGTAAACAGTGATAAAGGCACTGTCAGCTACCTATGATACAACACACTTTGTATTTAAGGCCTTGGATTTTTGGATACTCAAACAATGCACAACACTGGCACTCCCTCATGTTTGATCATCGTTGTAGTTGAAGTCAAATTAGTAATGTATAATTCCTTCCATCTTTGAATTGTAATGGACTACAAGGAAGAAATTATCTCATCCAGTTATAAAATAGATTAAACATTTCATTGATAAAATGAACAAATTCAGAGCTTTTTTTATATTGTTACTTGCTTTTGTAGATTCACAAAGACTGCAATTTTTGAATTAAATGCAATATTTGAGAACAATTTATTACCAATCTACATAAATTATTTCTGCAATGAATAATACAATCAGAACCTTCAGTTAATTATACTATCATCTTAAGATTTTCCAGAGGATATTTTTGTTGTATAGAATGCATAGATTAGTTTATGTTCTCAATCTTTCACACTTTGAGTTCAGCAGATTTCGCTGTTATTTCACATTAATGGAAAAGTTCTGAAGTCACATTTAGCGATGAATGCATTAATATTTTTTAAGTTAACAACATCAATGGCATAATTTAAGGTTTCCAAACATGATGACAACACCCAGTTTCAATTCTATTGTAAAAGCTCAACTCCACCACACCACTGTGGAATCAGACTACCTACCCAAAAAACCATGGCTAACCAAAATTTTCACACTCAGAATTATCAATACTCCAGTTGTCATTCAACCAGTCTTTGAAGCCACTAGGTTGTGATGAGTCACTATTATAAACCAGATTAATGCAACATGCTCATGAACTAAAACTGAGATAGTGGAATATTACTAACTGTACATTTGCATCACTGGTAATCATGTTCCCAACACCTGCACACTACCTTATCAATAACATAGTTACACTCTTCTCTAGACTTCTCATGGCAGTGTCTGGATCAATCTCTACCAAGTGAGTGGGTGGCTGAATTAATACAGCTGTGTAATGTCTCTAGTACTTGCCCTCAACTGCACTCTTACTGCAGAGGGATGTTTTTCTTTGTCTTCAGCAAGATCTGGTTACTCCTGACTTAGATCTTCATAAAAATCTTCTCTAAATATAAATTCTTCTGATACTGCACAGGTCCTAGCTCCTGTCCACTTGCTGAAAGTGCTCCTGGCATGGGCACTTCCCACATGTGCAAGCAGCTCCAACTCAAGTCTAAATCCCTGTAGCTCAATACATGGGAATCATTTTGTTGCAACTAGTTGCTGGTCTATTTTGAAAACATCTGCCTACTCTTAACAATGACTATTTGTATTAACAAAATGGTTTTAAATTAGTCAAATATCCCAAAACACAGTTCTGTATCAAATATAATTTTACCATATCGTATTAGGAAAAGTACAAAGTATGATTTAAGGAGCATTTAGAAGTAGTAAGAGATGAGAAGGAGCAAAGATTTTGAGAGAGAAACACCAAAGGTGAAGCTACACTGGACATGGTCATTGACAGTAAGATGAATAAATTGAGAATATTCGAGAGGCCAGAGTTGTAGAACTAGTAAACCCTGGAAAAAAAACGGAGCGAGTCACAGAAAGAGGAAAGGTGAGACCATGGGATTGCTCCTCCTCAAAATGAAATGATAAGGCCAAAATTTTTCTATTTCAAATGAACTTTGTCCATTGAGTTTCCACTGAATCTTCGTATAATAGGAATATAGTTTAAAGTCCAGGATAACCCTGTCACCTTGAATCCTTAAACAGATTCCTTTTCCCTACCTTACCTAAAATTATCATAATCTTGTAGAATTCTAAAAAATCTTCCATGCTTCCACATGTCAATTTTCCTTGCTCCAAAGAAACAACCTAAGTTTTCCAGTCTAACTTTGGAGATGAAACTCCACATTTCCCGAGCCATTCCAATGAATGTCTTCTACTTACTGACATTGCTCAAAAATTCAGTAAAGAGTGTAAGACATAAAACAAAGATTTATGCACATACACTCAGAGGCTATTTTATTAGGTACTTCTTGTACCTAATAAAGTGGCCACTGAGTGTATGTTCCTAGATTTCTGCTGCTATAAGTTCATCCACTTCAAGGTTTGACATGTTGTGTGTTAAGAGATGCTCCTCTGCATAACACTGTTATATTGCCCGGTTATTTGAGTTACTGTCGCCTTCCTGCCAGCTTGAACCAGTCTGGCCATTCTCCTCTGACCTCTCTCATTAGCAAGGCATTTCCACCCACAAAACTGCTGCTCACTGGATGTATTTTCTTTTTACACTATTTTCTGTAAACTCTAGAGACTGTTGTATGTGAAAATCCCAGGAGATAAGCAGTTTGATATATTCGAAGTACCCCATCTGGCACCAAAAATCATTCCATGGTCAAAGTCACTTGGATCACACTTCTTCCCTGTGCTGAAGAAGGGTTTTGGCCTGAAACATTCACTGTATGCGTTTCCATGGATACTGCCTGGCCTACTAAGTTCCTCCAGCATTTTGTGTGTTGAGTTGAGCAGCAAACCTGGTACTTTATTCTGGTCCTCTTCTGGCAAAAATGACAATGCAATAAGTGCCCTTGGCCATTTTAAACAGAATTTGGAAGTGTATTCAGAACCACAGATCAGAAAATTCAAAGTGAATATAATCTAAATGCACTATGAAGGAATTATTATATATTTAATCCTCTGATCTGAGATTCTGGTTTATGAGGGAAGGTCGGAGTTAATGATCAGTATAAAATTGCCACCAAATGAAATGCAACTACTCTTGCCTTTTAACAACGAATTCAAAAGATGAGTGCTGCTGGCCAAAAATGCACATTTTGCCAATGAGACAACAACAATGAAATCTGACCTAGTTGTGAAGGAAAGGCCAAGAAAATACATTCCGGTTTAAAACAAATGTTCCCAAGTAACATGAAAACATATGGTTGGAGTCCTGCCCCATTGAGGATGAAAATCCAGATGCATCCAAGACGTAAGAAAGGTGAATCCAATCTGCCTGATGGATAAACTGTATCCACATCAGGGAAATCCAAGTATTGATAATTTAACTGATCTAAAATGGACAGTTATACCAAACAAGTGTTCAAGGGTTAAGGAGACTAGTCAAGCAAAGGTATACATCTTCCAATCAATAAACATGCAGTGAGCAATTTCACTGCGTATGGCTCCAACTCATTTCCTGAATACCATATGTTTGGCCTTCAATATATCAAAAGGAATATAATCATTCTTAAGGTTGAATTAATAACGAGTGCCTAGCCTACAAATCATGGGATTTTGGCTTTTGTACATTGAAAATGGTTTCAGTTCTTTCCCCTCCTTTCCTGCAGGTGTTTATCACAGGAACATAGAGCCTTTCAGGGCTTTACAATGGTATGTTCAGTTCTTGGCCTACACAATGAGGGTCAGGAGGTTTATCAGCCACAAAGCATTCACAATATGGCATAATCTGTTATGTTTTGTAAATTTATAACATTATAAGCTAATTACAAGAATCTAACTTTGTGTTTTACTTTAAACAAGGCACACACATCACATGGTTGTGTGATGACGAATATAATTCACGTATTTATATATATAATTATTTAATGAATTATGTGTAATGAATTATTAACAAACAATAATGCTTAGTCAATCAACATATACACAAATATTACTGAAATATTAAACACACAACATAATTCCAAACTCAAGTCCAAATACAAAAGAATTTCAGACAAACTGAAGCCCAGACAATTAAGGCAGCTCATGCATCAAGCTTCTTTAACACGACAGCAGTAGTTCCCAAAGTAGGCGATATCACTCCCTCAGGGCAGTGGGAGTTTCTGTGCAGGCAATAAGTATAAGGGGGCGGTGGAGGGGCACCTGAGGGAACACATGCTTAATTTAAGAAATTAATTACTTATTGTAAGGATTTGATCCTCAGTGCCTCATAATTGATTACAATGGTGATGTAATCACCTCATCACTTGCTAACCCACCATTCTCTTTAGGTTTTGCTTGGAGCACATTATAGTTGTTGAAAAGAAATGTGACATTTCTGTATTTGGCATATCATGAGAAATATGGACTGAAGAAATTGTGCTATTTCCAGGCCCGGCCTGTGCATTATTGACATTCACTACTGTGGTACAGTGTTAGCTAATATGATTCCCATATTCTAATCACGTAGTGATGCAATTCCTGTGAATTAGGGTACGACATTCACTGTTGTAAAGTTCAGATTCTGCTCTTTCAAATGTTTTTGACTGGATTTCTCTAGTCCATGGCCCAACTGAGATATTGCTGCCCCAATTTATGTACCTTCAGGCTGACAGTCAGGCTTTGCCTGAGTCATGATGACATCTTAACATTTTCCTTTACATTTCAGTGTTTGAGATTGGACCTAAGCTGTGACTAAGGTGACTGATCATGGTTGTTAATCCATAACAAAAATGGCAGAGCAGACCAAATGAAAAAGAAGTGTAGACAGTATAGTGAGCAGTATCTGAAATTTGGATTTATACCAACACCAAGCAACCAGCAGCAGCCAATGTGTCTGGTCTGTGAAAAAGTTTTTTTTCCAAATGAGGGCAATGAAACTTTCCAGGCTCCTTGAACATTTAAAGGGAATATACTTTGATTAAGCAAATAAGAAACGGGCTTATTTTCAGTCACTTCATGAAAACTTTCAGAAAGGAAAACACTTCAAAATATGTTGCCAGCTCTAGACAACAAAGCAGTGATGGTTTGCATGCTTTCATACAAGATTTCATTGCTAATTGCTACATCTGGAAAGCTGTATACAATTGGAGAAGAAATGATTCTACCAGCAGTAAGGGAGGTTTTGAGTAATGTTTTGCAGAAGTCATCAGACCATATCATTAAAGTGATTCTAGTCAGTGACAACTTTGTGCTAAGACAGACCAACTCAAAAAGCTGTATCTAACATATTTACCACTGACTGAGCAAAAAAACCTAAGTGATTAGCTGCACGAATCATTAAATAGTTATCACAGTGGTAAGTAAAATCAAGTCCCATGCTGTCAATGCTCAATTATTTTGAGTGTTTTGTATTAAGAATGATGAACAGTTTGAACGCTTGCTGTTGCACACAGAACTCAGATGCTTCTCAAAAGGAAAGGGCCTGAGACACTTTTATGTAAAGATGCATACATCAGGATGCTCTTCATTGACCATGGCTCAGCATTCAATACTATCAACCCCTCAAAACTAATCAATAAGCTTCAAGGCTTAGTACCACCTTGTGTAACTGGATCCTCAATTCCCTCACTTGCCAGTCAATTTGAATTGGCAACAACATCTCCTCCATAATCACCATCGGCACAAGTGCACCACAAGGCTGTGTGCTTAGGCCACTGCTCTACCCTCTTTAAACTTATGACTATGAGACTAAGCACAACTCCAATACCATATTTAAGTATGCTGACGACACCACTGTTGTTAGCTAAATCAAAGGTGGTAACTAAATATTATTTAGTGTTGCGTTTGTTATGTTATGATTGCACTGCTCCTGGGAAACGCTGTCTTATTCTGCCCTGCAGAGTTGATGTACGGTTAGAATGACAATAAAGTTTTTGAATCTTGAATCTTGAAATCAGCATGTAGAAGGGAGACTGAAAATCTGGCTAAGTGGTGCCCAAACAGCAACCTGTCACTCAATGTCAGCGAAACCAAAGAGGTGATTATTGTCTACAGGAGGAAACTGGAAATCCATGAGCCAGTCCTCATTGCAGGATCAGAGGTGGATAGGATTAGCAACTTTAAATTCCTTCATGTTATCATTTCACAAGATCTGTCCTGGGTCCAGCAAGCATGTGTCATTACAAAGACAGCATAGCAGTGCCTCTACTTTGTTAGAGTTTGCAAAGAATTGGTGTGTCATCCAAAACTTAGACTAATTTCTTTAGATGCATGGTGAAGAGTATTGACTAGTTGCATCACAGTTTGTTATGCAAGTACCTATGCCCTTGAACGGAATAACCTACAAAAGGTAATGGATACAGTCCAGTCTATCACAGGTGAAGCCCTACCTACCATTGAGCACATCTACATGGAAAGCTGTTGCAGAAAGGCGGCATCAGTCATCAAGGGTCCTCATCATCCAGGCCACGCTCTTTTCTCACTCCTGATACTCCTGTACCTTAGGAAGGAGGTACAAGAGCCTCCTGGACTCACACCTCCAGATTCGGGGACAGTTATTACCTCTCAGCCATCAGGCTCTTAAACCAGAGGGGATAACTTCATTCACTTCAATACAGAAATATTCCCACCAACCTATGGACTTTCAAGGACTCTTCATCTCATGTTCTCAATATTTATTGTTTATTTATATATTATTATTATTATTTTGATATACATTTCTTTTTGCAGCTTGATGTCTCTGCATACTGGTTGTTTGTATGTCTTGTGTGCGATTTTTCATTGATTCAATTGTGTTTCTTTGTACTTACTCTGAATGCTTGCAAAAAATGAATCTCGGGGTAGTATATGGTGATATATATGTACTTTGATAATAAAATTACTTTGAACTTAACAAGGTGTACAGGTGTACCTAATAAAGTGGCCACTGAGTGTACATCTGCTTTACTTTCAGTGTGAATGAGAGGATTTTTTTTGTTCATTTTCTGATATCTAAGAACCATTGGCAAGCCAGGATTTACTCTCCTTATTACCCTCAAGGAGGCGATGATGGGATGCTTCACCTTCTGGTGAAGAATTCCTCATGCTGCCTTTATAAAGGGTTGAGATGCAATGGTAATGGAGGAATACCAATATATTTCCAAAACAGCATTGTGTGTTATTTGGAACGCGACTCACAGAGGGTGTTCCTATGCATCTGCAGCCCTTGTTCTTCATGGTGGCACAGGTTGCAATGTATGCTATATCCACCTTGCACCAGTGGTGGAAGGATTGAATGCTTAGAATACTTGACGGAGGTGTCAATCAAGTGGGCTGCTTTGTCCTTCAGCATAACAGGCATCTTGAGAATTATTCATTGGTGCTGCACTCATACAGGCAAGTGAGAATTATTCTCTAATATTCTTGACTTATGCCGCCTTTAGATGGTAGAAGAGGTAACTCAGACAGTGAGTTACGCACCAGCAGCTAATCAGACCAAGACCAACTTTTGCAGCTTATCTGGCTGGTCCAATTGAGTTTCTGGTAAGTAGCAATCTGAAGAATGTTGACGAAGCATTTGAAAATGATAATACTATGGAATGTCAATAGTAGGAGATTGGCCCTCTCTTGTTGAAGAAGCATTTGGAAATGGTATTACTATGGAATGTCAATGGTAGGAGATAGATAGACCCTCTCTCGTTGAAGAAGCATTTGGAAATGATAATACCATGGAATGTCAATAGGAGGAGATGGAACCTCTCTTGTTGAAGAAGCATTTGGAAATGATAATACCATGGAATGTCAATAGGAGGAGATGGAACCTCTCTTGTTGAGGAAGCATTCAGAAATTGAATTGAATTGACTTTATGTTTGGTATATAGACCCTCTCTTGTTAAAGGTGGCCATTGCCTAGCATCACTTTTGTGGCATCTACAATACTTGCCAATTAACAGGCCATGGTTGTGTCATGGCTATTATGAGGTCAGGAACAAGTGGTCCTGACAAACCCCCAACTGATCATTAGTGAAGAAGGTATTAGACACAAGAGGGGCTTGATGACATTGTCAAAAGCAGCTTCCAGCACTTTTCTGATTATTGAAAGCAAACTAACTGAATAATAAATAGCTATGTTTGATTTGTCCTTCTTTATGAATAGGACATCAGTGGGCAATTTTCAGGAATATAATAATTGTACTGACTGTTTGAGTTGAGAAGAAGCACAGAAAATCACTGAAGTTTAGTATAAAAGAAATCCAGAAACTGTCTGAATGGTTTAAAATCACCAGACAAATCTGCTTTGCATTGTCAATGGCAGTTCTTACTTTGCATTTCAGATACAAAAATCAAAATCTTTATTAGAGTTTTATTAAAACTTTTTATTCCATATTTTGCATTAAAAGCATAGATTGCTTAGTTTAGGCAATAAGACCATAAAACATAGTAGCAGAATTAGGCCATTCAGCCCATCAAGTCTGTTCTGCCATTCCATCATGGCTGATTTATTATCCCTCTAAGCCCAGTCTCCTGTCTTCTCACTATAAGCTTTGAGCCCTATGACTCTAAGAAAACTCTAAGCCTTTCATCATTCTTCCTTTAAAATACATCTTAAAATATAGATCATTGATCATCTACCCTATTTCCTCACCTGCTAATGTTGAACATTGAGATATTTTGTTACCTTAAGAATATTATACAAAGCATTAAATACAAATGGGAATTGGTAGAGATACTAACCAATGACGATCAAAAAAATTCAAGATTTGTCTTTTTATACATAAATTGATTCATCAGAAATAAACAGAGTGTACATTGAATATTATTACATATATCTATTTAAATAAAATATGTATTATGGTAGAACTGATTGAAATACAGATCATTGCAAAGATCCACAGATATTAATTTTAGCATTGTTCTTCTTATAATCTATGAGTCTTAAAAGACAAAAGACATTTATTCATGTGGTAGTGAACAAGTTAACAGTGTACTAAAACAAATAGGTAACTGATTAATTGACATGCTATAATACATTTCACATTTTTTCAGCATTTGACTATGCTTTTAGACAGCTCATTTTCATGCAGTTTAGAACTTTCAGAAGCTCACAAATGGGAATTCAGTCTCTGTTACAGCATTCATATTCTGTTCATAAGAATGCTTGAGAAAAAAAAATTCTGATGAAAAGAGCAGAGATGATAAAACAGTTACAGAATTTCGAAATTCCATTTTAATGACAATAGCAGAGATTTTGTGGTACAACTTGTGCTCTAACCTTATACCACCAATATGCTTAGTGAATCAAAAGATCACACTTTCTGCATAAACTACTGTAGAAGCCATGCATCTGTTCTCTATCTGAATTGTATTCTGTGTTGTGTGTTTACTCTGGTAACTAGTCACGAGTGGGTGTGTGGTAAGAGCAAAGGGAATAAGTTATGTATTCTTCCTTACTTCGTCGCAGTTAATAGCTTGGGACCAGTGGATGTCATATCATTTGTTGATCGCTCAATAATGCTCAATTACACTAAACTTTTACTTGGGTACACTTAGGTTTCATTGCTTCACGTTTGTATGTTTGCTAATTGCTATTAAAGGATCAAATAAAGGATTTGACTTTTCGAACCAGTATTACTGGAGTTGGGGGTGCGTCATGCAAGTATAACAAATCTGCAGGGTTGCTGGCAGTGGCAATTGTTTTGGTTTTGGTTTGGTGTTGCCTCAACAGCACACCCTACAGTCAACAGGGCATTTTTTAAAAATTGTTAGGCAGAAGCAGATTTTATGTGGTAATTCAAATTCAGTTAAGTGCTCTTCTCTTTAACAGCAATCGCAACAATGTTTTGCTCATGTTATCCAGTGTTTTGAGACAGATGTGGTCATCATAAATTTTTTAAAAAGGTCCTGATTCTCTGCCATAACTGCGATAGGATAATCAGCAAATCTTCTGGACTAACAGACCAAAGACCAAATATTTCACCGGATGTGCTGCTGAAATGTCTGCAGTGCATCCCCGTAAAAATTCATAACAATAAGCTCATTTTCTCACTGTACAAAAGGTACCAGAAGCTCCAATCCACTATGACTCAATTCAAGTAATGCTTTTATTATACATACCTTACAGTTGCAAGGTGTCAGTATAAGGAAATTAGTTATGACTCTCAAAAACACTCTAGTTCCAGTACTATAATCAATACACTTTTGTTGAAATAGATAATCAGCCCCATTTGAGCCATTAATGTCAATTTTTGGGCAGGCAATGGAGGAAAATGGGAAAGCTGTCTTACCACCAAATCAATATCTGTCTTTACCATTTTTGTATCAGATTGGACACTGGAATATCCATCACATGCTGAAATCTCAAAATTCATATGTAGTTATTGAATGATACAAATATACTGAATAAGGTTCCAAATATCTAGTAGTGTTTTATTATTATTGGCTTAAATTGCAAATTGATAAATGCTATCAACATGGTAATTAGAGAAGCATGGACTAAAGATTGGTAATCACACAGAAGACAGACTTGGAATAAATAGCCTTTCTCAGGTTAGAGAAATGTAACTCATGGCGTGCTCAAGGATCAGTCTTCATTTTCAATTATATTTATACCAAAAGCTTGAAGGAGACAATGTATGAGGTATTCAATTTTGCAGATGGCATGAAAATAGATGGGAGGGCATGATGCAATGGGGATATTAGAGCTCTGACACAGAACATAGATGGGTTAAGTAAGTCGATAAAACTTTGAGTTTCATGTGGGAAAGTGGGAAATTATGCACTTCAGTGAGACAAATCTAAAAGGCAGACTATTACCTTAATAGAGAAAGAATACAAGTGCAGAGGGATTTAGGTGTACACAATGTGAAAGGTTAGCAGGCAAGTGCAGTAAATGGCATTTGACTTTCATTTTAACAGAGTTGGAGTTTAGAAACAGAACTATTCTAACAATTGAATGGGATATTGGGAATAACATGGTGCCATTGGAAGCAGTCCAAAAGAGAGTTGATAGGCTAATTCAAAGGATGAGATTACTGGGTTATCACAAGAGGCTAAAGAAATTAGATCTATATTCTTTGGAGCTTTGAAGAATGAAGTGTAAACTTATTCAAAAGATGCCAAGATCCTTAGGAAGCATGACAAGTTACATATCAGAATCAGAATCAGACTTTAATCGCCAAGTACCTATGCACATACAAGGAATTTACTTCCGGCAGATGTTGTCTCTCTGCTCATAACAATAATAATGATAAATATCAATGAAAATATAGATTATACATACAGGTAGTGCAATCCAAGTAATAGTTAGCCGACAGTTAACCGGCAGTTAACTGTTCAGCAAAGTGACCGCAGTAGGGAAAAAACTTCTCCAGTGCCTATTAGTCTTAGTCTGGAGGGATCTGAAGCGCCTACCAGACGGAAGCAGATCAAACAGTCCGTGCGCAGGATGGGAGGAGTCCTTTATGATGTTCCCCGCCCTCTTCTTCAACCTGGAAGAGTACAGGTCCACAATAGAGGGCAGGGAGGCTCCAATGATGCGCTTGGCAGTCCTCACTGTGCGCTGTAGTCTGGTTCTATCCTGCTTGGTGGCGGCTCCAAACCACACAATGATGGAGGTGCACAGGACAGACTCAATGACTGCAGTGTAGAACTGCAGCAGCAATTCCTGAGGCAGACCGTATTTTCTCAAGAGCCGCAGGAAATACATCCGCTGCTAGGCCTTCTTCAGGATGGAGCTGATATCAAGATATTTCCATTTTTTGGGAGAATTTCAAACTAAGGGCACAGTTACAAGAACAGAGGCTGGATATTTAAAACAAAGTTCCATAGGAACAACTTCTCGCGGACAGTGGTGAATCTCTGGAATACTTATGGAGCCAGATCAAAGGTGTACTGAAAGCAAAAGTAGAGAATATTTCTGAAAAGAGGGAATTGGGGCCCGTGCAGAACTGGTACAGAAGTGGAAATGAAGCTGGGGCAAATCAGGCATGATTATACTGAACAGCAGAGTAGGTTTATGAGACTGACATGCCTCTTCTTGTTCCATTTTCCAATATTCTTGTTATCATATCTATGAGGCACTTCCTCAACAACAAAAAGCTCTAAATGGCTGACTTAACTGCAAACAAAAAATGGAACTATTCTTTAACTGGTTTCTGAGTTTTAAAAAATGTCAGAAGGCCTTCTGTTTTATTTCCTTCTATGGAGCATTCATCAACAGGCTGAGGAGAGGTGCAGAAACTGAGTAAATATTTAATACAAGTTTCCCTTATTTGCAGCTCCTTATGGGAAGAGAATAACATTTACAGTGCAAGATGGGTGGGGAAGGTTCTCATTGCTCAATATGGGTATTTAAAAAGTTGTGTACAATCTAGGAAAAGAAAGTAAACTAGATGAAAATACGAAAAAAAGCTTCTAATATTGTAAAAGTACAAGATGAGACTGCTGAATTTTATAGTGTTAAATGTACTGAGAAACTATTTTCTTTTGGCAATGTCACAACATTCTAATGGAGGTGGAATGTACCCTATGATAATTTTCTTCCTCAAATTCAAATCTGGATTACCCTTTGCCAAATTTTAGCCAACAACTTAAGAATCTGGAAATACATGGTTTCATACTTTGGTAAGTTGTTAATTTCAAACACTGTAATAATCAACTGGATTCCAAGTTAAAAATGGCAGCCACACCTCATTAAGTTGCTGCAGTCAAGTTAACACTGCAGTATTGTGGAATTGTCTGTGCACACTTTTTTTTAGAAAGGGAAGTAGCACTGAAAGTCTGTGGACTTTAAGATGACACTGACCAAATACATGGGATGTAGTGCCTATAAAAAGCATTCATCCCCCCACCCAGAAGATTTCATGTTTTATTGTTATATAACATTGAATTTAGCTTTTCTGACACTGCTCAACAGAAAAAGGCTCTTTCACATCTAAATTACTTACAAATGTAAAAAAAAATTGATAGCTCAAGTATTCACCCCCTTAAAGTCATTATTTATTAGATACACCTTTGGCAGCAATTATAACCTTGAGTCTATGTGGATAGGCTCCTATCAGCTTTGCACATCTGGACACAACAATTTTCCCCATTCTTCTTTACAAAACTGCTCAAGCTCTGTCAGATTGCATGGGGATCGTGAGTGAACAGCCCTTTTCAAGACCAGCCACAAATTCTCAATTGGATTGAGGTCTGGACTTTGACTTGACCATTTCAGAACATTAACGTTGTTGTTTTTAAGCCATTCCTGTTTAACTTTGGCTTTAGGTTTGGGGTCATTGTCTTGCTGGATAACAAATCTTCTCGTAAGTCATAGTTCTCTTGCAGACTGCATCAGGTTTTCCTCCAAGATCTTCCTGTATTTTTCTGCATTCATTTTACCCTCTACCCTCACAAGCCTTCCAGGGCCTGTGCTGAAGTGGAGCATTCCCACAGCATGATGCAGCAATCACCATGCTTCACAGTAGGGATGGTGTGTTTTTGGTGATGTGCAGTGTTAGGCTTATGCCAAACACAGCGTTTAGTTTGATGGCCAAAAAACTCAATTTTGGCTTCATCAGACCATAGAACCTTTTTCCAGCTGAATTCAGAGTCTCCCACATGTCTTCTGGCAAACTCTAGCTGAGATTTCATGAGAGTGGTTTTCTCTTTGCTACTCTCCCATAAAGCTGCAATAGTAAGCACCCTGGCAACAGTTACTGTACGTGCAATCCCTGCCATCTCAACCACTGAAGCTTGTAACTCCTCCAGAGTTGTCATAGGTTCCTTGGTGGCCCCCCCTCACTAGTCCCCTAACTGCACGGTCACTCAGTTTTTGAGGATGGCCTGCTCTAGGCATATCTACAGCTGTGCAATATTCTTTTCATTTCTTGATGACTTACCTGTACTCCAAGAGATATTCAGTGACTTGGAAATTTTCTTGAATCCATCTCCTGACTTGTGCTTTTTAATAACCTTGTCAATGAGTTGCTTGGAGTGTTATTTGTATTCATGGTGTAGTTTTTGCTAGAATACTGACTCACCAGCAGTTGGACTTTCCAGATACAGATGTATTTGTACTACATTTAATCGAAAGACTGTAACAGTACACTAGTGATTTCCATTTAACTAATTATGTGACTTCTAAAACTAATTGGCTGCACCAGTGATGATTTGGTGTGTCATATTTAAGGGAGGTGAATGCTTATGCAACCAATTATTTTGTATTTTATATTTGTAATTGATTTAGATCACTTTTTAGAGATCTGTTTTCATTTTGATATGAAAGAGTGTTTTTCTGTTGATCAGCGTCAAAAAAGCCAAATTAAATCCACTGTGATTCAATGTTGTAAAACAATAACACATGAAAACTTCTGGGGCGGGGTGAATACTTTTTATAGGCACTGTTATTTGTCACAGGATCCCATTGACAGTTGGAAGTCCAATCCCAATACAGCCAAAGGTAGACACACCATGGAGAAAACCCAACCGATTATGCTTTGGTGATCTATGTTACCATAACTTTCTGAATGTTCAAAATTGATTGCGTATGTTGATAGCAAACTGAAATTAGGTAACTGGTGAAGATCAAAGTGTCTTCAGTGTGTCATGGTAGACATAAGGACCTCATATGATAAGCAAGGTTTTGTTCTACACGCATCACAATTCCAGCAGCTGAAACTTTGGGTGAATTAAGAGATTTGCAATTGTGGTTATGAAAGAAAATAAATATTTTGCATTGCTGTTAAAGGATTACCAGTGGTACAAGGGGGTAGGCAGCAGCTTGAGTATATTATGGAGGTGAGATTACCAAACTTCTAAGTTGAAGTCTTTGGAGCATAATTCTATGCTGGGATGAGAGAAGAGTGCATAATAACTCAGCAGCATTCAAACTGCTAGGCTTGTGCCAAAGTACTGCGAGTGTTGGATTCATTCTGGAAAAAAAAATTGGCAGCGTGCATAGGATATTAATTACATACAGGTGCAGTTTTAAGGAAAGAATTGGATGATATAATCCTGTGCTGTTTACAAAAAGTGCAAAGCATGAAAATT
Organism: Hemitrygon akajei; assembly: GCF_048418815.1. Classification (NCBI taxonomy): domain Eukaryota; kingdom Metazoa; phylum Chordata; class Chondrichthyes; order Myliobatiformes; family Dasyatidae; genus Hemitrygon; species Hemitrygon akajei. The sequence goes on from NC_133140.1 coordinate 42,759,665, forward strand.
CTTCTTTCATAATTTACTCCATTTTCTTGCAATTTTAAAGGGTGAATCATATGTTTTGCCTCAGAAGTATATTATTCCCCCTTGTGGTTACTCAGTGTAACCATATCAGAAGTTCCTATTTAAGCATTATTTGCATACAATGATTTAATTTTTAAAATCCTGAATTACCAATTAATGGAATTCATAGTTAATCAGACTGCACATCTCAAATATTTAAATAGTTACTCAAGGATGTTGTAACATGTAGTTGAGGAGCATGTAAATCATTGGCCCTTTTGCTGGTTATAAGAAAGTAAATGTAACCATTGTGAATATGTTGGAACATAAATGCTGAGGTGATTTTTTCTGGCAGGAGACTCCAATATTAGATGTCACTCTCAAAAGGTTCAGCAATTTAGGACTGAGATTAAGCCATTTCTCCTCATTTAGAGGACTGTGATTCTTTGGAATTTCCTACCAGGGTCATTTTGAGTGTTCAGTCCTTGCACGTACAAGACTCAGAGCAAAAGGTTTACAACTTTACTGGGAATCAAGAGAAATGGGATTAGGGTGAGAACATCATCATTGATGTAGAAATTCAAATTTATTGAATATTGATTGGACTCAAGAGTATAATTTATCAGAGAAGATTAAAATCCAACACAACCGCTATATTACATCTGTTTCAAGGTCCTTTCTTCATATGTCCAAAACCATAGTATCAAAGGGCTAATAAATCACAACCATCAGTGTTTCCCAACCTTTATTTTATCACTATACATGCTAACCTATCTGATCTTTCAATCCAAGATTCTTCCTCACAACCATCAAAATTTTATTATTCTCTCCTTTTCTATTTTCTCTGTGTTTTCCCTCCAATTTTACTTGTGCTGGGACATTTAGTTTCCAATCTTAGTAACCATGAAATGGTTGTGTTCTGATATACACCAATTCAAAAAAAATGGAAATAGATTTTTGATCTAAAAAGATTTACCTCACAGTTAGCCATGTTGGAACACACCTGCCACAGTTTTTGACTACTCATGTAATCTGTCATTAGCTCTTTGATGTTATACATCTCCACTAATTACAATGCCACCAAACCTTATGCCATTATCCAATTAAAGTATACAATTCCCTATTGTCTTATCAAAATAATTAAATAAATGGTAAATATAGTACATGGGAATAAGATTTCAACATAAGCACCATTTACAGTTTATCGTCACGGTAAAAACACCATTTAAAGTAACAAGGTTGTTTTGTATACTCAATAAAATGATTTCACATCTCCCTATTTCAGACAAAATTATCAATTAAGGTGAAGAACAATTTCAGAAGGGACCTACCTTTGAAATTGGGATTCAGCAAATCTTTACGGTGAGAGCAAAGCAGTGCGTTCCCAAATACCAAGTCAATCACACACAGCAGAAGATGATAGGAATTAACAAGGTCATCACTAATCATGGGAAAGTTTCCTAAAGAAGCAAGAAATGATATATCTAAATATATTTTGAACACAAACATTTCCATGATATCGTTATAATGATTTTACCTTTATATTTTTGGCATAGTTTTCTGTGATATAATTTAATTATTGATCAATAATTCCTGAACTTGGAAGAGGCTGAAAAGCCACATCATCACTTTGGAAAAGAAAACATCTTTTTCTAAGCAAATAAGGTCACTTTTGGAAGTTCCATCAATCTAATTACCACCCCTTAACTCTGATTTCATAACAATAGACATAGAAGTTTCCAACAATGAACCAAAGCCCAAGTTCAACAAATGCCATCAGATTTTTGAAATAACAATTGAAAATAGAAGACACACTATGCCTACCAGGTAGCTAAAACTAAAATAAAAGAATGCCAATCAAGAGGGTTTGGTTGATCTGAAAATCTAACTCATTATTATTATGACAGGCAGAACGGAGGCACGACTGGTGGAGCCACCACTTCACTGCATCAGTGACTGGGTTTCGCCATTACCTCAGCAACTGTCTGTGTGTCTGAGGACACAGGTCTCAAGTATGAAGGCCAGGAGTACACACAGTTTCATCCAAATGCTTTAGTTTCCACCCACATCCCAAAGACATGCAAACTGGAAAGTTTAATTGGCCACTGTAAATTGCTCCTTGGTGCATTGATGAATGGTAGAAACTGGTGGGATGTGGGTAATGTGGGTGCTTAATATACAGCATAGATTAGTTCATCAAAGGGTATGCTTTCATGCTTATGGCCATGACACAATAACCAACTGGGTTTTTCAATCTGAATTTTCTTCTCCCACAGGGAGAATTTGAGCAGCATCCTTAAAGGCTCAGGCATGATAAGAGAGTACAATACATAGTTCTGCATCAAAGTCCAATCTCTTAAAGTTGATGCCATGATAGAATGGTTAAGCGATATATATTGGATCAAACATCGTGTTATTAACGTAGCAACCATTCACAATAAACGAATCTCAAAAATGAACATCTGCTTCACTGAATGGCACATGGTCTTACTCCATAAAATAGTGTAGCTACTACAAACACTGGTATATGGCACCTGCTCTTTGTTAAAAAATAATCTTATGAGTTACTAAGTTATTCATAGTTAGTTCAAACAATTTTTTCTTTATTTCATAAAATAATCAAATTAACTTGTGTAACCTGTTCAACTCACGTATCAGCAAGTTTCATTAAAAACACAACTACTGCTTAATGATCAGAAAATTTCCATGATGCACACTTGCCAAGCTGATTATTTCCTCACTCTCAATGGGTTGTAAAATTCCACTACAGAACTAAGAAAATAACCCCCCCCCCCCCCCCCCGCCAATGTACATGAAGCAGCACAGGAAATGTGTGGTTCTTTTGACCACAAGCATTTCAACGATCCATACCGGAACCAAGGTTGGAACTTTGCATTTTTGATATTGAACACCTACCACCTGTGTGTGCATAGTAAAATCTGGAGTCACGGAAACATGACTAAATAGGGAAGCAGGAATAATGAATTCAGGACTGCAAACCACCAAGAAAAAAAAATCTAGTTGCAAATTAGCTTAAAACAAATAAAAATTAAACTGAAATACATAAGGTTAAAAGAATTATTGCACCCTAATAGCACAGGGGTACTTAAGTACAAGTGGAAAAAGTTAACATCCACAAGTAACTGTAAAACAAGAGTTTTGTGCTCAAACTTTTTGAAAAGACATTTGAATCTTGAAATGTTATTGTGCCATTTGCTTTCATAATCCTGAACAAGCATGGTCTTTGTATTTTTGCTGATCAGATCTGCTAAAGCAGGGGTGTCAAACTCATTTTAGGTCACGGGCCGGATTGAGCAAAATGCAGCTTCATGCGGGCCGGATCAGTCGGACGCGTGCGAACGCAGCTTTTGTTGCCTCCGTTTTTTCAGCCTGCTTTCATGTGTCTCAGTCTCTGCTATAACTACAAAGTGTTTCACTTTACAAATTCCGTTTCTTATGAAGAAGACTGCCGAGCAAGACTGCCGAATAAACACTAAAAACCCTGAAAACCTGTACCTGAATAAACTCAGCATTAGCCATGTCATACGCCATAGGCGCTTCGATTACTGGGGCCAGCTTTAATAGTAGTTAGATATTATCTCGCGGGCCAAAGATAATTCCACTGCGGGCCGGATTTGGCCCGCGGGCCTTGAGTTTGACATATATGTGCTAAAGGATGATGACTCAGCTTGCTTGTATACCAACAAGCTGATCAAATTGTGGTGTAGCAAGCAAGTACCTCACTTATGGACACTTCAGGTGCAGCTTTTCAATAGCCAGATGCTGACAGGGGTTACGGCATTTGACCAAGTACTGAGGTAAAGTAATTTAACCTTGCATCTCAAAATATGCTTGCCAATGTGCCGATCACAAAACCACTGCTTCCATTTTAATGGGGTACCAAAGGACATCACATCAACTAGCCCCAATTCTACAAAATAAAAACTCTTCCACTCAGTCTAGCTACAGCAGCTGATATGTCATTCCCATGAAAGGAAAATGATCAAGACAATGAGGATGAAGGAAGAAAATAAAGAGAGTCTTGAGATATGAGCAATAGGCATAGTAGACCCACCGCCTTGCCCCACCAGAGACCTAGGGAAAGGGCTCAGAGGGCTATGGGCCTAATGCAGGCATTTGAGACTAGAGGGAAGATGCTGAGGTTGGCATGGGTCATTCAGCCCAAAGGGCCTGTTTCTGTGCTATATTACTCTAATAGGGTTTCTAGATCTGCTCAAATTAGTGGACATACCGTAGTTTGAAGATAAAAGGTTTAAAGGAGATCCAAAGAAACCCCCCCAACAAACCTCCCTATGGTGGTTGGAATCTGGAACGTAAAGGGTGCAGACATTTCTACATTGAACAAGTATCTGGATGAGCACTTGAATGATAAAGCATGAAACCAAATGGGATGAGTACAGCCTATTGGTCAGCATGGATATGAATGGTCAAAGGGCATACTTCTGACCTGTATAACGTGGGCAAACTAGTTAAAGTGATCAGTCTAACACATTCTTTCCTTTACATTTCTGATGTGCAGTAAATACAATGTTATTTGTTGCATTTTAAAAGATAGAGAAACAAGCAAACTCTGCAAGAATAACCAATTGCAATATTAACTACCGGTAAATCGCAAATAGATGTTGTGGCCTAAAAGACACACTTAACACTTCATACAATACATTGCTTTGTTCTTAGAAAACAGCACATCTCATTTAATGTAGGTAGCTATATCAAATGTTTACTTAAAAATAATCAATTGAACTTCATCATTCGTTTTACAAACAGAACACCAATTATTTAAATCCTTAAGTGTGACTTACTCATTTCTACAATATAAACACAATAAAATCTGCAGGTGCTGGAAATTCAGAGCAACATGCACAAAATGCTGGAGGAACTCAGCAGGTCAAGCTGTAGCTACGGAAAAGAGTAAACAGTCGATATTTTGGGCCCTTCTATCCTTCTTTGGGACTGACAGGGAGAGGGGAGATGCCTGAATTAAAAGGTGCGGGGAAAGAGGCTGGCTGGAAGGTGATAGGTGAAGGGCTGAAGAAGGAGGAATCTGATCAGACAGGAGAATGGACAGTAGGAGAAAAGGAAGGAAAAAGGAATCTGGGGGAAGTAATAGGCAGGTAGTAAGTAAAAGATCAGAGTGGGGAATACTCAAAAGGTGGGGTAGGTGGGGGGGCGGGGGGGGGAATTTTGTTCACCAGAAAGAGAAATCAATACTCATACCATCAGGTTGAAGTGTACCCAGATGGAATACAAGATGTTGCTCCTGCGCTCTGAGGGCGGCTTCATCTTGGCACAAGAGGAGACCATGGATCAACACGTTGGAATACGAATGGGAATCAGAATTAAAATGTCTATAGAATTTCTACAGTAACTTGTTTTAAGGTGTGACCACACATCATTCCATTGTGACTTCTGCAGACATCAGAGGATTGTTTTGCATACTAAGCATCCTCCCCCCTCCACTGCCCAGAACATGAAGGACCAATGCACAAGGGAAACTGAGCTCAAAGAACTGATGCTTGCCTTGAGAAGATAAGGTTCTAAATGTCTTATGCTTCATGGAACTACTTGGACTTTCAAGTATATGGATAAGACTAGTCCAAGTCCCAAAAGATTTGCTGGGTCAAATTTAGACATTGTAGAAATTGAAATTAAAGCAATTTTGTCTATTATCCTTTTGTCCTTTTATCTTTTATCACCTCCCCCTGGATATGCCTATTGCAGATGCATTTTACAATGTAAATACTAAGACAAGGAAATCTGAAACCATTTCCTCTTCATTGTGCCTTGGAACTGAATACTCCCTGGGTACAACAAAGATGAAAATCTACTCCCCCTTCCATTACTAATCTGAAGTTAATTTGAGTTTACGTTATAACAAACATTCAAAGCTATTTATATTCAAGTAGCAAAATAAACAGCTAGTATAACAACAATAATATTCAACCAATACATAGCAAAATGAATCACGCATACTTACATGACCTTTGAAGTTACAGTACCTATACAATGCTTATTTGAGTAAAAAGGAAGTTGCAAGCACCAGGTTCCAAGTCACAGGGTGCATCATGCAGACAAGTCCAGACTTGCAGAGTCTGTGTTGTTGCCATGCTAAGTGACGCAAAAGTGTGGCAGTATAGAAACCGTAAACTATTCATATTGAACACTATCAGCCTGTTAGGCACTACTAACATTTCTATCTAGTACACAGGCAAAGAAACCAGTACACTGTATATATTGATTTCCGTTGGCAATTATTTTATATTTTATACAAAGGATAAAGTATACTAATTGCCACTGTTCTCCATCTCTGATACAAATCAGTCAAATTGTTGATGTGACAATGAAATAGAGAACAGACATAGCTGCAAGAAAAATATTTGGGTGTCTCTTCCTCAATACACAAAGAATGTATGCCCCAATAAAGGCAAACTGAGTGGAATAATTAATTACTCTCCAATACTCAGCAAATATGAATGCTTTCTTCTTGTAATTCAAATATTGTGCTAATTTTAGACTTGAATACTGTGTCATTGCCATTTGACACTTATTACAACCAGTTAATTAATTTAAAGGCAGTATATAGAAAAGGGTGCATTTTACTTTGTCACCATCCCATATTCAATCACACCAACAAATTACACCATCATTGAAATTTTGTATTCCAGGTGATATTTGGAGGGATGCTGAAGTAAATTATTTTAAATGTCATTTGCAAAACAAGCAACATTTTGTTGTGTATATTTCTGGCAACTCATAGTAAGCTAAAATATTGGTATTGAAAGGAATACTGTGAACTCCAAATTTCCAGAACTTGCTGATTAATGTAGGCCACATAGTATTTGCTTTCAATAAATGGCATCTCACCTTTACATCACATTGATGGGTCGGTAAGTAATTTTCTAATTATTTTTCCACAATAATGGATTATTAATTGGCAGTAATAAAGCAAACTGTTGGAAATAGTCAGGCCAGACTGCAAATGTGAAGAGATAAACAGTAAACCTTTCAGAATGATCACCTTTCATCAGAATAACAAATATTTAGAAATCAAACATGTTTTATATTGCAGAGAAAACAGAAGCAACACACAGAACAAAGGATTTATTTACAATTGCTTGGAGACAAAGAGAAATTCTATCCCACAAAGTGTGATAATGTTTGCTGAGAGAAGATGATGAAGGTTTATAAAATCAAACCTGATCTGTCTGAATGAAATTGGAAGAGAGAAAACAGACCAATGAGAGAAACAGAATTCTGAAATTGAACAAATTTTCCTTCAATGACGCACTTCCTCCAAGTCAAACGCAGAGCTATGCATCGCTCCAAGCCATATCGATCTCTCCTGGAGTTGTCAGAACGGTCTTTGTTTCAGTCCTTCTCTGGCCCCCTTACTGGTGATCTTTATGGTCCATTGATAACTGTATCAGCACTAGTTCCAGCTCTAGTACAGTTTTATCAACTTCCCATCCAATTTTCACCCAGCTCTCATTTTCCCAAAGTCTATTTGAGATTAAGCATTCCACTCTTTTTTGACTTCCCGATTGTCAGGTTAGTAGCTAGTTAATTATTACTAGCCTAGAACTCTTGATTAAATCTCTTTCCACCCTGCTTCCTTCAAGCTCATCATTCCTTTCTCCCAATTACTCCTGTTCCTTTTTCTTCCTCCAAAGCCAATTATTCTTGTTCCCTTTTACATAAAACGTGGCTTTTGTTCACCATCCTTTTCAGTCACTCCCTTACTTTTAATATCAGTCTTTAAACTCACCATTTAAGGAATTTCTCCAATATCCCAGGGACCCTGATGCTCTCACTGCAATGCAACAGCTCACATTTCTATTCTTTAGAGACACTAAATTGTGACAAACTTCTATAAATGTGTGGTGAAGAGAATACTGACTGGCTGCATTGCAGCCTGGATAGAAACACAAATGCTTTGAACTGAAAATCCTACACAAAGTGGTTGGTATGGCCCAGTCCATCATGGGTAAAGTCTCCTCATCCTTGAGCACATATATATGGAGCATTGTCACAGGAAAGCAGCATCCATCATCAGGGAGCCCCACCAACTAGGCCATGCTCTCTTCGCACTGCTGCCATCAGGAAGAAGGTACAGAAATCTCAGGACTCACACCTTCAAGTTCAGAAGCAGTTATTACTCCTCAGCCACCAGGCTCCTGAACCAGAGGGAATAACTTCACCTAGTTTCACTCACCCCATCACTGAACTGTTCCCACAGCCTATGGACTCATTTTCAAGGAATTTTCATCTCATGTTCTCAATATTTATTGTTTATTTATTTATTATTATTTCATTTTTTATATTTGCACAGTTTATTTTATCATTCTCTCCAGTGTTATTGTATCTTTGTAAAGTATTAGTGTGAAATCTGCACTGTGCTTAAATCATGGAGGTACAGGTAGTCCCCAGGTTACATACGAATTCCGTTCCTGAGTCCGTCTTTAAGTCGGATTTGTATGTAAGTCGGAACAAGTATATCCGGTATTATTTAGCGTCAATTAGTCAAACGTTTGTCTCAGTATATAGTATATATTTTACCTTTCTATGCATATAAAACACTTAAGAAATGTATGTATTCCAATAATTAACCCATTGCATTGCTTAGTAATCATTTTAGCTTTCATCGGGGCAGGGCCTTTCACATGCTCCATTATTCTTACCTTATCCGTTATCCTTTAAAATTGTTCCGATCATTGACTGACTGTAGCCTAACGCTTTTCCAATGACCGATGGCTTTTCACCTCTTTCCAAACGTTTTATTATTTGTACTTTATTTTCAATCGCAATCTACTGCAGGCGCCGGCTCCCGAGGTCCTCTGGGTCCTAAGGACCACAGCACTAATTCCCCGGGTCCTAAACTGCACTGCACTGAGACAGGTTAAATGGGACAAGTGGGGGCTGTGCTGGGGTTTGGGTATTTGATCCTCCACAATATTCCGCGTGGGAATTTAAACTGGAGGTGGCAGTGTTTTTTTTTTACGAGGTCAAGTTGCGAGCTCAACATCAACCTGGCACGGGAGCGGTCTGTCACTGCATCGAACCTCCGTTCTTGAGCCCGGCGTGCGCCACCAGCCGACTGGAACGGGGGGGGGGGGGGGGTGGAGGTCAGGGTGAATCTTACTAAGAAAAATTTAAGCCAAATACAAAGTTAAACACTCAACTCAGTGTCAACTGCAATGACTAAAAATGGCAGACGGTGTCGTGATCCGACTTAAAATGGCGGACAGCGTTCTCCTTCCTCGGTTCATAAGTACGAGCTGTCCGTAAGTCGGACGTTCGTAACTCGGGGACTACCTGTAATTAAAAACACTAAAAAGGACAAAGACTTAAAATACAGATATGCATGAAAGAGATAAATATGCAAATATGATTCAAGTTTATGACTCTAAACATTGTATTTGAAGTGGGTCCCTCCACCCAACTCACCCATGTTAACCATGGTGCCCAGCAAGCTAGACCTATTTGCGTGCATTTGCCCCATATACCTCTAAACCCCTCCCAGTCATGTAATTTTGGAACAGAAAATTTATTGCGGTTGCCAAGAAGTTATCTCTGCCAAGCTGGTGAATGCAATTAAGAAGACCACAAATAGCATGAAGGGAATTTATCACTGACAAAGACAGGCCTTGCTACTACTGAACATATAGAGACATCATCATGCTTTTTTGCTATATTTGCCAGCAGAATGAATAATCATGCACAAAATCTTTAGTTCATGGAATGGTAGGTAAATAACATTAAATGGTTAGAAATAAAACCAAAAATGTGAAAAGGCACAAGCTCAAAACATAGACCAAGCTCCAAACTGGCTGCTTTATTTTTATTAATTGGTTTTAAGATCACCAATACTTGACTAGAAGTTCTTATGCCCCCTGAACACCGTACTAGAATGGTGTGGATATGGTTGGGATAAATAGCTGTCGCTGCCAAATGTTGCACTACCTCCCACCACACGCCCATTTCAAAATGTGCTGTGTGAATTTCCTCTCTCAAGACTAGGCAATGCATTGGAGGGTACTGGTTCCTCTGTATAAATAGTGAGGTTGAGGGATTGGGGAGACCAGAGGGAAGATGATCAGGATATTTTGTACAATATGTTTGACTTTACACCAGGCTCGCTGAATGTTTCACATAAAAGATCAAGATTTCAGGATAGTAAAGACATTCTTAACAGAGTGCAATATGTTTGAACATCTTTCAATGGCACGAGTGATAAATTCCATCTCAAGGGCACTCGCATAACTTAGTTAAAGCCTGCAACTGAATGCCCTACAGAGAACCTCCTAAGACAGTACCAACTTAATACCAAGAATCCAGCTCAGATGGGTCCCATTCAAGCAACTTACAGAACCAGCTTTCCCTCATATCTTTTCCTCAAGTTTATGACTCCTACCGGACTCTTCTCCCCACATTCACTGGGCCTGAGCACTCTACACGCCAGCCTCTTGAACTGACTCTTATGCTAATGGTCGTTGCACTTCCCAATTATTACAGGACACCTTTTATAAACTACAGATTCTCACAGTTATCTTGACTATACAGTGCCGATATCTCTATATTTTGCTGCATTCATTTTACCCTCTACCTTCACAAGCCTTCCAGGGCCTGCTGCAGTGAAGTATTCCCACAGCATGATGCAGCGACCATCACGCTTCATGGTAGGGATGGTGTGTTTTTGTTGAAGTGCAGTGTTTGGCTTACATAGCGTTTAGTTTGATGGTCAGAAAGCTCAATTGTGGTTTCATCAGACCATAGAACCTTCTTCCAACTAACTTCAGAGTATCCCAGATGCCTTCTGGCAAACTCTATCCAAAATTTCATGTGAGATTTTTCCAACAGTGGCTTTCCCTTTGCCACTCTTCCATAAAGCTGCGACTGCTGAAGCACCCTGGCAACAGATGGTGTATGCAGTCTCTCCCATCTCAGCCACCGAAACTTGGAACTCCTCCCGAGTTGTCGTAGGTTTTTTGGTGGCCTTTGTCACCTAGTTTTTGAGGAAAGCCTGCTGTAGGCAGATTTAGAGCTGTGCCATTTCTTGATGATTGACTTAACTGTACACCAAGGGATATTCACTGACTTTTCAAGGAGTTGCTTGGAGTGTTCTTTTGTCTTCATGGTGTAGTTTTTGCCAGGATACTGACTCACAAGCAGTTGGACCTTCCAGATAAAGGTGTACTTTTACTACAATCAATTGAAACACCTTGAATGCACACAGTGATTTCCCTTTAACTAATTATGTGACTTCTAAAATCAACTTGTTGCACTAGTGATGATTTGGTGTGTCATATTAATACTTACTCAATCAATTATTTTGTTTTTTATATTTGTAATTAATTTAGATCACTTTGTAGAGATCTGTTTTCACTTTGACACGAATTTTACTGTTGATCAGTGTCAAAAAATGCCAAATTAATTCCACTGTGATTCAATGCTGTAAACAATAAAAGATGAAAACTTTCCGGGGGGGGGGGGGGGGGGCAGGCATGAATACTTTTTATTGGCACTTTAACTCTTCCCATCCTATCTCCTGTAAAAGTACTATTCACCTTTCTCAATTACTTCGCCTCCGCTGCATCTGTTCCCAGGATGCGATCTTCCTTTTCAGGACATCAGAGATGCCTTCTTCAAATAACAGGGTTTCCATTCCTCAACTATTGATGCTGCCCTGACCCGCATCTCCTCCATTTCATGAATATCTTCCTACCGCATTAAAAGTGATGAGTTCCTCTTGTCCTTAGCTACCACTCCATCAGCCTCCGCATCCAACATATCATCCTCTGCAACTTCCACCAACTCCAAAGGGCTCCTACCACTAAACATATCTTTACTCCTCCCTCAAGTTTCTGCAGGGATCACTCCCTCCATGACTCTCTTGTCCATTCGTTCCTCCCCATTAATCTCCTACTGGCACATTCACCTCCTCCCTCACCTCCAGTCAGGGCCCCAAACAGTCCTTCCAGGTGAGGCAACACTTCAACTGCAAATCTGCTGGGGTCATCTCTTGTGTCCAGTGCTCCCAATGTGGCTTCCTCTGCACTGGTGAGACTGGGAGACCACTTCATTGAGCACCTCCGCTCCATCTGGCAAAAGTGGAACTTCCTGCTGGCTAAATTTTAATTCCAAATCTCATTCCCATTCTGACATGTCAGTCCAAGGCCTCCTCTTGTGCTAAGATGAGGCCATCCTCAGGGTGGAAGAGCAACACTTTATATTCCATTCAGTTACAGTAGCATCCAACCTGACGGCATGAATATCGATTTATTCTTCCAGTAATTTTTCCCCCTTCCACTCCCCTCTTCCATTCCCCACTCTGGCCTTTTACCTCTTCTCACTTGCCTATTAATTTCCCCTTGATCCCTTCCTTTTCCCCTTTCTCCTATGTTCCATTCTCCTCTCCTATCAGATTCCTTCTTCTCCAGCTCTTTACCTTTCCCACCCACTTAGCTTCACCTATCACCTTCTAGCTAGCCTCCTTCCCCTCCCCCACATTTTTATTCTAACATCTTCTCTCTTGCATTTCAGTCCTGAAGAAGGGTCTCAGCCTGAAATGTTGATGGTTTATTTATTTCCATAGATGCTGCCTGACATGCTGAGATCCTCCAGCATTTTGTGTGTGTTGCTCCGGATTTCCATCATTGGCACACCTTCTTGTGAGTACTGCAGTCTTCATCTTCCCCTACTCTAAGGTACAACATACAATCATGGCGTGCTAAGTATTATACCCAGAGACAACTATTATCTGCACTTGACATCTTCCCTCATCAAACCCATCCACTCAGTTATCTGGTTCACAAACTTCCCCTCCTATTCCTAGGTTTCTCATGCCCCATACACAGCCCCCAATCTTACCAGATTTCCTTCCCACAATCATCACGACAGGAATGTGCAATAGGCTATGATCACTGAATCTCACTTACTGTGTCAACGTACACATTTTACCAGCTGGATATCCCTTTGGTATAGGAGTCTATTAGCACCTGCATTCAGACTTAGAACAATACATCAGAGAAACAGGCCGTTTAGCCCATAATGAAGTGAGTAATCAAATGTCCAACTAAACCAAGCCTTCTGTCTGCATAATTTCCTTATTCTTCCAGTTCCTGCACACTCATGGTCCTACCTAAGAGCCTCTTGAACATTTCTATCATATTTGCCACTTCTGCCACCCCAGGTAGTACGTTCCAGGCACCCACAACACTGTGTGTAAAAAAAGATGCCCCACACATCTCCATTGAACGTACCCCCTCTCACCTTAAATGCCTGTTGTCTGGTAATTCTAATTTAAATTTACAGAACCAGCTCTCCCTCATACCTATAGAAATCCCCAGGAAACAGACACTGGCTGCCTACTCTTTTATATACCTTTCTTAATTTTTGTACTTCCATATCTGTACTTCAGGATTATTTTCATCCAATATTTTATTATTTATAATTGTTGAATGTTGTTTTTTGTAGCATGTTGCATCAACACTCCACAAGTAGATTACTAAAACATGTAAGTATATATGGTAAAAGTGGATCCTTGATAAATATCCATCAGCTCTCCACTCAGTTTCACTCTCTCCAGAAAATCAACCTAAATTTGCCTAACCTCTCCTGCCATCTAATCCAGGCAGCATCCTGGTAAACCTCTGCGGCACAGTCTCCAAAGTCCCCATATCAGTCCTACTGCATACAATACTCCAGATGTGACCTAATCAAAGTTTTATAGCTGCAATATAACACCCCAACTCCTAGATTAGATTCCTTGACTAATAAAGGCAAACCTGCTCTACATTATTTACCACTCTATCAACCTGTGTAGCCAAGTTCAGGGAACTACAAGTTGGACCCCAACATGCCTCTGCACATCAACACTGTAAAGGGTCACGTCAATAACAGTAACATCTCTTTTACACTTGATCTCCAAAAGTGCAATACTTCACATTTGGCTGGGTTAAATTCCATCTGCCATTTCTTCACCCTATCTACAACTTACACTTAACAACACATTTTTTCAAAAGTATGGCTGCCTTTTTTGTTTTTGTTTATGATAGGCTGCTTGAAGCTGAACACAAATAAAATTTCACAGTACTTGTTTCAGGTAGGGATTTGGAGAAGCAAGAAATTAACTTTTATAAATATAATGTGCTTAATTACATAACAGTGCTGACGCTTTGCAATGGTTCAACTAAGCTAAAAATGTTTTGTTGATGATTTTCATTTGCACTCCATATCTGAGGCTTCTCGCTTAAGTGTTCAACAATAAGCAGCCAGTATTGATGGATTCCAGTTGCCCTGATACTGCTTCTCCATGACTGGAATGTCCTGGTAAAGCCCTTCACTATGTTTGTCACTGACAGTACCAAGATTTCCATGGAAGAAGTCTAGATGGGAATGCAGAAAATTAATCTTTAGCAACATGTGGCACTTCATGGTTTTGTATGTTAAAGCATGTTGTCAACCAGCTGCACAGTTTGATGCTCTGCAGTTCCCAAGAAAATTTTCAACAATATCCTTGAATGCCTTCCATGTGATTTTCTCCAGTCCCACTAGAAGTGTTCTTTGAATTGCCTGTCATAGATGACCTGTTTGATTTGTGGGTCAACAAAAATACCTCCTTAATCCTGGCATCAGTTATTCAGGGAAACATCTGTCTTAAATATCAAAATCCTTCACGGAGATTTTTGTGCCTGGTGATAGCAGGTTCTAACCTTGCACTCTTGAACCCAGTAACTCTGCTTCTGCCTTCGACAAACCCAAATGTCTGGCCAGATCATTTAACTCAGATTGAGTCATCAGATGAGAAGGGTTCAAAATCTATCTCAGTATCAGTGTCATTTTCCATTCCTGGCTCATGCATCATGGCACCTTGGTTCGCTCTGTATTGGCATTGTAGGTGGAGCATACCATAACATAAACCACAACACTTTTCCAATGGTTCATGTATTCCAAATTCACTGAAACTAGTTGTTTAAATGAATCTCAGAAAACAGAGACAAATAAGCACAGGCACTACAAGCAGCCAAAGAAATCCATTGTGACATAAGCTCGAGTTTAAAAAAAGTATTTGAAATTTTAAAAATGATCAAATCAAGAAAAACACCCTTTTTACATTTATACTACACTAACAGCAAAAAAAAGGGGGCTTCCGTCTTCAACATTCAAATATCTGAAGTTCCCGCACTATTTCAAGTCTCATGCCTGGATTTTAATTAGGTGTAAATAAGCACTTTATAAATCAGCACCAATAATTGTAGTTATAACTTACAGGATTAATTATTAAAATAAAGCCACAATCAAATTGTTATTTGTGGCATCCTGCTCCAACTGGAATGTGCAACTTCTGTTAGCTATCACTCTGTCCCAGTGACACTACACAATGTTAAAGCTGTACAATCCCAAAATAAAAAAAATTTCAAAAATACCAGCACTGACTACTGCAAGCATGAAAAGCTGATCACATTATGCGGTCTAACAACAGAAACCACGCCATTAATTCAGTAAGTTAGATGTTACGATCAATTTTAAAAGATTGGAGTAAACGGAGCAAGCAACATGATATGACTTCGTCCTTCTGTGGTGATAGTCTTTATTGAGAAATGCAAAATTGTAGCATGGACATACACCATGATTCTATGCAATTTCTTCAAAGCGATAAAAGCAGCAACAACAAATATGTCATAACTATGTTGAAAGTTTCCAGAAAATTCAGGCCCAATGTTGATCCACTGTGACATTTTCTAGTGAAAGATGAATAACCTGAGCAAAACCCCTTTTTATCATCTTAAAATTTGCAACTGAATACCATTAACAGGTTTTTTTGGGTCATTAATTATCTACTTGCAGAAGTTGCCGATGGGTTCCCTTACAAGGTCAGTTTCTAGATAATCCTGTTCACCAAGAAAGCCAATATTACACCAGCAAATGTAATCAAAACAGTGATTTTGAATGTCCAGATTTAAATTTAAGGAATCACTGAAGGTAACTGCAACCTTCATCTGAGAACAAATTACTACACATCTCTACAACCTCCATCAAGCCACAATAAATGAAGAGCTTTAGTGTTTAAATAACTGCAAAGTTTTTAAGCTTTCAACAATGTGTTTGATCTGGTTGTCAAGGTCATTGCTGACTATATTACAATATTTTTTAGTGGAATTCAGTTAGCTGTTCAAAACCTTACCATGTGTGGGATAATTCACTTTATAGTCTATAGCACACCAGTCTGAAACAGTTCATTAACTATTCAAATTAGCTCTATTATACTTTCAAAATAAATGATTTACTTGCTGGATAAGAATAAAGGCCTAGAAATTAGTTTGCACAATCCAGAGGGGGAATCAAAATCAGTGTTGCCCTTTTATCCAGAATAAAGAAGTTTTGCAGTAGTTGTTGAGGATTTCATTTGGGTGGAAGAAAACTGGGCATGAGCATTTGTGCACATTGCAGGCTTCCCCAAAATTCATGTATTCAGAGGTTGCATTCATGTCCTATAGGTACCTCCCCAGGAACTTCCTGCCAGTAGCTCCACACAAAGAGCATGATTGCCAGGAGCACTCTTCTTCACCGGCCTGTGCAGATCCTGCATTTCTCATTCTTTCCCATCACTGCAGCATATATTCATTGGCAACAGTGTTACTTTTATCTTGATAGAATATAAACATCTTTTTATTTATCACCATCTCCTTGCAGAAATTGTGACAAAGATCACAAGCTGACCATGTCAAAAATCTGTAACACATCAACAAGAAACTGCACTGAAACTGACCCTGCCAATTTCACCAAAGAGAAACCTGACGACATGATTCTGGAAATTTCACAATAACTGATGTTCTCATTCTTTATGCAGCTATCACACACAACATCGAAATGCCACAGAGTGCTCTCTGAATAGCACAAGAAAAATGTTGTTAAACAATTTCACATTCCTAAGGTTATGAACTTATCAGAAGTATCTAAAGTGGTAAGAAAAATTATGAGTAGTTAAGCTGTAGTTCCAGAGTGCCATTAAAACTACCGTATGTTCACAGATAGATTGCAAAATACAAAGCCGACACTAGAATCCAGTCAACCAACTCAGTCACAGGACTGGGAAGGAAAAGAAACCCTGGAAGCCATTGGCACATGTTACAAAATTCATCTTTTTCCTTCCCAGTTTCTTTCCAGAGTTCAAGATGTTCAATAAAGAGATTGTTACTTAGTCTAATCATAATTGATTTCACAAAAATGTTGGTATATTTCAACTAAGAGCTGGCAGCAAATAACATTTGAAAAATTCCGTGAACAGATGACATGCTAGCCCTTGAGGATAAGTAACAAAGCCTGGGGAAAAATAAATGGGGAAGTGGAGGAAGAAAAGCTATCATTAAATCTGGATGTGAAAAAAGGTGAAATTTTAGATTATTTTAAAATCATACAAGAGAAGGCATGTTTTCAATATTAAGCTTAAGCAAGCTTCTTACTTAATTCTCTAATATCTGGCAAGGGGTTTTTGTTTTATATGGAACTATTTAGTGAATCTTGATGCTGAATCAGTAGGTTTAAAGGGAGATGCTCAGAGATAACCGATGACGGACATATGTAGATTAGTGTTGTTATAAGGGTCCACTGCACTGCAGAGTAATCAAAAACTCTCCCTAACCAAAAGGTTCCCAAATCTTTTTGCCTCTTGTTTTCCTTCAGTCAAGTCTCAGTCTATTGACTAACTGATCAACAATGATTGCTCTTAGTCCACAACTCCAATATGTTGCATCATGCAATAATATACTGTATATAGGATAATAGAAGATAAATGAAATAGATTTGGGAATCATCAGAAAAGAGGCCAATGCTAAAACCATTATCTTTTAAATTTTTAACAAACTAGTTGTTTGCATAAAAATTCAAGTTTTTAAAACAACAATCTTTTACTTCTAAAACTTGAAGTTTTAGAAATACTGCTTATTCCCTTTCTCTTCAAGAGAACAGGAGAAAATAATTTAACACTAACTACTACAGTTTAAGTTATCGGAGTCGTGAGGTGTATGTTTTCACAGCTGTACTGCAATGCCCAGCACTGAGTTTTATTATAATTTACACACGCTTATTATGAAGATTTGGCAACTGTCCAACAATCTTCAGAAAAATTGAAAGCGAATAACTGAATAACTATCATGTTTATTTAATTTGCAGTTAAAATCAGCAGGAATTCTATGATTAGAAGTCTTTTGTTTCTTCAATCTCCACCCCCCCCCCCCACCCCCCCAAGTAGTGCTTGGCTAATGATTTTAAAAGATGTTACTACCTGACTTATTCTCAGATGCATAAAAAAGAAAATATGTTGGCTTTGTTTTTAAACTAATTCTCCTTGTGCTGTGGGTTTTCCTTTTTGCCTGCTTCAACTCAAACAAGATTTAATTGAAAATGCAAAACACTTAAAGCCAAGGTAAAGAATTTACTCAAAGTCAACTTAAGAAATCCTCACTATGTAATTAAAGTTGCAAAAATCTAACATATTACATAGTGATATTGGTGCTTTGCAAGCCCCAACATGCAGTTTATATACAAAAGATTATTGCTTTTCCAGTGCAAACCTCTTTGATTTGTGAATGTTCAAATCTAAATGGGCTTTTGGCTTTTCAAAAAATAATTCAAGTCAAAGCACAATCATTTCCTTAATATCCCCAAAAATGCGGTAAATCCTTTCAAAGGTATTTCAATCACCAGCACTGTAAAAACAAGCAGTTATAAAATAGTTGAGGTACATATTGTATGATATTTTCTGCAAACTTGAAAATAAATTTTCTCACCTCAGCAATCATGAGCTGTCATGAATTGACTGCAGCCCCTGTAGGATACTAAATGCAATGAACTTGGCTTATGGCTCCAACTTCTCTTACAAACCAGATCTTGAAAAGCTTTAGCGATTCAACAGTAAAGCGGAAAAAGTTAAAAGAGTAGCTCAGCCTTTCACTGAAGCCTATGACTGGTTGAACTCTGAGGAGGAAGCAAGCAAGCTTGCACAGGTCGATACAAATCTCTGTAGATACAATTAACCATCGCTGAGGAGTCCATCCAAGTTCCAACATGACCAAATACTGCCTGTGCTTCGAGAGTCCCAGCTGGAGTTTGCTTAAACTGAAGCAAAGTATCTGGCAAATGGTACTGAAATATGATTGTGCAATTAAGTCTTCGGCTGCAATTTCAGCCAAAAGCTGGCTCCTCAAATCCAAAGTCAATAAGAGTGTGATATTCTAAACCCTGTAGCCATGTTGTTGGGATGGCAATTAATTTTTTTTTAAAGGAATTCACTACAAACTGATAATCCTTGCTGAAATGCTAAATAAACAGTTTTTAAATTTAAAAAACTTCACCTTTTTGGAACAATATTACAAACAGTATCAGAATCACTGTTTAAACTAAGCAACTTTTAAAAACTGCAATCAAGATTTACTTTGGACATCAATAGCAGTTGTTTATTCAGCAAAGCAGTGAAGTGGAACAACTAGCTGCATTATAGAGTGCACAAAGCAACATGATTCTCCGTTTGCTTGTTCCATAGCAAAGATGTGAATGGTTGCCTCCATTCCAAACATTTCTAAATGCATACAAAAGGAAATGACAAACTTCTCCATTAAGCCAAACTCATGATAACATATGTAATTTATATGTACCAACTATTACATATTTTTCTACCTCCACGCCCAGAACCCTGCAGTCTCCTGGGAAAGACAAATCAAAATGACTGAAAGCTGAATTTTGTTGAGGCCAAGTTGAAACCTCACATATTGTGAGTTAGAAGTTGTCCTCAAACTCTACTTAATAAGAAAGGTTTAGAACCACCTTCACTGAATAAATTTTCTATTTACTTTGAGCACTCAAACATCAGAATTAGGAATATGTTGTGAAATTTGTTAACTTTGCAGCAGCAGTACAATGCAAAACATGATAAATATAGAAGAAAACTGAATTACAGTAACTATATATGTATACTATACTGTTCATAGGTTCAATATCCATTTAGAAATCAGATGGCAGAGAGGAAGAAGATGTTCCTGATTCGCTGAGTGTGTTTCAGGCTTCTGTACCTCCCTTCCTGATGGTAATAATGAGAACAAGCCATGGTCTGGGTGGTGGGGCTCCTTAATGAGGCACCACTCCTTGATGATGTCTTGGATACTACGGAGCCTAGTACCCATGGTGGAGTTGAATAATTTTACAACTTTCTGCAACTTACTTTGATCTTGTGCAGTTGCCCCCCCCCCCCACCACATACGAGACAGTGATGCAGCCAGTCAAATGCCATGACAAACCAAATCTTCTCAAGCTCCTAAAGAAATATAGTTACTCTCTTGCTTTCTTTATAGCTGCACTAATATGTTGTGACCAGGTTAGGTCCTCAGAGATATTGAACTTGAAATTGTTCACTCTCTCCACTTCTTATCCCTCTATGAGGATTGGCTTGCGTCCCCCCATCTTACCCTTTCTGAAGTCCACAAATCAGCTCATTGATCTTACTAATGTTGAGTGCAAAGTTGTTGCTATGACACCATGCAACTAACTGGTGTATCTTGCCCCTGTACACCCTCTTGTCACCATCCGAGATTCTATCAACAATGGTTATATCATCAGCAAATTTATAGATGCTGTTTGAGCAATGCCTAGCCACACAGTCATGTGTGTTGACAGAGTAGAGTAGTGGGTCAAGCATAGATTCCTGTGGTGCGCCAGTGTTGATTGTCAACAAACTGAAGATGTTATTCCCAATCCGCACATTTGTGGTTAGGAAGTCAAGAATCCAGTTGCAGAGGCCCAGGTTCTGTAGCTTTTCAATCAGGACTATAGGAATGATGGTGTTAAATGCTGAACTATAATCAATAAACAGCATTGTGACATAGGTATTTGTATTGTCCAGGTGGTCCAAGGCCACATGGAGAGCCATTGAGATCGCATCTGCCGTAAACCTATTGTTGCAATAGGCAAATTGCAGTGGGTCCAGGTCCTTACTCTAGTTATAACCAACCCTCAAAGCATTTCATTACTATAAATGTGAGTGCTACTGGACAATAGTCATTAAGGCAGCTCATGCTTCTCTTCTTGGGCACGGGTATAACTGTTACACTTTTGAAGCAGGTGGGAACTTCCAAACGTAGCAATATGGCATTGAAAATGTCTTTGAATCTGTGAATGGTCTTTAAAATGCTTTAAACTGGACAGCTGAAAGAAAAGTTTTGGTTAGATGATTTCACCTATTATCTGAGCTACTGCAGCAGAATGCAAAGAAATTTGGTCTGAAGGAGGGAGTTGGGCAAAGAGGCAAGTTCCTTCAGCGTATTTAAAGACAGGCAGAAAGGTAATATGGCATAAGGGTTACGAAAGAAAAGTAAAGGACAAGGACAATAAGATCAAATGACCCATTTAATAAGGAGCAGCAGAGAGTAAACAATCAACTAAGAACTGATGGAATGAAAGATATGGACAGGAATGCAAGGTTGGGGAGAATTACTCAGTAGGATGAAGTAGATCATGGATAGCACAGAAACCTCCACCAGGAAACAATTAAGGAATCTAATAGTATTGTAACTTTATAGAAGGGACCAAGTTACCTCACCCTTTCATGGAATTATATTACTTCAGGTTAGAGTTGTAAGAGAGTACACAAAAGTAATTAGTTCCTATTTTAATTTTATACTTACTTTATAAATTTCTGTTCCTACCTACCTATACCATCTATCAAAATGACTCTTTAATTATGCTCTCTCACCTGTTATAATGGGATTTCCTCCTTCACTTAATATGATTTTGTCATCATTGACAAGACTGGAATTGATTGTCCAAACCTCATGGCTCTTGAGAGGGAGCTAACAAGACATCTGCCAGAAAAGCTGCAGTATTTTTGATAAAGGTAATCCTACAGCATTGTGGGTTAGAGAACGCCAAGGTGTGAGAAATAATAATAATAATATATAATAAAAGGCCAAGAAATTCAAGATAGCCTAATTCTGCTCCTATTTTTTATGGCCTTATGATAAATATAGAAAATGCCAAGAAAAACCACAAACATTACAGGATCCTGCAGCAGTTTAACTCAATCTGATTACTCACACAGGCACAATCCAGTGGCAAGTATCATTCACCAAAATCTTGCTTTAAACTACAAACTCACAAAAGAAATCATACCTTACAAGCCTGATACAAAATATACAAAAAATTTACAAAAAATCCAAACCTGATACACTTTTAAAGTCAGAATCACACAAATCAGATGACAACCGATTTATTACAGATAAGACAATCTATAATGACTGTCCTGATACAATAATACAGGATAAACAAACAAGAACAACTTACTTAATAGATATAGCCATTACTTATATGCATTACTTATAGAAATCAACAAGTGAAAAACACCAGAAATATGCTGAATTAAAAAGAGGAAATTGAAAGTCTTTGGAACATGAACAGGGTATACATTGTCCTGATTGTAAAGGCACTACACAATAGCATTAAACAATTAGGGCTACACAGCAATATCTATGCAAATCTCCAGAAAGCCACAGTACTAAATACCACTAGAATCGTCTGAACACAAACAAGAGAAAATCTGCAGATGCTGGAAATCAAAGTAACACACATAAAATGCTGAAGGAACTCAGCAGGCCAGGCAGCATCTATGGAGAAGAGTACAGTCGATGTTTCTGGCTGAGACCCTTCAGCTTGGAATACTCCGAAAGTTCCTAGCAATTGAGAAATGAGCATGCTCGGCTATGCCCGCACCTCAAGCTTTAACAGCTTGACCTGAGAAAAAAGATTTTAAATTTTTATAATAATTTATTTATAGATCACTTTTCATACAAATGATTAGTTCTAAGTGTTTTACAATGGTGTGAAGTGCAAACATGAAAATAAAAGACAGAATGATCTTAGTTAAAAGCAAAGTTAAATACATAAGCTTTGAGCTGGTTTTTAAAAGTATCAACTGAGTCTGCAGCTCTTACAGTTTTAGTTATTGAGTTCCGCAGTTTAGGAACATAGTTCAAAAAAGATGACCTGCCAAATATCTTTTAAGGGAGATTGTTTAAATTTAAGAGACTAGCGGAAGACCCAAGAGCTTGAGCAAACAAGAGATTCTCTAATGTATTCTGGTCCCAGACTAATGAGAGCTTTAAAAACAAGTAAGATAACTTTAAAATCAATTCTAAAAAGATACAGGAAGCTAATGTAGAATAGTTAGAATGAGAGAAATATGCTCCTTTATCCTGGTTTTAGCTAAAGGTCTAGCAACTGAGTTCTGTATGAGTTGAAGTTTGTCAATAGATGGCTTTGGAAGGACACTGCAATAATCTAGTCTAGTCAATATAAAGGTGTGAATTAGCTTTTCAGCATCATTACACGACAGAAACAGATATACCTATGCAATACCTCTTAAGTGTACAAATGCTGCTGGGCTCATTGTTTTATGTGGGATTTAAAATTCATATCTGAATCAAGGATAACACCCAGGCTAGTTACTTATGATTTTACAAGTAAGAGTCAAGCTCCCAACTTTGTCCAGAAGTTTATCTCTTTTGGCTTTGGGACCAAATTAAAAGTACTACAGTTTAAACTTCATTTAGTTTTAGGAAATTATTGCACATCCATTTGTTTATTGCAGCCTCATCAGAAGTCAAAGACAGGGTGTTATCATTGTCAGGCTCCAAAAAGATATACAATTGTGCACCAACAGCATAACTGTGGAAATCAAGTTTATTCTCTCTAATGATGTCTCCCTCATTTATAAAAAGAGTAGGAGACCAAGACAGCTTCCCTGAGCAACACCAAAAGGTACATTATATCTCTTAGAAAAATGTTCTCCAAGACTGACATAAAAACTCTCTGTTTAAGATATATCAGAAAAACCAATTATTGGTGCTACCAGAGAAGCCAACCCAGTTCTCAGGGCAATCTAAGTGAATGTTGCAGTCAATTGTGGCAAAGGCAGCACTCAGATCTAGGAGAATTAGAGGTGAGACCCTGTTGTCATCAGTGCTGAGCCCAAGGTTGTTGACAATTTTGGTAAAGGCAGTCTCTGTGCTGTGGTTTGCTCAGAAATCTAGCTGAAACTTTTCTAGAATATTGTTCCCATTCAGAAAGCTGTTGAGTTGGCTGAAAATGACTTACTTGAGAAACTCGCCCAAGAAGAGAAGATTTAATATAGGACTGTAGTAAGGTAGTACCTCACTATGAATGTTTGGCTTTTTTAAGTAGGGATTTGATAGCCACAATGTTGAAGAATTCTGGAGAAACTCCTGTTTCAAGCAATGTGTTAATGATTTTTCTAACAGAATTAAAAAGAGTCCTTAAAATGTTTGGTAGGGACAGGGTCGAGACAGTAAGTAGACACTTTACTCTTTGTTATAATCTTATAGGATCCTGAATTGGAAATACTTGTAAATTTTGACATGATTGTCACCTTTATACAAGGCTGGTAATAGAGTTTACAGGTATCTGTAACTACACTCTCCTTAATGGAAGTCACTTTGTTATTAAAAAATATTGTGAATTCATCACATTCTGTGGCAGATGCTTGACTGAGGACATTATAGGTTGGGGCAGGGTCAACAGTTGGTTTATAAATGAGAACAACATTCTTGAATGACCACTACTCTCTGTAACATCTTGGAAAGATGGACTCTTTTTGCAGAATGCATAGCAGCGTTAAAGGAGGCTAGGCCTTCCTTAAAAATATTATGGTGGACTTCTAGCCCAACTTTCCTCCGTTTTCTCTCAGCTACTCTGCATGATATGTAGCTCGCGTACAGTATTGTTTAACCATGGTGAGGTTTTACTGTGATTTCTTTTTAACCCTTAGTGTGACCACAGTGTTTAATACATAAATTGGTCAACTTATCGTGAAAGAATCACTTACTGAGCAGTTTAGGTCTCGTGGGTCAGATAAACTAGCCAGCTCAAAGAATTTAAGTTGCGTTGCAACATCGAGAGACAATTTTTAAAGTAATTTCTTTTGTAGACTCGATTACAGGAAGAAGGGCATCAAAAAGTACACAAACATGATCAGAGATAGTGGTATCAGACAGAGAAACATTAATAAATCAGAATCAGTTTTAATGCCATTGACATATGCTGTGAAATATGTTGTTTTGTCTCAGCAGTACATTGTAATACATAATATTTTTTTAAAACTATAAATTACAATATATATAAAATATGCTAGATGAGTAGTGTAAAATAAGAGAGAAAAATAGTGAGGTAGAGTACAAAGATCATTGTCCTTTCAGAAATCTGATGGCGGAAGAGAAGAAAATAACTGTTGATGTGTATCTTCAGGCTCCTATACCTCCTCTTTGATGGAAGCAATGAGAAGGGGGCATGTCCTGCTTGATGGGAGTCCTTAATGACAGGTGTTACCTTTTTCATGCATCTCCCTTTGAGGATATCCTTGATGCTGGGGACGCTACTGCCCATGATGGAGCTCACCGAGTTTGCGATTTTCTGCAACTTTTTCCAATGCTGTGCGGTGGCCCCTCCATACCAGAAGGTGATGTAAGCAATTACAATGCTCTCCAAGGTATATATGTAGAAATTTGAGAGTCTTTGCTGACATACCAAATCTCCTCAAACTCCTAATCAAATATCGCCGCTGCCATGCCTTCTTTGTAATTGCATCAATATGCTGCACCCGGGACAGTCAGTCATAGAAAAACACAGCAGAAACAGATCACTTGGCCCAATAAGTCTGTGCTGAATCATTTAAGCTGCCTATTCCCATCAAAAGATCTTCAGAAATGTTGATACCCAAGAACATGAAACTGCTCACCCTTTCCACTGCTGATCCCTTCATGTGGACTAGTGTATATTCCACTTCCTGAAATCCACAATCAATTCCTTGTTCTTACTGACATTGAGTGCAACTTTGGTGTTTGGACACTACTCAACTAGCTGATCTATCTCACTCCCGCATGCTTTCTTGTCACCATCTAAAATTCTGCAACAGTAGTTGTGCTGTCGGCAAATTTGTAGTTGGCATTTGAGCTGTGCCTAGCCTCACAGTCGTGGGTGTAGAGAGAGAGTAGAACAGTGGGCTAAGCACACATACTTGAGGTGCACCAGTGTTGATTATCAGCAAGGAGGAGATGTATTTCCAATCTGCACTGACTGTGGTCAAGGATCCAGTTGCAGAAGAAGGTACAAAGGCCCAAGTTTTGAAGCTTGTTGATTAGTATTGAAGATATGATGATGTTGAATGCTGAGCTGTAATCAATAAACAACAACCTGGTAATATTTCTATTGTCCAGGTGATCCAAGGCTGAGTGAAAAGTCAGGGAGATTGCATCCACTGTAGACCTATTGTGTCGATAGATAAATTGTCATTACTAGGTCGAGTGTATTTCCAAGTGGACGGTGTGCTCAGTGACATGCTGGGTAAGATCAAGTTCATGGATTCAGCTGCCATGGAGTTCACATTTGAGAGATTATTAATATGAACACTGAAATCACCAATGATGACAATCCTGTCATAGTTCAATATAATAGAGGATAACAATTCTGAGAATGCCAAAAGAAAGCAGAAGATAAATATTAGCACAGAGGTCAAAATCCATGCCACAAATTTTAAACATATGACCCTCAAAACTTGAAAAATTGTGGACAGACATATTTCACCTAAAATGCTTTTTGATGCACTAAGATGCTTGACTTGAAGGGGAACAATCAGGAGGTGGTTTGCATCGCATCAATTGTTTGATGGTAGGATTCATGGGTTTGGAGATGTTAAAATAACTGTAGTTTGTTTAGTGCATGATGAGCACTGTAACCATGGTGTACCTGTGGTTGGGGGTGGGGAGAAATGGTTATTTAAAGTGGCAAATTTTTCATGAATGGCATCAAGCTTTTTGAATATTATTAGAGTTATACCAGTTCACCTAAATGGAGAGTATTCCATCATGGTCCTGATCCATACCTTATTGCTGACCAGCAGATGAGGCTTTCTGCCTTGTCACAACTGGTCTCATAACCACTGTTTGTGGACTGGTTCAGCCAATATTCTGATCAATGGTGACATCCAAGATGTTGATGGCAAAAGTCTTGATGTCAATTATGCCAGTAAATATAAAGGGAAAGTTCTTGGACTCCCTCTTTTGGAGACAGAAATAGCCTGCCACTATGAAAATAACACAAAAAAATAATATAGATAAGGTTTAAAATTTTAATGTCAGAGGAAGCTGAATTGAATCTAATCTAAACATCACCCTCATTTAGCATCAAAATACTTACTTCAGAATACATAAATATCAGCAAAATTATAGTTATGCAACCAAATATTCCCCCCCCCCCCGATAATATTTTTGTCAACTAAAAGTGTTTACATAGTCTGGAAATTCTGATTGTGCCAATTCAATAACAGCATTTTTTTTTTGCAAATGCATGAGAATTTTGAGGAAACCTTTGATTTTATTCATAATTCTTCAATGAATTTTATGGGGTCAATAAGGATCCATCTAATTTCTATCTTCCACACTGTTGGACGAGGTACAGTATGTTCAGGATACAAGGGATTCTGCAGTGGCATAACAAAAAGGAAACACACTGTTGGCGCTTACAACAAAAATATTGGCATAAGTTAGGCTATGAGAGAGAAAGAGAGAGAGAGAGAGAGAGAGAGAGCACAATTACCTAGGATGATTAACAACAGAATCTATCAGTGCGTCAAATACCCTCAGGAGACCCAAAAATTGATATCAAGATGGAACCAAATGCAAATCGTCCCTTAACACCAATAACCCTGTCTAAAATGAATGATCAGCAGTAACACTTTACCAATGAAGAACAAGGAACATTAATGATGTTCTACATTTTAGTGATTATCTGAAGACCACTGAAGTTAATCTAATGGCGTGAGGCTGAGAAGAGATGTACTGTGATGGAGAAACAGACAATAACAAAAACTCTAGCAACAACTGTAATACCATCTCTGGCTGCAAAGACTGCCTGAAGCAATATATCTGTCAGACTGGGAGGTACCCTTGCTAATTCCATTTTATTACCGGTAGTTATTTTTCCTTTTTACTTGAAACTTACCCAAGCTGTGCACCGAAGCCTGGGTTTGGGTCAGATAGGGTCAACCGTTTGGAAATAACATTTTTAAAAAAAAGTGTTATTTAAATTCATTGCTTGGTGGCAAAGTGTTTCAGTATTGAAAATAGCAGGCAATGAGTACTGACAAGCCAGGATAGGACTAGTGATGCTGGGAACCTGCCATGCCCTGAGCAGACAGGTAAGAGAAGTGTCCCATGGGAGAGTGCTCCCTCTCCATCTGCACCAAAGATTCGAAAACTTCTGGAGGCTAAGACAAGCAATAGCTGTTCCTTTTCAAGTTTGTTTGTTCAACCCATGGTGACCGCAGGCTACTCCATGAATCTAAGAAATTACAAGTACTACGGGCTCAGTTTAACAATGTCTCAATTAGATTAGATATTCATTGTGTCTATCATGACCAGTTCACAAAGAGGGCAGATGAATTAATGAGGCTAGTATTTCATCGTCTTTTTTCTCTTTACTTGTCCTTAGAATGGTCCTCTGCGACTGGAAATTCATTTAATCTGCAATACCATTTCCTATTTCTGTGCAAAAAGATATCAATGACTGGTATCAAACTGAAAAGTACAATTTATCCTTTAACAATTAATGATTGTGTTAACATCTGATTAAAATAATGTTTTTTCAAAGGGGTAACATTAATACAGAGGAATCAGAACTGAAAAGGGGAAAAATAACTAGAATGTTAAATATTTCTCAGGTCTGCCACAAAAAGCATGAAACACTTTAGCTCTTTGAAATTCTTTTTAAGTGGCTTTTTTGTTGCTGGTAATAGAGGTGTGAATAAGGCCTTCACATTGTCTGCATATTTATGAAATCACTACAGTCAGTGCAATAACAAAATAAATCCCAATGCAGGTTTTTATATATGCTTATACAAAACTGAATGTGCTTATATTGCTTCAGTATGAGGCAGAAATCTGTGAAACATTAATTGTACTTCTATCCAGGAACCATTAGGTTAAATATCAGTGGCTTAGAGTACCCAAACATTTCATTAATTGGCTGAGCAAGTAGACCATTTGATTATCAAGGCAAGTGGCACAGTTCAGTGGAATAATATCCCAACATCAAAGTGTATAATCAAAAGTAGAAACATGCGGTCGAGAAATGAATACTA
Organism: Hemitrygon akajei; assembly: GCF_048418815.1. Taxonomy (NCBI): domain Eukaryota; kingdom Metazoa; phylum Chordata; class Chondrichthyes; order Myliobatiformes; family Dasyatidae; genus Hemitrygon; species Hemitrygon akajei. The sequence continues at coordinate 42,788,877 of NC_133140.1, forward strand.
TCCGAGTACTAAATTGAGTTACAAGAGTTTATCTGTAGAAATCTACCTGAGGCCAACAAAAGAAAACTTCAATTATTGTGAAATGAAGTTTAATCTCTGTATCCTGTTCTGCCAGTTTTTATATATTTAAATAATGCTACACCACTTAATGTAAATATTAAATCATTTAGTCATATAGTTAGAGAATTGTAGAGAATAGAAATAGGTCTTTTGGCTCACCACATTCACTCCAACCTTCATCTGCCCATATTAGGCCTGTATTTTTCTATGCCTTGCCTATTCAAGTGCCTATTCTAAATGGCTCCTACATGTAGTAATTGTATCTAAACCCACCACTTCCTCTGGCAGCAGGACGATATCAACTACCCTTTGAGAGGGAAATGGATCAACCATGATGAAATTTTGGAGCAGACTCTATTAGCCAAATGGCATAATTCTGCTCCTACATCTTATGGTTTTGTTCAAGAATTTAGTGATTCTTGAAAGATCATTAATGCCTCCACAATCACTTCAGCTACGTCTTTCAGAGCCCTGGGATATAGTCCATCTGGTCCAAGTGGCTTACATACCTTCAGACTTTTCAGCTTCCCAAATACCTTCTCCCTAGTAATAGCAATTGCACTCATTTCGACACTCCAATTTCCGGCATAATGTTAGTGTCTTCCACTGGGAAGACTGATAAAAAATACTTATTCAGCTCATCTGCCATTTCTTTGTCCCCATTCCTACTTCTCCAACATCATTTTCCAGAAGTCCAATATCTTCTCTTGCCTCTCTTTTACTCTTTATAATCTAAAAAAACTTCTAGTAATCCTTTTTACATTTTTTGGCTAGTTTACCTTCACATTTCATCCTTTCCCGCTGTACGGCATTTTTAGTTGCCTTCTGTTAGTTTTTAAGTTTCCCAATCCTCTAACTACCCACCAATTCTTATTTTATTATATGCCCCCTCTTTTGCTTTTATGTTGGGCTTGACTTTCATCGTAAGCTATGGCTACATCATTCTGCCTTCAGAATAGTACTTCTTCTTTGGGATGTATCTATCCTGTGCCTTCTGAATGCTCCCAAAAAAGTCCAGCCACTGTTGCTCAGCCATCATCCCTGCTAGCATCCCCTTCCAATCAACACTGACCAGCTCCTCTGTCATGCCTCTGTAAATCCCTTAACTCCACTGTAATACTGATGCATCTGACTTTAGCTTCTCCCTCTGAAACTGCAGGGTCTATTCTATCACATTGTGATCACTGCTTCCTCAGGGTCCCTTTACCTTAAGCTCCCTAATCAAATCCAGTTCATTATACAACACCCAATCCAGAATAGCTGATCCTCTAGTGGCTGCTCTAAAAATCCATCTTGTAGAAATTCTACAAATTCTTTCTCTTGAGATCCAGCATCTGATTTTCCCAATCGACCTGCATATTGAAATCCCCATGACTATCATTACATTGCTCTTTTGACATGCCTTTTCTATCTCCCATTGTAATTTGCAGCCCATATTCTGGCTACTGTTCGGCGGGTGGGGGCTGTTTTAACTCTCATCAGGGTCTTTTACCCTTGCAGTTTCTTAACTCTACCCACAAGATTTCTATATCTTCCAATTCTATGTCGCCTTTCTAAGGATTTGATTTTGTTTATTTTAACCAACATAGCCACTCCACTCCCTCTGTCAACTTGCCTATCCTTTCAATACAATGTGCATCCTTGGATGTTAAGCTCCCAACTATAATCTTTCAGCCATGACTCAGTGAAGCCCATAACAGCATACCTGCCGATCTCTTAAATTCACTACACGATCATCTACTTTATTCCATATACTGCGTGTATTCAAATATAACACCTTCAGTCATGTATCTGTTACCCTTTTTGGTTTTGTTCCTGCTTTACTCTGCAACTCATCCCACTGAGTATAATTTTGCCCTACCATCTGCCTGTCCTTCCTGACAGTCTTACACACTGCCTCTGATTGGAAACCTATCCTCAGCCCTACCACTCCGTTTTCAATCACCCACCAATATAGTTTAAACCCTCCCAACAGCTCTAGCTAACCTGCCCACAAGGTTATTAGTCCCTCTCTAGTTCCGTTATAAACCCTCCCTTTTATACAGGTCATAACTTCCCCAGAGAGATCCCAATGTCTTAGAAATCTGAAAACCCATCCCCTGCACCAGTTTCTCAGTCATGCATTCATCTGCCAAATCATCCTATTCTTACCCTCAAAGGCACGTGGCACAGGCAGCAATCCAGAGATCACTACCCTGGAGGTCTTGCTTTTCAACTTCCTACAGGACTGAAGTGGTGGCAGCTGCAAGGTATCATCATAAATCAAGAGTATTATAACCGAAACTAATATTGCATTGCTTTACCAAGGGAAACACAACCATGCTTCTCTGGGAACCTTGGAAAGATTATGACATTGATGGAACATTGAAAGCAGTGTTAAGATGACATATGACATTTTTATAACACCATTAAAATGTACCCAAACAACTTCTAATCCAAGCAATACAGACAATGTATCTAGCAACAACAATGCATCTTTAAAGAAAGCCACAGACGCCAATGGAGACCAGGAGCAATAACATAAACAAGAACAATAATAAAATCTAGAAGCACTATTGTTAATTCACTCAGCTACATCTAATCATATAGGTTATGTACACAAAATTTCATGCTGTCACTGAAGAATAAATGCAAGAGCTGATCTGGATGACTTTACAATTATTCAAAGTAGTCACCAGAATTTCACTATGTACCACCTGCCAAAAATTGAGAAATGCCAAAAGTTTAGAGATGCAGTGGATCAATGAGCACATCACAGCTTTGAATTTCAATAAAGATCCAGATGCAATTCCTGACACAAACTGAATGTGTCAGATTATCTATTAATGGAGAATGATTATTTAAAATGACTATTTAAAATCTGCAGCCTTTAGATGACCATTTTAGCAATTGTATCAAACATTTAGATAATGAAATGAAAACACTTCAGACTGCTTACGTAAAAAGCATGAAATATTTAGCAATAAAGATAACAGCCATTTAATTAATGCAGGCAGCATAAACAAGAACATGTATGATTCCAGTTCTACCGGTTAAAGATCTCCTTTAACTGATAGCTTTCATCAAAACATTTATACAATAATAAAAACAAATTCTACTAATAAACTATGGGCAGCTTACAAAATAAAACCATTCCATTTGAGGCAAAAAACTGTAATGAACTCAAATTATAGAGTGTGCTGCTACACACTGAATCACAAGGACAATAAATGATCAAATTTACTAACACTCTAATTGCCTTAATTTACACAATCCACTCCCTTCACCTTCTTACTCTGACCTCTCCCTCTGCCTTTCCAGTTCTGATGAAGGGTCTCAGCCCGAACCGTCGACTGTTTGCTCTTTTCCATGGATGCTGCCTGACCTACTGAGTTCCTGCAGTGTTTTGTGTGTAACTTTAACTTACACAATGACTTGTTCGATTAAATGCATCTCCACTGTTGTTTAAAAGTTTAACACTGTGAATCAAAAAAAAAATCCTTTCCAGTTGCTCATAACATTTTATCCACTTACCTTTGGCCAGAACAAACAGCACCCAGCAAAAGTTAAACACTTCAGAGACTGTACAAGGTTGTCGCCTGCTGAGGAAGAACATTGAAGGTTAACAATTCCTGCACAATAATACAAAATGACTCACTGATTGCAGAAAATGAACAATGTCATTTGATGAAATGTAGCAAACTATGTTTTTGGCTGAAGCTTCTTTCAATAATTAGGCAATTACTGAGAGATGATTTTATGGCTTTTCCCTCAAAATTGATGCGAAGCTGACGGAAGAGCAAGAAATCCTTTGCAGTTAATACAAATATAACAAAATAACAATGCAGTATTTATTTTATGAACAACGATTTGAAACTCAATTAAAGAGTTCACATCATAGTAATTTTTTTTTAAATTAAGTATACCAAAAAAAGCATCTAAGAACAGGAGCTAACTGATGATTACTGCATCATTAACCTATTTGATAACAGTGACTATTACAAATCTTCAGAAAATCATTTTTACAATCATTCGGTAAAAATTCCGATGCTTCATACTTCATGATGAATGTCATGTAAAAGACAAATCCAGAAAGCAGAGGAATTTGCCACACCAGAAATTAAGAAGAAAAACAACTGGCTTTTTCTTTGATTTGTGGCCACTTGATCATTCTGCACCAGAGTGGTGCTCTCACAGATGTACCAGGGGCTGATGCTGTCACTGCGTGATGGTGTTTTGGCAGTCTTTATTACCGTCTTAAACCTATTTTCCTCTTGTAGATGTTTTTGGACCAGTGATTTCACAGTGCCTTGTTTTATTGCATTTGAGTAAAATTACTTTGTCAAAATTTGCTTAATTCCAAATTGGAAATTTGAAAACACAATCAACCAGCACTGAGAGGAGGGAATTCTCACTTTGAACTGAGGTCAATGTCACAAAACCTAACTGATTAAATCAGTGCTTACTCCAGCTGTCCTGTGGCTCTTTGACTAGCTGAATATTTACAGGACTACTTAAAGCATTTTGTCCCCAATGTAACCAAGATAGAGCAAACAGTAAAACAATATCAGTGAGTACCAATAACTCAATAGGTACCTATTTAAAAATTTGGTCACACAGACAGTTATTGATGAGGGAGTGAATTACATTTGCACATGGGAATTAACAGACTGTACTCGGGTAGCCAAAGAACTGTTGATATGTAGTAGAACAGTGAGCCAAGATTACAGGGAAGGAAATTTGATTTGAGCTTCAGAATATTGCTTTAATAATATTAGGCCTGCTCACTGAATGCATTAATGGTTTCATACATTTTTGAAACTACTCAAACATAATTCCAAATATTACAGCCAGATATTGTTATGAGTTCTACCTAAAGTAACCTGATGATTCAACAGCTCCCTTATTGAATACTGCAAGATGTTAACTATCAAGCAACACTAATCACTTAATGTACTATCTACCCACAGGAGATCTGTGTTGCTAACACAATTGTCACAAAAGCGAGTTGTGCTTCAGCTAGGCCTATATGTGCAAGTAGTTCATCAAATTGCAAGATTTAAATTGTACAAAACCTCAGTATTTTTGGTATCTTTGGTCTCACCTTTGTTTTCGACCTCTGTGCTGACGTGGCGGTGGTTCTTCTTGGAGGTCTTTAAAAATGTCACAGAAGATCGGCTTGCACTTCTTGAAGATGACAGCGGAAACAATAAAATTCCTCTCCAGCTTTTCAGTACGTTCCCTGAGCTCTTGCGACAGGTTTGCCATGTCTGCCCATTTTTGCATTTTATTGAAGAACTCTATTAAACTGAAGCACCCCCCACACAAAAAAAATCAGCGATTTCTATATATAATGCAATGACATCAATAATTGCAATAACTCTGGGAGACTTTCAGCATAAGATTCTTTTGTAGTGGGACCGTTTTCAGGTATGGGCCAACAGAGGCTTCAATTCTTCTATTAACCAAGTGCTAAACTGTTTTCTAGACTGAGCTGCATTTTAAAGCGTGTAGAGAGGCAGCTATTAATTTAATCATACAGCACAAAAATAGGCCGTTTGGTCAATCATACATTACACATCTGCAAAAAGCTTTAATTGTCATGCCATTGATTTTAGGTGCTTTGACTTTAAAGCTAGGTACAGTGCCTTGAAAAAGTAATCAGCCCCCATGACTGTTCTCACATTTTACTGTCTCACTTTCTCATTTTAAAATAAATTGAAGTAGGATTTTTTGAGCTAATCTACAAAACATTGTGCAACATGTCAAATCAAAAGAAAAATTCCAAAACCTGTCAGCAATTTAGTAAAAATTGTAAATTAAAATTGTGAGGCTGAAAAATAATATTCATCTCCTTTGTAATTACTATGCTGATTTTCCTCAGATACACACTGTATGTTACCTTACCAATTCACCCAATTTGTTGATGTAGAAAATTGGAGGATCACCTATTTTCAATGAATTCATAAGAATATTTATCTCCTCTCTCTGTAAGGTCCAACAGTATGGTGGATTTTCAACAGACCAAACCAAAATGAAGACTAAAGAGCATTCAAGACAAGTCAGGGAAATGATAATAGAGAAGCACAAATCTGGAAAAGGGTACAAGACCATGTCAGAGGCACTGAACATCCCTCCGAGACCAGAGCAGTCCATTGTGAAAAACAATGAAACCACAACCATGCTGCCAAGGTCAGGCCACCCTTCTAAACTTAGTCGCAAGAGAAGAATGGTACTTGTAAGAGATGCTACTGTGACGCCAATAATCACTCAGAGTCAGCTGCAGAAGACAGCGGCTGCAACTGGAGATGAAGTTCATAGCTCCACAATCGCCAAAGCCTTGTATAAAAAGGGATTTTATTAAATAAAGGCGAGGAAGAAACCTGGCTAAATAAAAAAAAAAAAATCCTTTCCTGTCAAGACTTCGTAAAGTGTCATTTGGAAGATACTTCAAAGATGTGGAAGAAGGTGTTCTTCTAAAGTGGAACATTTTTGGCCTCAATACTAAGTGCTATGTGTGGTGCAAATCTAATAGTGCACATCAACCAGGTAACAGCATCCCTACTGTAAAGGATGGTAGAGGTACTAACATGCTATGGGGATGCTTTTCAGCAACAGGTACTGGAAATCTGGTCAGGACTGATGGAAAGATGAATGCTGCTAAATACAGAGAGAAGCTAGATAAAAACCTGCTAGCTTCTGCCAGGGAAGAAGTTTGTCTTTCAGCAGAACAATGCCAGAGGAATCATGGAGTGGCTTCAAACTAAAAAAACTAATGTCCTTGAGTGGCCCAGTTTGAGTCCTGACCTTAACCCAATCAAACATCTTTGTCAATACCTCAAGATTGCTGTCCACCGCCACTCCCCAAATAACCTGGCACAGCTTGAGCAAATCTTGCTCCATCATGTTGTGCAAAACTAATAGAGACTTGTCCAAAGAGAGTACTGGCTGTAATAGCTGCAAGAGGTGGTTCAACTAAGTACTGAGCAAAGGAGGATGAATCCTTTTGAACTGCTGATGTTACAGGTTTTGAATTGTTAGTTCTTCATGCTTCAAAATTTTTCCTGTTATTGGGCCTCTACTGTGAAAAAAAGGAGCATGTAATTCATAAATACAAATTCTCAGTTGAATTGATCAAAATCCCTGTACAGAATACTCATTTATGTGAATAAAGAGTTGAGGGCTGAATACTTTTACAAGGCACTGTACATAACACACTGAGAAAGTTAACATCAGTCTCAAAAGTATAGACTTAATCAGGACTAATCTTAACCTAATGGAGTTTAAAACAAATGTGCTGTACATAGTTCCTACCTGAGCTCTGAACAGTGCAGGATCTTTCTTAAGGAGACACAATTCCCTTCCACAATTCCTCTTCCCACTGATGGAATAGCTTTTCTACATGCTACATATAAGGCACAGGCCAACCAGTGAAGGTCTTCTCCCTGAAATCAAACAATCTCCAGAGTAATTATTATTAACAAAGAAATGAAATTCCATTATGTGGCTTGTGTATCTTATCAAGATGTCTATCTGGTTTGACTACTTGCAAGGAGTTCCCTATTCCTTCTTTGTTTTATTGAATTTATTTTTAAGTTACTATTCATCAATCTGCAAAACAGAAAGCTCTACTGGTTCAAATACGTAGGAGACTGATCAGTTTGAAGTGAGCTGAATGTATAGAAGAGCTGGATTGTTATCCTCTGTAACTGAGGTATTGAAGAAAAATCAGAAAGGTCTAATGAAAAGGCAACTACATAGAGAGCAAGCTGTGTCTGGTAAGGTGTCAGCTAAACAGTTCAGGGAGTATATTTTGTTATCCAGCTGATACTCAGTAGAAAAGATGACAATTCTTTAAAGAACAGGGCCAGAGCCAAGTCACTAACATTGGTGAATAATCTGCTTGAGAAGGAATATAAAAGGTGAGGAGAAACAATGGATTCAATAATGAGTTCAGAAATATTTTAGGACACTGCTCTTAGCTTCTTTATGTCTGTCACTTTGTAATCCTCTATTCCACTTTCACTCAGACCTACATTTGGTCTCCTAAACTGTTTCCAACCCATATGAGCTCAAGGAATAGCATATCTTTCAAATAAGCACATTATATTCTTCAGCACTCAAGAACAAATTCATGTATTTTAGATATTCATCTTTTCCAGTCTTGTATTTCTTTTAAATTGAAGACCTCCAGGTATACTGTTATTCACTTAATTTTGCCATCCTTTCAGCCAGTTCCACTGTCTTTCAATTTCCCTTGCCCCATGACAGACTTTATCTTTCTTACCCTTACCCTTTCTTATCCTTTCCCTTTCTCTACAAAATGAAGCTTGCTTCATTTTAAACTAACCTCAAACTCTACAGATTCTGCATGTTTTTCCAGCATTCAATCTTTTGGATTTGCAAGATCTTGCACTGGGCAAGTTGCTTCCCAAATGCCAGAGTCAGGAAGTCATTGGGTGACTCCAGAATATTCTGTTTAAGGGTGTACAGTGAGAGGACATATCCTGTTATGATACTAATTACTTCGGTGGAAAATATGCCAAGATCCTGCATGGAAATTACAAGATCAGATTTTAAAAAGCAGAACCTCAGTTTAGGTACACTCCAACACCAAATGCCAGCGAATATAAAATAATAGGATTGTGTGGATGCATGCAGGACCAAAGAGCTGAATGAGTGGGAAGAGCTAGAGATCCCTGATTATTATAACTACTGTGCAAGATAGCTGGCTTCAGATAATACAGGGAAATTTGTTAGCAACATTGAGAAGGCTAAAGGATAATATGTTTCAATAGGCAAAGAACAAAATTAGGATATGTTAGTCAAAGGGTTAGTAACTGAACCTGGAAGATGAATAAGAGAAAAGAATAGATGGAACATAAGAATATAATATTGAAATAGGGCTCAAAGAGAAATGGAAGTTCAACATTTCTGATTACAACATCCTCCTTTGAGAATAAGATGATAAAATGACTGTAAAATGGTTAAGGAAACAATTGCTGGTGAGGGGTTAGTTGGGTTGAATAACAGACACAAGAATGGCATAGTCTCCTTAAAGTCAGAAACAGAGTAAATCTAAATGCCTCAAAGGGTAATGGTGGATGATTTCAATCCCAGTGGTAACTTGGAGAGTAGCACAGTAAAGGGTTTAAAAGGGGCAGAGCTCTTACCATACCTTAACATACAAGGGCTTTCAGTCTGAAAAAACACAACCCAACCTGTACTGAAAAACTTAAAAGAATAAAACAGGCAAACAAAAATTGGTATTTAAGGCAGCAATTATAGTCTAGTAGGATTTACAATAGTTATGGAAAGGAAAATTGCTTCATATTTATCAGGATTAAATTCCTTCTGCCACTCCTCTATCATCTTCGATCTTGTACCATCCTGAAGCCTCAGACTATCCTCACAATACCATCTGACTTTTGTCCTTGTTGCTCATTGGGTATTTCAGCTATATAAAACCAAGACATCCACAGTGTGCACATGCTAATGTTCTCAGTGAGGGGCTGGATCTCCTATGATATTCCACCCACCATCAGTTCTTTAGGTCATTGGCTTGCTGTTGGATCTTAAGGTTCAGATGCTAATATGGTCTTTTTCCCCAGCTTTTTTGAGTATGGTTTCTTTCTTTCCAAAAATGAATTGTTTGCATCAAAGCAGTCCTGGGGTTTTCTGGTAGAGAAGCAAAGATGCTAATTATGAAGAATTACAGGGTGGTCTATGTAGTATAGACACTTTACAGCTCCTGTTGACTGCATGCCATCAGATGTCTGTGAGAAGCTGCCCTTGAAACCATCACAATCAATTTCCATTGCCATTGTTTTCAGACAACGGCAATGGATATAACTGGAAATAACAGTATATTGTGTTGGTGAGATCAGCAGTCATTATTATCTGTTGTGGTCTCGGATATGTGAACATTCTTACAATAACTCGCTGGAACTATGAAATAATTTAACAGGTGCTAGCGGCTAGATTGAGAACTGTTGTCATAAGATCTTGTGTTTTTCTCTCTGGCACACCACAGGTTATGATAAGATCATGCCCCAAGTATTTTATCAGGAGCAGACACCACTGAGCTTTGTGTTCTTTCTAGCCCTGGTGCTGAAATCTTATGGAACATCTGTCTCTGGGACATAGTTCTTGTTTTTTTTTCATAAAGTCAACTTTAGCCTGGTTGATAGTATATGCTAAGGTCAAGAGTATGCTGTTCCCAATTAGTGAATCACACAGCCACTAGATGTTTGAACAATTCCAGAGGGAGTTTGAGATGCCTAACTAGATTGTTCTTGACTGTCTAATATTCCAGATGTTCTGCCTTTTGACCTGGTCACCTGCTCAGTATGCTGTCTCTGAAAGCGGAGTTCTAGATTTCAGTATTTGAGCTTATGAGCTATGGCAGTAGAGCGACATTCCGGTCAGTCCTGTTGTTATGCATAAAGGTCCTAAACTTATTGTAGAGTGGAAATTGCGTGTGTGATTTACTATAACATGATGTGGCTGTTGCAGTCATCTTCTCAATAGACTTGATAGGGTGAAGATTTGGTCTAGCAGCACGGGGCACAAAGTGACTGAAGATCAGGGTCTGTTGCATAGATGTTAAAGGATACGCACATGCCGTCATGTGTATGGATTCCTGTTGGGATGCATCAGCACAAAAATGCAAACATTTCCTTAAGCCCCCACTCCCCAAATCACCTCTTGGTTCCTTCCCATGCTGACCACTTCATCCTCTTGCACCCTTCTATCATGTTCCCATCTGAAGGCATCCCATAGCTTCCCCCTTCCAAGTACCTATCTCCCTCCTTGGTTGTGAGGAGAAGCAATGTCCACCCAAGACTCCATACAAACCTTTCTCAAGGATTACTTTAAGAACATGTTATTCAAAGAGAGTCTTATTGACTACAATTTAGATTGAGAGGCAATTAGGTTGACTTGAGAGGATTGATAGTGTAGATAAAATGTTTCATCCTGTTGGTTGGTGCCATGCATTCAAAGGGTCTTGATTTTTAAAATAGGTAAGTATTTCTGCTAAGTATCAAATCCAAATTTTGTTTCTGGAAAAACATTAGGTAAAATATTAATGATATCCAAATAAGATTTAAGTCACATTTTAATTAAATGGCGCCAAGCTGTGATGTTCATCAATGTTATGGTTCAGACTTTGTTATTTTTAAGATACGTAGGGGTGATTTTTGGGGGCAGCACAGGGAGTTTGGAGATAGGTTAGGATTTAGGGACAAGACTGAGGTGGAGTCAAAGGTCAGGCACAGTAAACGAAGAGTCACGCTTGGAGCCAGTGTTCAGTGTCCGGGTCATACAGCTCCATGCTCAAAGGTCAGCATTCCTCGAGGTCAGTTTGGCAGGCGCTGAGGCAACAAGCAATCCCCAGTTCAGCAAGTATTGGGACAGAGTTCTCGTGTGGGCAGATGGTCTCCCCTTTCCCACTCACCCACTGACCCCAGCAGGTCATCATGGACTCACCCGCCCACCCTAGCAGCTTACCAGGGTTGGAGGTCCATGCTAGTCCTTAATTCGAGGCCCAAAGGTCAAACCCATGATCAGGGAGTCCTGGGGCTGGTGCCCAGACATTGGTGAAGTCTGGAGAGCAAAGCTAAAGATCGAAAACTGAATTCAGTGAGTCTGGAGGTAGAGGCCTGATGGTCCCTGGGTCAGCTTGTCAGGGGGTCAGAAGCCCAATGTTTGCAAGTACAGGCCCGGGACAGGAAGTTGTAGGCCTTTTGTTTGAGAGTCTGGGGCCAAGAACTGGAGGTGGCCTGATAGTGGATATGAGTGTGGGAAAAGGGCTTGTTTTCTTGTTCTCATTGCTGCTTGTGGTGTTCTGCTGAACATTGAGGGCATGCTATGTTGGTGCTGGAAAGTGAGGCAAGCAACACATTTCACTAGGTGTTTCGCTGTTTATGTGAAAGATAAATCTAAATATGAAATCTGAAATCTTAAACTCTTACTATCTTTCCTTTCAGTTAGTCCTGACGAAGGGTCTCGGCCCGAAACGTTCATTAAAATTTTTTAATTAGACAGTGCTTCTCGTTATAGATGCTGCCCGGCCTGCTGTGTTCCACCAGCATTTTGTGTGTGTTGTTTGAATTTCCAGCATCTGCAGATTTCCTCGTGTTTGCTCTTAAATTCTTAGCCATCTTTTACTTATTCACATCCCCCTTTATTCCCTTGGTTGTAAAAGTGTGCATAATTACAGGCTTAAACAGCAAGTTTGAGTGATCTGGGCCACTGTCCATCTCAAGTCTGTAACTGATCTTTTCCTCCAGTGAAGATTTGGTAAATTTTCTAAAATTTTACTTGATGTCCAAACTATACTTTATGACTGGGTGACAGTTGTTAAGTGTCTAATCTTAAGGTAGGTTTATCCAGTCCATCTTCTCTGCTGTGTCAAGAACTCTTCAACTGACTTTTTCCAACTTAACTTTGCTACTAGAATATTCTCTAGGATTCTATGAATTGGATGATCCATTCTGGTTCCTCCTATTCTGCTCCAGTCAGATTTCAATGTACCTTCCCTGAAAACCAGTTATATTGGAGAGGTTGGCATGGTGAAATTTCTTTCCACCTAAACTCTGGGAAGACTGAAGCTTTTTTTTCCTGCTTGACAAAACCTCCTCACCCACCAGTTTTGTTCTTCTTCATGAACTAGACTGCCCGTATTATTATTGCTCATGCATCCGCTTCGTGAATACAGGCTATATTTGCTTCCCAAAGTGCTGTCCATTTCCAATTCTGTTCCATTTCCTCTAAGCTAAGACTTAATTTTGCCCATTCTCCCTTTTGCACTGTCCTGTTTACTCAGTCTTATTGATTTCAGTTAGCCTTGCCTCTCCCTGTTTCTCAACTTTCAACCTTTGTATCTCTAATAAAAACCTTGCATGATGCCAAGAATTGTGTTCCTCCGCCAGTTTTAGTCCCAAACCCAACGTTCTCCATTTTCTTTATCATCTCTTTATATTCTTTTAAACTTAGCAATGAAAACGACTTTCTGCTTCCACTATCCTTTACCTATACTCTGCTGAGCACCAAATTTTCCTTTTTGAACACAGCCGCAGTGTATCATATTCTGAGACTTTAATCCAGAGTCACTTCCTGTCCCCAGCAGAAATTGTAAATTCAATTAGCTCTCTTCATTGAAGATGGGTATCTTTTAATCCAGATGAAAGGTCTCCACTAGAAACAACAACTGTCCATTTCCCACTCTAGATATTGCCTGACCTATGTGTGTTGTGTAGGGCTGTTTTTGTTGCGGTGTTGTGTATCTAAATGTACTCTTAGAATTATCAACAACAGCCTCCCGACAATACATCTGGTATCTCCAAGGTTTTGACGCTGACACCTCATTCACAAGCTGTCCTTTAGCAAAAACGTAAGTTTGCACATGTCACTCGCGTTATTGTAATAGAAGCAAGTTGACCGCAGGCTCCAAATTAACAGGATGTAGATTGGTTGCAAAGGACAGAAGCAATGACTGAGTATTTTAGACTGGTAAAACAGAGCTCCAATAATTATTTGAGAAACGATTGGCTGCTGCGATGGGGTGAGCTCCCGTTCTGTGGTCCTGGGTTGGGCGGCCTTGCTCATTTGTGTACATGAGTCACAGGAGCACAGCATAAACAAACGGCACGTTCTTCCGGTACTGCGCTGGAGAAGCGAGTAAACACTTCTCTTCAGCACAGGCTAGCTAATTCAGCTGTGTGATCCCGAGCAAGGGCTCTGGCAACCTGGAGCAGCTACATGGGGTCATGGGTGCGGGTGGAACAGGCACAGCCGGTTAGCAGGCCTACTCCCCACTCAGCGCCAGAGACGCTCAGGCCCCTCAGGAAAAGCAGAACAAACACCATCGGGGGGGAAGTGGGTTAAGATCTGCTGTGCAGCGTGCATCCTGTGTTGTGCTGCAGCCTTGTTAAATGCCGCCGGATGCAGGCTGTCGGTGGGCTGGGCTCCAGCTGTCAGCCGTGTGTGTGTGTGTGTATGCAGCCGACGGCGATCTGTCATCTCTGCTCTCGCTCACTCACCTCCAGCGTGTAGTTCCTGCTGATGCTTTCGTAACTGGCCCAAGCTTCGCACTTGGCACATTCGTCCATGTTCAGCCTCTGACACAGCTCTTCGAACCTCTGCTTGGTCCGGCGGCCGCCGTCCTCCTCATCATCCTCGGTCTTCATGCTTTCTGGGCTCCGCTGCGATGGTTTACAACAATCCCAGGATGGCAAGATTCATGCAGCACCCCTGGGCCGCACTGTAGGCATTTAAAAGCCGATGATTGACAGCCGGGCCAGCAAATAGTACGACGCTCCGCTCCGTTCCCCACCCCCAATGTTTCATTGGTCTTCAATCGCCCTTCGGTGCGCGCCTTTCCGCAGTGTCTCCACTCGCTATTGGTCAGTAAACACGTCAATCATCGTTTTGCCCTCCATACCCGCCCAATGGCGTGATTCCTGTGGATGAAAACGTAACCGAGTGTAGGAGAGTGAGGAAGGAGTCGGAGTGGCTGCCGAAGGTTGTGGTGACCGTGCAAACCTGAAGTACGCTTTCTGTGGTTTGGTATATGGTCCCCTTCCAAGCTGTGAAGAAATTTCCCAGAGGCCGTCACAGTGATCAAATACTTTGGCGTTTTCTAATCTTGTGAATTTACCCCCGGTGGAAGCTCTGACGTACTGGATGTGTATTCTTATATCTGGTCAGGGCGTAGTTTGCACTTTTTTTTACATAGACATCCTTGCTGTTGAAACAATGCTGAAGATGTCATGAACTCGTTAGGATCCTAGATCGCATAGACCCTTCGGCCCAACTGGTCTATGCCCAGTAAAATTCCCAATTAAACTAGTTCCATTTGCCTGCGTTTGGCCCATATTCCTCTGAAACTTTTTTTTAGTCTATGCACCTGCCCAAGTACCTCTGGACAATCATGTGCCATGTCTCCAACTGCACTAACCCTGGCCTAATCCCATATTTCTAATCAACTCCAACCCCCCCCACCCCCCCTCCCATGCAACACTAACCTACACCTGAGAGGTAGTTTAGTCAATTAAGCTACTAACCTCCATTTTTGGAATGTGGAGGGGAATGATCAAAAAATAAACTATTAAAAAATCTTTGCACTCACTGGGAGAATGTGTAATCTCCACACAGACAGCGCCCAAGGTCAGGATTGAACTTGGCTCACTAGAGTTATGAGGCTACAGCTGTAACAGCACTTGTCTGTGACTTATTTTTAGCATATCACAACTTCAGGCTTGAGTCCTGTACGAAGTAGTTATATTAATGAATAAACTCTATTGCTAACAGTTGACAGTTGTAGCTCCAAGTAGGTACGTACATCAGTGTTAGTGACCCAGGAACCAGGATTCCTTCAATGAAGCAACACATACAACACGCTGGAGGAACTCAGCAGGTCAGGCAGCATCCATGGAAACGAGCAGTCAACATTTTGGGCCGAGACCCTTCGTTGACTGCTCGTTTCCACAGATGCTGCCCGACCTGCTGAGTTTCTCCAGTGTGTTGTACGTGTTGCTTTGACCACAGCATCTGCAGTGTACTTTGTGTTTCCTTCAATGAAGAGAGCTCCAACGACTGAAGATTCTCAGTGGGCAATAATCTTGCAACCCTTTCTTATTTTTTAAAAAAAGAGAACATTCCATAGGTACTGATATGGCTACCATATTAAGAAAGAAGAAGCTTTAAGCATCTGAGAACTATCAGGATCTTGTGAGCCATGTCCTTGATGTTAACTGGATGTCCAGTATCATTGGCAAGACTTGTTTGTCCAGGTTATTTCTCACATAATATTATTCATGAAGGGGGAGAGAAGGTATGTAAGATAATCCCAGGAAGGAAGAACAACAAGAACATTTAGGCAAATCATCTGAAGTATATAAGGATCAGAAGCAGATTTAATATCATTCAAAAGATTCAAAAACTTTATTGTCATTCTAACCGTACATCAGCTCTGCAGGGCAGAATGAGACAGCGTTTCCCAGGAGCATATCCCAGGAGCCCATCAGCATATGTTGTGAAATTTGTTAACTTTACCATAGCAGTAAATGAAATATGTGATGAATATAGAGAAAAAACTGAATTACATTTTATATATAAAGTGGTTAAGTTTAAATAAGTAATGGAAAATAACAGAAATAAAAAAGTAGTGAGGTAGTGTTCATGGGTTCAATGCCTGTCTGAGAATCAGATGGCAGAGGGGAAGAGGTTGCTCCTGAAATGCTGAGGGTCTGCCTTCAGGCTTCTGTACCTCCTTCCCAATGGAAACAGTGTGAAGAGAGCATGTCCTGGGTGGTGGGGATACTTAATGATTGATGCTGCCTTCCTAAGGCACTGCTCCTTGAAGATGTCTTCTATACTATGGAGGCATGTATCCATGAGAGAGCTGACTAATTTTACAAGTTTCTGCAACTTATTTTGATCTTGTGCAGTAGCCGTCCCCCCCCCCCATACCAGATAGTGATGCAGCCAGTCAGAATGCTATCTGTGATACCTTTGTAGAAGTTTTCGAGTGTTTTAGTTGATAGCTCAAATCTCTTCAAACTCCTAATGAAATATAGCTGCTGTTTTGCCTTCTTTATAGCTGCATCAATATGTTAAGTCCAGATTAGGTCCTCAGAAATATTGATACCCAGGCACTTGAAATTGCTCACTCTCACGACTTCTGATCCCTCTGTGAGGATTGGTTTATATTCCCTCATCGTACTCTTCCTGAAGCCTACAGTCAGCCCTTTGGTCTTTCTGACGTTGAGTGCAAGGTTGTTGCTGCAACATCATTTAACTGGCTGGTACATCTTGCTCTGAATCATCACCATCTGAAATTTTGCCAAAAGTGGTTGTATCATCAACAAGTTTATAGTTGCCTTTTGAGCTATGGGTGTAGAGAGAGTAGAACAGTGGGCTAAGCACACATCCCTGTGGAACACAAGTGTTAATTGTCACGGAGGTGGAAATGTTATTTTTCCAATCCACACAGATTTTTGCCTTCCAGTTAGGAAGTCGAGGATCGAGTTGCAATAGGAGACACAGAGGCCTAGGATCTATAGCTTTTCAATCAGGATGGTAGGAATGATGGTATTAAATGCTGAGCTATAGTTAATAAACAGCATCCTGATATAGGCATTTTTATTATCCAGGTGATCCAAGGTTGGTGAAGAGCTATTGAGATCACCTCTGCTGTAGATCTGTTGTGATGGGCAAACTGCAGTAGGTCCAGGTTCATCCTGAGACAGGTGTGATTCTAGTCATGACCAACCTCTCAAGCATTTCATCACTGTAGATGGGAGTGCTACTGGATGATAGTCATTGAGGCAGCTTATGCTGCTTTTCTTGGGCAAGGGTATAATTGTTGCCCTTTTGAAGCAGGTGGGAACTTTTGACTGTACAGGTGAAGAATTGAAAATATCTTTGAATACTCCAGCCAGTTGGTTGGCACAGGTTTTCAGAGCCTTACCAGGTACTCTATCTGGCCCTGTTGCCTTGTGAGGGTTCACCCTCTTGAAAGTTAGCCTGTCGTTGGCCCACGAGACAGCGATCACAAGGTCACCAGGTGCAGCAGGGATCCTCATAGCTGCGGTTTTATTCTCCCTTTCAAAGCAAGCTTAAAACGTGTTGAGCTCATCTGGTAGTGAAGCATCGCTGGCATTCATGTTGTTGGGCTTTGCTTTGTAGGAAGGAAGAGCCTACAAACCCTGCCAGAGTTAACGTGCATCTGATGTCACCTCTAACATCTCCCAGAATTGTTTCTTGGCTCTTGAAGTAGCTCTCTGCAAGTCATACCTGGTCTTCTTATACAGACCTGGGTCGCCAAACATAAATGCCACAGATACAGACCTCAGCAGACTACAAACCACCTGGTTCATCCATGGCTTTTGTTTTGGGAATGTAGGCACACACTCATCTACACAGTTGTCAGTGACAACTGTGGCATACTCATTCAGGCTCAAAGATGACTCCCCGAGCACAATCCAGTCCACTGATTCAATGCGGCCCTGTAAGCGCTCCTGTGCCTCCCTGGTCCATACCTTCCTGGTCCTCACTACTGGTACTGCAGTCTTCAGTCTCTGTCTATGCTCAGGGAGTAGAAGTACAGCCAGGTGATCTGACTTCCCAACGTGTGGGCATGGGATAGCACAGTAGGCACTCTTGAACTTAGTGTAACAGTGGTCCAGTGTCTTATTTCCTCGGGTACTGCAGGTGATTTGTTGATAACAATTACTTAGTGACTTTATCAAGCTGGCCTGGTTAAAAGGCTGGGAAAGGCATTAGGATATGCTGTTTAATGCCTGTTAATTACTTCACTCAGTTCGTCTAGAGCTCGTTTAACATTGGTCTGAGGTGGAATGAACACCACTACTAAAATGATCACTAAAAATCTGCGGCAGGTAAAATAGCCGGCACTTTATTGTGAGGTATTCCAGGTCTGGTGAGCAATATTGGGACATCACCAACACATTAATACACTATGAGGAGTTGATCATGAGGCATACACCTCCACCTCTGCTTTTGAGACTCAAATGATCTATCTTGATGGTGTGTTGTGAACCCGTCTATTGGAATTGCAACATCCGAGATCCCGTAAAACAAAGGGTGCACGCGTTCCTAATGTCCCTTTGATACAGCACCTTAATTCTGAGATCGTCACTTTTATTTACCAGAGACTGTACATTTGTCAGTAAGGTCGTTGATATTGGGAGTCAAAAACCTTGTCTTTTTTTTAAAACGCACCATCAGAACAGCACATTGACCCCTCTTTTGCCGGCGTCTTCTTAAAGGGGCAGTGCTGGCCACAGTCGGGTCCATTTCTGTCGGTTTTAAGCAGCAATAGATTGTTCAATCACATTAAAACATCATTATTGACTGTACACATCATAGAAGCAGTTATGGTTCTCAGCTGCAGCAGGCTAAAACGAGAATATATTATGTTTCCCATCATTTTCAATGAGAGCTGCAGTTTGGATCGCCCGTGCTGTTGGCGCCTGCACGTGCAAAAAAAAAGCGCGCCAGGTCCGTTAGGAGCGATGATAAGCCCACTATTCAGAAAATTTGGAAGTGGGGCAATATCATAATTATATATAAGGGGTCACCATTAAAGATACAAAGTAAAATTCTTTCCTGAAACTTCAATTGTTGTAATTCTCTCGTTGAAAGGTGTGTTAACAGCCCTTTTAAGGTAAATTGGTAAATTAGGTTATTATTCAGAATCATGTTCAGTATCACTGGCATATGTCATGAAATATGTTAATTTTGCAGCAGCAGTACAATGGAATACATGATATTAGAACAGCAAGAATTTTTGTGGCCTCCGTCGGTGGTGGTCGACCATGGGTACTACGGCCCTGGTGGTCACTGGGCAGTGTTGATATGGAGATATGTCTGTTGCCCATGCAGTGGAACCCCCTCCGCCCCCCACACACACGCTGGTGACAGGTCCAAAGGAACGACGAAAGTCGACAGATACAGTTTGATGCCAGCAGCATCGCAGAAGTTGCCGTGCCGGTGCTGGGTACAGCAGTCAGCCGCCTTCGGGACTCCAACTCCGGATTATTCCTCGGGGTTCACTCCCAAAGCCTTTCCCGTGAGCGGGTACAGCCGCAAGGCAGCGGAGGTTTGAAATCGGAGTTTTCCCTCTCCTAGATGAGCGACCATCCGTGGTTAACGAACTCCATCTTCCCGGAGCAACTGGTTTTAAGGCACCAGTGGCCCGCCTTTGCCCCTTCTCCCGTCAGTGAGAACAGCTCCGCCGGGCATAAGGACTATGCCACACGTGAAGGTCAGGAGTTGGACTTGGTTGTCAGAGGCTGTTTGAGACGCACGCCATGAAGAGCATTTGTTTAGCAGTGGGAGCTCGTCCCCCACTACCACCCTTCAGCTATGACTACCTTTGGAGCCACAGTAAGAATATAGATGTAATATTGAAATAAGTCGTGATAAAAATAGAAATAAAAAGGTAGTGAGGTAGTGTTCAATATCCATTCAGAAATTGAAAGGCAGAGGGGAAGAAGCTCTCCTGAATCGCTGAGTGTGTGCCTTCAGGCTTCTGTACCTCCTACCTGATAGTAACAATGAGATGAGGGCATGTCCTGTGTGGTGGGGGTCCTTAATGATGTAGATGCCACTTTATGGCCACATGAGGCAGTGCAAGCAAAGACATTATCAGAATGCAAAACCCTGTTACAGTTGCAGAGAAATGCAGGGTAGGTAGACAAAAAGGTGTGAAGCCACAGTAAGGTTAATTGTAAGGTCAAGAGTTCATCTTATTGTAGTGTTCAATATTCTTATAACACCAAAGTAGAAGCTGTCCTTGAGCCTAATGGTATGTTCTTTCAGGCCTTGATATCTTCTGCCCAGTAGCAGGGGGTAGAAGAGAGAATGTGGTGGGTGGGTGGGGTCTTTGATCATGCTGGTTGTTTTATCAAGGTAGTGAGATGTATAGACAGTACATGGAGGGAGGCCGGATGTGCTGAGCTGTGTCCACAACTCTCTGCAGTTTCTTGCAGGCCCGGTCAGAGCAATTGTCATACCATCTCCGTGCATCAGTATAGGACGCTATTTATGATGCATCAATAAAAATTGGTGAGGGTCGAAAGGGACATGCCAGATTTCCTTAATCTCTTGAGAAAGTAGAGGCATTGGTGAGTTTTATTGGCTGTGGACCAGGACAGGGTACTAGTGGTGCACACTCTTGGACACTTGAAGCTCTCACACCTCACAACCTCAGTACTGCTGATGTAATCAGGAGCATGTTTACAGCCTCCACTTTCTGAAGTCAGTACACGAGAAATTTTACTGCCTTTTGTCTGACACGAGCTGATCAGCATGGCCCATCTTAAATGTAAAATGCTCCATTAAAACCACCCTGAATTTACAGCATTTTTGTCCAGCAACTGGAGCAGTTCCGAGGAGGGTTGCCTGGATCTGCAACACCATCTCTCTTCCCATTGATGCTATTTGAACTACTGTGTACTGTCATTGAAAGTGGGTCCATTGTTTGTGGCAAAATTTCATTGATGGGGCAAGCAAAGTTGAGTGAAATTATCCCCTTTTGTTCAAGAGCCCTTTGGTTGAGGGGCAGCAACTGTTTTTGAACCTGGTGATGTCAGTCCTGAGGCTCTTGTACCTTCTTCCTGATGGCAGCAACAAGAAGAGAGCATGTCCTGGATGGTGGAGATCTCTGGTGATGGATGCTGCTTTCCTGTGACAGCGTTTCACGTAGATATTCTCAATGGTGGGGAGAGCTTTACCTGTGATAGACTGGGCCAAATCTTCTATTTTTTTGTAGGATTTTCCATTCAAGGGCATTGGTGTTTCCATACCAGGCTGTGATGTAGCCAGTCAATATACTCTTCACTACACATCTATAGAAGTTTCTTGAAGTTTTATCTGTCATGCCAAATCTCCACAAACTCCTAAGGAATAATGATGCTGCCATTTTCTTCATAATTGCACTTACGTTCTGGGCTCAGGACAGATCCTCTGAAATAGTAACACCAAGGAATTTAAAGTTGCTAACCCTCTCCATCTCTGATCCTCTGATGGGGACTGGCTCATGGACTTCTGACTTCCCTCTCCTGAAGTCTATAATCAGTTACTTGCTCTTGCTGACATTGAGTGAGAGGTTGTTGCTATGACACCACTCAGCCAGATTTTCAATCTCTCTCCTACATGCTGATTCATCAGTACCTTTGATTCAGCCAAAGACAGCAGTGTCAATCGCAAACGAATATGGGTTCTCTTCCAGTAAAGGTGGGACCTGTACATATGGGATGGTTTGCACCTGAAATGGAGGGGGACTGATAACCTAGTGGGAAAGTTTGCTAGTGCTGCACAGGGATGGGGTGGGGATTTTAAATTAGAGTTGCAGGGAGATGGGAACCAGAATGCCAGAACAAATTGTGGAGTGGTTGTGGAGAAAGATGTTATTAAGTCTACATAGGACTAATGTCCTGAGCTGCCTATCTTTCAATGCAAGGAGTACTGAACGAAAGGCGGATGAGCTTAGGGCATGAATCATTATGTGGAATTATGACATTGTAGGCATTAATGAGACTTAGGGATTAAAGGGGGAGAGGTGGATTACTGGTCAGGGAAAAGGTCATGGTACTAATCAGTCAAAACAGACTGGAAAGTTCATCTAGTGAGGGTTTATGGGTAGAACTGAGGAATAAGAAAGGTATGACTATGTTAATGTGTTATATTACAGATCACCCAACAACTTGCGGGTTTAGAGGAGCAAATTTGTACAGAGATCACAAACTGCTGCAAGAAAAAGAAGGTTGTGACAGTAGGTGATTTTAACTTTCCACATTGACTGGGACTCCCATACTGAAAAAGGGATGGATTCGAAAGTGTTTGTCAAGTGTGTTCAGGAAACTTTCTTTAATCAGTACATTGAGGTCCCAACAAGAAAGTGTGGAAAACTTGATCTCTTGATAGGGAATGAGACAGGGCAGGTGACAGAAGTTTGTGGTGGGGAACCCTTTGCACCTAGTGATCATACTGTTGTGTTTGATCTTGAGGGATAGTGCAGAGACCACGAGGACGGTAGCAGCATGCAGACTATTCAACTGAACTTTATTGGTAACTCTGCTTGAACAGTATGTGAGCTCCTCCCATGCAGGAGCGGTTCAATGAGCGGCATAGGATTAACTCATTAACTCCCACAACATCTCCCTTCTTGAAAAAAAAAGAAAAACTCAGTGGGTACTACTTGTCCATCGAACTGCATTGAAATTATTGTCATAGAAATTGAATGATTCAGTTCACTTTACCCAGTGCACGTAACTTACACTCCTTGCAAAAGCATAAAAACGAATTGCCAACATTATAACTGTCTTTCTCTTTGTCCTTAATGAAGTGAGGGTAGGCTGCCTGAACACTATGGTAAAGTGAAAAGATTATTGTGCCTTTTTAGTCATTCACCCTAAGCTATTATGCTACAGAGTATATCGCTATGGTGAGACAGATGAATGACCATATCTGGTTATAGGAACAGATGGAGATTCTTGAACTGGCACGTCCATCTCTGGTAAATTCCACTTGATTTTACCTTGTAATGTTTTGATCATGTACAATCGTGGTGCATGCTGCTGGACTATTGTTTCTTTGGTGAATTCAATCAATAGGTTCAATCAATAGGAGCATTTAATGTCAGAGAAATGTATACAATATACATCCTGAAGTTCTTTTTCTTCGAAAACATCCACAAATACAGAGGAGTGCCCCAAAGAGTGAATGACAGTTAAATGTTAGAACCCCAGCTGCCCCTCCCATCCACAAACAGCAGCAAGGCTACAATCCCGCCTCCCCCACCAGCAAAAAAAGCATCGGCACCCTCCACTGAGCACTCAAGCATGCAGCATAGCGTCAATAAAGACACAGACTTGCAGCACCCCAAAGACTACTCGTTCACCCGGTAATTTGACATACCACAGCTTCTCTCTTTCCCTAGTAAGGGAAAAAGAGGTGTCCCTGTTTCACAGCGAGAGGGGAGACATAACAAACAACTCACTGATTTATAGTGCTAAAAGTCTGTTGTATCGCTTTTTCCGAGCTCTGAGCCCAAAGAACTCAGGTCTCTGGGCACACAGCTAGCAGCTAGCCTGCTGCTTCTGATATTCTGTGTTCTCCTGCGACACCTCAGTCAGAGGCACCGACCTTGAAACAGCCCGTCTTCAGTGCCATGAAAACCAGCATCCTGAAGGCGCGCTTGTCTTCCGGGCCGCATCCTTGATGGCCGGTTGTGAGGCCCTGACAGCGGGTCCCTTTCCCGCCAAGAACCAAAGTCAGAGTGTAACTCCAGGTCAGGGTCTTCAAGAGAACCTTGAAAGGGAGAAAAACAGATATCAAAGATAGAAATAGAGCTGTTTCCAAAGATGCAAAGCAAAGTAGATGCTGTTTAGCACCATCACGACTATGCTCCACCCTCCGAGGTCTGATCTGGTCTGAATCCCAAACAGCTTTACCACTCCTGAGTGGCGCAAACATTTTGCTCTGTGTCTGAGATCATGCGTGCTCTTCGTTTTTCTCATGTGAGGTTGGAGAAGGGAAGGAAGAACGGGCAGGCTTGTTCTCAGTCTCCAGCCCATTGACAGCTCTGATGGACTCTAGAGATGTGAAGCAATAAGCTAGCAGTGAGTGCTTTGTAGGGGTTGTTTTCAGTAGGAGGCACTTAACAGTTTGTACTCCTCTTTCTACTTCTCCATTTTGGCTGTGAGTACTGTGGACTTCTTGTCTGGTGTTTGAACTCATAGTCCCTAGCAAAGTCTTTGAATTCTGAGCAGCTTACTGCTGCTGAGGATGTAGAGGACAGCTAGGACACCTCAACATTCTGTGAGTAGTAATCCACAGTGGGAAGATTTTTGTCTCTTTTCAGCTCAAAAATGTCTGTGCCTGCAATATTCCATGGAAAGTATGGGAATTCTGTGGGACAGAAAGGTTCAGCATGATTCTTGTGCAGTTTT
This sequence comes from Hemitrygon akajei, assembly GCF_048418815.1. Taxonomy (NCBI): domain Eukaryota; kingdom Metazoa; phylum Chordata; class Chondrichthyes; order Myliobatiformes; family Dasyatidae; genus Hemitrygon; species Hemitrygon akajei. The sequence continues at coordinate 42,813,401 of NC_133140.1, forward strand.
CTGCATGCTTCACGTCACTTTATATATTCTCCCAGCTGTGTGCTCAGACCAGGCCACCACACAGATTGCCTTGCTCTTAGGCGACACTTTTCGATGCCTTAATATCCCTGGTGGATTTGACTGTTGGTTTTGGTGTGCATAGAAGCAGGAATGATGAGTTGGGAGCCCTTTAGCAGCAAACCATCAATAATGGTGAGTGTTTCTTTCAAGCCAGTAAAGTCTGAGTTTGCAAACAGCTGGCCATCCATGCTCACAGTATTGCATGACCTTGCTGCAGATCTGGTCCTTTTTCATAGAATACGTACACGACGCTGGAAGAACTCAGCAGGTCAGGCAGCATCTGTGAGAAAAGAGTAGCCAACGTTTCGGGCCGAGACCCTTCATCAGGAATGGGGGGGGGAAAGAGAGGGCCGAAGCCCAGTAATAGAGATAGGGGAGGGGGTAGGGCCTAGAGGCGCCAGGTGGAGAACCAATCAGAGGAAGGATAAAGGGGGGAGGGGATAAGCATGAAAGAACTGTAGAGATAAAGGAGCAGAAAGTTGAAAGGGGAGAGGGGCAGAGAGGGACCTAGGATAGGGGAAGGGGGAGGAGGAGGAGGGAATTACCGGAAATTGGAGAATTCAATGTTCATACCACCAGGCTGGAGGCTACCCAGACGGTAGATGAGGTGTTGCTCCTCCAACCTGAGTTTGGCCTCATCATGGCAGTAGAGGAGGCCATGTATGGACGTATCTAGATGGGAATGAGAGGCAGAGTTGAAGTGGGTGGCAACCAGGAGGTCCTGTCAATTGTGACGGACGGAGCGGAGGTGCTCGACGAAACGGTCCCCCAATCTGCGTCGGGTCTCGCCGATGTAGAGGAGGCCGCACCGGGAGCACCGGATGCAATAGACAACTCCAGCAGACTCGCAGGTGAAGTGTTGCCTCACCTGGAAGGACTGTCTGGGGCCCGGAATGGTGGTAAGGGGGAGGTGTGGGGACAGGTGTAGCATTTGAGCTTACAGGGATAAGTGCCAGGTGGGAGATCTGTGGGGAGGGACGTGTGGACCAGGTAGTCGCGGAGGGAACAATCCCTGTGAAAAGCTGAGAGGGGTAGGGAGGGAAAGATGTGCTGGGTGGTGGGGTCCTGTTGAAGGTGGCGGAAGTTGCGGAGGATAATATGCTGGATCCGGAGGCTGGTGGGGTGGTAGGTGAGGACAAGGGGAACCCTGTCCCTGTTGTGGTGACGGGAGGATGGGTTAAGGGCTGAAGTGCGGGTGGTGGAGGAGATGCGGGTGAGGGCATCTTTGATGACGCCAGAAGGGAAACCACGATCCTGAAAGAAAGAGGACATTTGAAAAAGTCCTGGAACGGAAAGCCTCATCCTGGGAGCAGATGCGGCGGAGACGGAGGAACCGGGAATAGGGAATGGCACTTTTGCATTGGGCAGGGTGGGAAGAGTTATAGTCAAGATAGTTATGGGAGTCAGTGGGTTTGTAGATGTCAGTGGATAGTCTGTCTCCGGAGATGGAGACCGAGAGATCAAGAAAGGGGAGAGAAGTGTCCAAGATGGACCAAATGAATTTAAGGGCTGGGTGAAAGTTAGAAGCAAAGTTGATGAAATTGACGAGCTCAGCATGGCGCAGGAAGCAGCACCAATGTAGTCGTCGATGTAGCGGAGGAAAAGTTGGGGAGTGGTGCCAGTATAGATTTGGAGCATAGACTGTTCCACATAACCCACAAAGAGGCAGGCATAGCTGGGGCCCATGCGAGTGCCCATGGCTACACCCTTGATCTGGAGAAAGTGGGAAAAACCAAAGGAGAAGTTATTGAGAGTTAGAACAAGCTCGGCCAACTGGAGGAGTGTGGTGGTGCTGGGGAACTGGTGGGGTCTGTTATCCAAAAAGTAGCGGAGGGCTTTGAGGCCTTCTTGATGTGGGATGGAAGTGTATAAGGATTGAACATCCATGGTAAAAATGAAGCGGTCGGGGCCGGGGAATTGGAAGTTATTGAAGAGGTGAAGGGCATGGGATGTATCCTGGATGTAGGTGGGGAGAGTCTGAACTATGGGGGATAAAATGGAGTCCAGGTAGGCAGACACAAGTTCGGTGGGGCAGAAGCAGGCTGAAACTATGGGTCTGCCGGGACAGTCAGGCTTGTGGATCTTGGGGAGGAGGTAAAACCGAGCTGTGCGGGGTGTGGGAATAATGAGTTTTTTGGCTGAGGGAGGAAGGTGTCCAGAGTTGATGAGGGTGGAGATGATGCGGGAGACAGTGGATTGATGTTTTTTGGTGGGGTCCTGTGGCAGGGGTAAGTACGAGGAGGTGTCGGAGAGCTGTCGTTTGGCCTCAGTGAGGTAGAGGTCTGTCCGCCAGACTACTACGGCACTACCTTTGTCTGTGGGTTTGATTGGTGAGGTTGGGGTTAGTGTGGAGAGAGCGGAGGACAGTGTGTTTAGACGGATTGAGGTTAGAATAGGAGAGAGGGGTGGTGAAGTTGAGAAGGTTGATGTCTTGGCGACAGTTAGAGATGAAAAGGTTGAGAGCAGGTAGAAGGCCCGATGGGGGTGTCCAGGAGGAGGAGGAGCGTAGAAGCCGGGAGAATGGATCATCACTGGGAGGAGGGGGGGAATCCTTGTTGAAGTGGTAGGGTCGGAGACATAGGCGGCGGAAGAAGAGTTCAGCATCATGGTGGGCACGGAACTCACTGAAGTGGGGGCGGAGGGGGACAAAAGTGAGGCCCTTACTGAGGACAGAGCGTTCTGCCTCAGATAGGGGAAGGTCAGGGGGGATGGTGAAGACACGGCAAGGGTTGGGACTGGGGTTAAGGGAGGGTGAGGACTGGGAAGTCTCAGGGGGAGGAGGGGTGTTGGGATGTTCAGGGAGAGCGGGCAGAGGGGAGGGTGAGGGATCGGAGGGATCCTGCAAGTCTGCTGGAGTTGTCTATTGCATCCAGTGCTCCCGGTGCGGCCTCCTCTTCATTGGCGAGACCCGACGCAGATTGGGGGACCACTTCGTCGAGCACCACCTCTATTGTCCGTCACAATAGACAGGACCTCCTGGTTGCCACCCACTTCAACTCTGCCTCTCATTCCCATCTAGATATGTCCATACATGGCCTCCTCTACTGCCAGGATGAGGCCAAACTCAGGTTGGAGGAGCAACACCTCATCTATCGTCTGGGTAGCCTCCAGCCTGGTGGTATGAACATTGAATTCTCCAATTTCCGGTAATTCCCTCCCCCTCCCCCTTCCCCTATCCTAGGTCCCTCTCTGCCCCTCTCCCCTTTCAACTTTCTGCTCCTTTATCTCTACAGTTCTTTCATGCTTATCCCCTCCTCCCTTTTATCTTTCCTCTGATTGGTTTTCCACCTGGCGCCTCTAGGCTCTACCCCCTCCCCTATCTCTATTACTGGGCTTCGGCCCTCTCTTCCCCCCCCATTCCTGATGAAGGGTCTCGACCCGAAACGTTAGCCACTCTTTTCTCACGGATGCTGCCTGACCTGCTGAGTTCTTCCAGTATTGTGTACGTATTCTTTGATCCACAGCATCTGCAGTTGTATTTTTGTGTGTTTTGTATTTTTGTGTTTTGTGGTCCTTTTTCATGCTCTTTTGTCTGTGATGCCGGAAAGCTAAGTAGATGTTGGTATCTTCCATGAGGGCAGAGTCAACTTCGGTCTACTCACTTTTGCATGGCATCCTCGACAGAGTATCTGGTGTTGTGAAAGATTTGCTGGGAATATGTTCAATGTCAAAATAGTATCGCATGAGCCTCGTTCTGAATCTTTGCAGATGTGGTGGTAAGACATTCAAGTGTTTCAAGCTGACGAAACTGACAAGTGGCTTGTGGTCTGTTTCAAGTCGGAAGTTAGTGCCTATCAAGTAGCAGTTGAAGTGTTCACAAGCCCACACGAGAGACAGCATCATCTCCTTTTTGATTTGGGCGTGATGCTCTTCAGTGTCAGTGCTCTTGATGCATTGGGTAAATGGAGCTCGTCAGCCTGGGAAGGCAGTCCATCTAAGAGAGGGAAAACTCTGATTTCAAACCTCCTCTGCCTTGCGGCTGTACCCACTCATGGGAAAGGCTTTGGGAGTAAACCCTGAGGACAAATCCGGAGCTGGGGTCGCTAAGGCAGTCCGACGTTGCCTTCAACCTCGTTCTGACAACTCTTGTGAAGTCACTGGTGCCAAGCTGTATCGGCCCTTGCCCTTCCCTTGGACAACATCAGTGGCATGGAGAGGGGAGACTTGCTGCTTGGGCAACTGTCAGTCTTCCATACAACCTTGCCCAGGCACAGATCCATGGTCTCGCGAGACTAACGGATCCATCATCTTGATGTATATACCACCGATTTCCATACACCAACTGCAGTATTGCATGAACACTCCCCCAGGCCAAAGGAAGAGGCATCTGCTTTGTTCAGATCAAAGAATGCCAGTGTTGGTGGAGAGGTCAGCTCTGCTTTAAGTGATGAGAATCATTTCTTCTGTGGTGTATCCCAGTTCCAAACATTTCTCTGAGAGAGGAGGTCACATCATGGCTTTGTTTTCTCTGCCAAATCTGGAATGAATTTTCCCAGCTGGTTTACCATGCCAAGGAAACAGCGGATCCTTTATACGTTCATAGGTTATTCCATGTTCCAAAACTCCCACCAGTTTGTATGAGACTGGTTGCACTCCCTCTGAGGACAGCTGGTGACCTAAGAACTTCACATCCAACTTGTAAATCCACATTTCTTTTTGTTCAGGATGATTCCAGTCTGTTTCAGTTTCTCCAAGGCAGCTTCCACTCTTTTGTCATGTTCCTCACTTGAGCCTCCGAAGAGGACTGTGGCAGATGACTCCTTCCAGTCCCTCTAAAATTTGCTTCATCCTTATTTGAAAGAGTTCAGGGGCTGATGAGATATCTAAAGGGAATCACTTGAAGGCATAGCACCCATATGGTGTAATAAAGCTTGTGAGCTTCTGTGACTCAGGAGCTAAATGGATCTGCTAGAACGCTGAGATGGCATCTAGTTTGGTACCTGCTCTATGTTTCGCTTGTCTGTTTTGTTTGAGCTGAGCTTTACTGTCCCATCTTTCTGTAGTCTTTCTGACTGCACCTTGTTTCCTCTCATATATCATGTTTTGCTTTCCTGTGAAATATTTGAATTTGTCCTGCACTTTGTACTCCTTTTTCTGTCAGTCCTAATCCACCCATGCTATAATCTGCTTTGTCATCCATGCAGTATATCAGTGTGCTTACTCGATGCTTTTCAGAAGCCAGAGTGAGACTGCTTACAATCCTAAATCTGTTAGTGTCTGAGCCATTTCTCAAAGTCCCCTGGTTTAAAGGAATCAAATGTCTCGGAGGGCTTTACTCGTGAATAGCTGTAGGTACTCCAGCTATTTGCTCTATTTTCCTGTTTGCTTGTTTAATTATTATTTTATTTATTTAGACTACAATAGTCTTCTCTCCAAGAGAATTTGACTGACTTCTCTGCTTTATCTGTGTCTCTGTGTACTTCTCCAGGCTAGTGGCCCACAGATTATGAGAATCAGTTCAGGAGGTTGGTGTGTCGGGTGCACAGGACCAATGAATGTTGGGAGAAGAGTCAGGTGGGAGTCATGGCGTGTACGTGATGAATTAAGGCAATGGGACCCAGGCCTGAGAGTGAGCAATAAGCTAATGTTTAACCGATTTAAGTGCAGGTCAAGATTGGAAAGGTTTGGTGGGTGTATCCAGAGATACGGGCCACGTGACAGATGCACTGCCACCTGGCGGGTTGGAGGACACACCACATGCCAATCAACATTTGGTCCCTCCCAACTAATCAGTGCACACCTAAATTATTGGTCACCTTAATTGGATTATCTCATCCAGCCCTATGCTTTAAAAGGTGAGACTTGCCCTTGGCTAGCCCTCTCTTACAGACCACCACATTGGAGGTAAGTGCATTGATTTATGCTTGGGAAGGTCTATTGTTTGTCCTGGTAAGGGAGCTGCAGCTATCCAAGGTCAAGGGGGATAGCTGTTGTAGTGTTTTCCCTTTGTTCTTTTTATGTGTAACCGTACCCTGTCCCCACACTGCTTCCTGTGTATTGTAGTTGCTTGTGTTGACCTGACTTCCCCTTGTAAATAAATTCCTTATTATTAAAACTGTGTGTGTCCAGGCCTCTACTGTTGAGACTCAAAGAACCAGTTATTTTCCATCACAACAGTGGGGTACGGGCTGAATCAGGGCCCAGGTCCGAGAGTGCGGAATAAGCCAAGGCTCGGCGGAATTAAGCACCAGGCCATACTGAGAAGGTCAGGGGTTTGAGGCCAGAGACAATGGATGGGCCTGGGTTCAGCTCGCTGCTTGGTGAGATTTTCTGATTGGCTGAACTGAGATCATGAGACATAGGAGCAGAATTAGGCCATTCAGCCCATTATGTCTGCTCTGCCATTTCATCCTGGCTGATCCTGAATCCCATTCAACCCCATACACCTGCTCTCTCACCTTATCCCTTGATGCCCCGACCAATCAGGAATCTATCAGCTTCTGCTTTGAATATCCCCACGGGCTCGGCCTCTACTGCAGTTTGTGGCAGAGCGTTCCACAAATTCTCTAGTCTTTGGCTAAAAAAATTCCTCCTTACTTCTGTTCTAAACAGTCGCCTCTCAATTTTGAGGTTGTGCCCTCTAGTTCTGGATACCCCACCAGAGGAAACATCCTCTCCACATCCACCTTACCTAGTCCTTCAGTAGATTTCAAAGAGATCCCCATGCATTCTTCTAAATTCCAGTGAGTACAGGCCCAAAGTTGCTAAATGCTCCTTTTATGTTAACCCCTTTGTTCCCAGAATCTTCCTCATGAACCTCCTTTGGGCTCTCTCCAATGTCAATTCATCCTGTCTGAGATAAGGGACCTAACACTCTTGACAATACTCCAAGTGTGGCCTGAGTAGTGTCTTATGAAGCTTCAGCGTTATCTCCTTATTTTTCTATTCTATTCCCCTTGAAATAGATGCCAACGTGGCATTTACCTTTTTGTTTACCACAGACTCGACCTGTGAATTAAACTTCTGGGTCTTGCACGAGGACTCCTAAATCCCTTTGCACCTCTGATGTTTGAATTTTCTCCTCAGTTAGATAAGTCTGCACCGATGTTCCTTTTTTCCAAAATCCATTATCATACATTTCTCAACGCTGTATTCCATCTGCCACTCTTTTGCCTATTCTTCCAATTTGTCTATGTCCCACTGCAATCACATTGCTTTCTCAGCACTACCTACCCCTCCACCCATCTTTCTATCATCTGCAGTCTTTGCCACAAAGCCATTAATTCCATTATCCAAATCTTTGACAAGTAATGTGGAAGTAGTGGTCCCAATTCTGACCCTTGAGCAACACCACTAGTCATTGGCTGCCAAGCAGGAAAGGCCCCCTTTATTCCCACTCACTGCCTCCTGACAGTCATTCCTCCATCTATACCAGTATACTTCCTTTAACACCACAGGATTTTATCATCTTAAGCAGCCTCTTGTGAGGCACCTTTTCAAATGCCTTCTGAAAATCTAAGTAAATGACATCCACTGCCTCTCCTTTGTTCACCCTACTTGTTACTTCCTTGAAGAATTCTAACAGATTTAGAATCCTAACAGATGTTGAGACTGTGGCCTGCAACTAACGAGCTCCTGGATTGGCTGTGCCTGGTTTTGTGGCTGTTAACTCAGTTCTGCATGTTATTGTTTGCATTACTTGTTCTTTTTGTTGCACATTGGGTGTTTAACGGTTGTCTTAATGGGTTTTATTAGGTTTCTTTGTTTTGTAGTTGCCTGTAAGGAGACAGATCTCAAGGTTGAATATAGTACACATACTTTGATAATAAATGTACTTCGAACATTGAAAAAGGAGATGAATAGCAGGTATAGGCAAGCAGCAACAAATGAGATACTTGAGGGGTATAAGAAACACAAGAGAACACTTGGAGAAGGAAATCAGGAGGCCTAATAGAGGACATGAGGTTGGTTTAGCAGATAAGGTGAAGGAGAATCCTAAGGGCTTCTATAGTTATAGTAAGGGACAAAATTGGCCCTCTGGAAGACCAGAATGGTAATCTATGTGTAGAGCCGAAATAGATGGGGAGGACTTAAATGGATTTTCTTTTTCATCTTGTATTTACTTGGGAGGTGGACACAATCTACAGATGTGAGGCAAAGCAGCAGTGAGGTCATAAACCCTATACAGAGAAGAGGAGGCAAATTGGGGTGGATAAGTCCTCAGGGCCTGATAATGTTCCCTCAGACTTTGTAGGAGGCTAGAGCAGAAATTTCAGGGGCCCGAGCAGAGATACTAAAACATCCATAGCCATTGGTAAAGTTCCTGAGGACTGAAGGATAGCTAATGTTGTTCCGTTGTTTAAGAAAGGCCCTCAGAATAAGTCAGGATATTGTAGGCTAGTGAGCCTGATGTCAGTAGTGGGAATGTTACTGTAAGGTATTCTAAGGGACAGAATATATAAGTATTTTGATAGACAGGGAATAGTCAACATCGATTTATTTGTGCTAAGCTGTGTCTAACAAATCTTTGAGTTTTTCGAGGAAGTTACCAGAAAAGCTGATGAGGCAAGACAGTGGTTCTCTACATAGATTTTTACTAGGCCTTTGACAAGGTCCTGCATGGGAAGTTGGTCAAGAATATTCAATCGATTGGCTTTTAAGAAGAGTTAGTAATGTGGATTAGATAGTGGGTTCGTGGAAGAAGCCAGAAAGCGGGAGTAGATGGTTGCTTCTCTGATTGGAGACCAGTGACTACTGGTGTGCCGCAGTGATCAGTGGTGGGTCTGTTGCTGTTTGTCATCTATATCAATGATCTGGATGATAATGTGGTTAACTGGATCAACAAGTTTGCTGATGACACCAAGATTAGGGATGTAGTAAACAGCAAGGGAGACTATCAAAACTTGCAGCGGGATCTGGACCAGTAGGAAAAATGGCAGATGGAATTTAATGGAGACAAGTGTGAGTGTTGCACTTTGTGAGGACCAACCAGGGTAGGTGTTACATAGTGAGCAGTAGGGTACTGAGGAGAGCAGTAGAACAAAAAGATTTGGGAATACAGGTCCATAATTCCTTGAAAGTGGTGTCACAACTAGATAAGAAAGCTTTTGGCACATTGGCCTTCATCGATCAAAGTATTGAGTACAGGAGTTTGGCTGTTACATTATAGTTGTATGTCACTGATGAGGCCTAATTTGGAGTATTGTGTGCAGTTTTGGTCACCTACCTACAGGAAAGATGTAGACAGAATTGAAAGAGTACAGGGAAAATTTACAAATATGCAGCTGGGACTGGAGGACCTGAGTTATGAGGAAAGATTGACTAGGTTAGAATTTGATTCCCAAGAATGTGTAAGATTGAGGGGAGATTTAATAGAGTATAAAATATTATTAGGGAGAAAAGATAAGGTACATACAAGGAGGGTTTTTTTGCTAAGGTTGGGTGAGAATGCTACTAAAGGTTATAGATTAAGGGTGAAAGGTGAAATGTTTTAAGTAGAACATGAGGGGAAAATTCTTTACTCATAGGGCAGTAAGAGTGTGGAATGAGCTGCCAGCACAAGTGGTGGATGTGATTTTGATTTGTACATTTAATAGAAGTTTGGATAGGTCCATGCTTGGGAGGGGTATTTTGGGCTATGGTCCAGATGCCGCTCAATAGAACTAGGCAGTTTAAATGGCTTGGCATGTACTAGATGGGCCAAAGGGTCTGTTCCTGTGCTGTAATTTTCTGTCTCTAGTACATGAATGGGAAGGGTATAGAGGACTATGGTACGGGTGAAGGTTGTTGGGACTAGGCAGATTAAAGGTTCAGCATGGGCTGAAGGGCTTGATTTTGTGCTGTAATGTTCTATAACTCTATGATTTCATCTAACGCAGGCTTTGACTTACATAGTCCTGGAGAGACAAGTAACAGTTTCTGCATGTGGACCTAAAGACAAACTGCTGGAAGGGTCAAGCAGCATCCATGGAGGCAAGCCAATGGTCAATGTTTTGGGTAGAGACCCAACATCAGGACTGATGGGGGATGAGGAAGATGGCCTGTACATAGAATTGAAAGGGAGGGGTGAGAGAAGCCATTTGATGATGTTGGGCAAAGAACCTGATGGGGGAATTGGAGAGGAATTCTGAACCAAGGGAGAAGAAACCATGTTTCAATCCTTCCTCCTCCATTACCTAGAAACTCACAAGCATCTCCTCCATTTCCCATGTTTCTTTAATGCCTTTCCTCCCAGAGAAATTAAGAGTTCCTGGGGTCCTTGCCTTTCATCCCACTGGCCTTACTCAGATATCATTCTTTACCAGTTCTACTCATCCAGTGGAATCTCACCACTAACCCCATCTTCCCTTCTCCTTCCCTATATCACCGCTCACATACACACACTTTCTCCAGGGACCATTCCGTCCCTGGTCTCTCACACTGGCAATCCCCCTTACAAGTGTAGAAAGTGCAACATTTCACCACCTCCAGCCAGGGACCAAAACAACTCTTCTAGGTGCGGGCAAGTTTCATGTGCACCTTCTCCTACCTGGTCTGTTATAATGGTGCTTGCAATGTGGCTTCCTCTACATTAATGAGATTGAGCATGGTTCAGGCAACCGTTTTGCAGGAACACCTGCATTCCATTGCAATAGTTAGCTTCTGATTACCTGCTATATCAACTCCCTTTCCCATTCTCACATCTGTCCTCTGGATTTAACCTCACCACAGCAGCAGGGAAGGAAAAGTAGAACAGCACCCCTTCAGCTTTAGTAGCTTTTAACCTAATCATATAAACAGGTAATTTTCCATTTTCTGGTAACATACTCTCACCAGTCCACCTGTACCTCTTTGTTTATCCTTTCTATCCCTCGTTACCTGGTTCCATTTAAAGACATCAAGAGACAGACCAAATAGCCTATGTCTGTGATTTGTGTTGCTAACAACAGTTCAGAAACAAGTTTATTATCACTGATATGTTGTGAAATTTGTTGTTTTACAGCACCAATATAGTGCAATACATAAAATACTATAAATTACAATAAGCTATATACAAAATAAGTAGTGCAAAATAAGAGCAAGTAAAGTAAGGATTCATGGGTTCATTGTTAAGAAATCTTTTGGAGAGGAAGAACCTGTTCCTAAAAAGTTGAGCATGTGCTTGTGTGTCTTCAGGCTCCTGTACAACTCATCTGATGGTAATAATGAGAAGAGTCCACGTCCTCGATGGTGGTGGTTCTTAATGATGGATGCCCCCTTTTTGAGGCATCTCTGTTTGAAGACGTCCTTGATAGTGGCAAGGCTAGTGCTCATAACGGAACTGGCTTTCAACTTTCTGCAGCTTTTTCTGATTCTGTGCAATGGACCCTCCATATTAAATGGTGGTATGCAACCAGTTAGAATAATCTCCATGGTACATTTGTAGAAATTTACTAGTGTCTTTGGGGACATACCAAATCTCCTCAAACTCCTAATGAAATATAGCCACAGATATGCCTTCTTTGTAATTGCATTAATATGCTTGGCCCAGGATAGATCTTCAGTGATAGTGACACCCAGGAACTTGAAACTGCTCATTCTTTGTACTGCTGACCCTTCAGTGAAGATTACTATGTATTCTCTCAACTTCCCCTTCCAGAAGTCCACAATCATTTCCTTGGTCTTATTGATGTTGAGTGCATGGTTGTAGTTACAAGGTGCTCCTTCCCTCTGATAGCCTAGAGATTATCCTTGGGTTATATAAGCAGCTGGTGCACATCACAAGTCCTGGTTATGCAACCACTGATGCCAGACACAATCTCTGAAGAGTACTGATAATGGCTGGGGCCACCTGTCTTATCAATACATTGCCCAGAAGGCAGCATTGGCAAACCAGTTTAGTGGAAAAATTTGGCAAGAACAATCATGGTCAAAGACCATGAACAAATGAATATTTTAATGGAAAGGAAAACAGACAAAAATCACACCTTGATGACTGGTGAGTTCTAATACAAAGAGAAAACAGGTTATTTTAGGTTATTGATTTCTATATTGACTCTGAGAGGCTGCAATGTACCCAAATGAAAGAACAGGTGTTGTTCCTCAAAATTATGTTGGGTCTTGTAACATTGCAGAAAACCATTGAGTAAGTTGGTGAAATAAAGTACCTCAGGGTCACCACTGCTGTTGGAATGCAGGACTTTTACTTGAGTATATTAATGATTATAGTTTCTGCTCACTACTGCAGTAAACGAGGAATTAAATCTTTATTCTAATGCCTCAAAGTTTGGAGCACAGTCATTGATTAATCCTTCTTCCATCTACCTAAGCATCCTATTTATGATACCTGCAGTTTGGGTCAAATGTGGCAACATGGTAATTAGCACTTTGCTGGCAAGAACCTGATTTGGCCATGTTTGCATGGTGAAGCAAGCCTGTGGTACTGAAAGAAGTGGATGGCATGTTCCTCATCAACAACCACAAGGAGAACATCTACCAGGGTTTGGTGGGGGAACAGATCCCATTGTTGCAACCTAAAATGGTTGAGTGTTTCTTCTGGCCTTCAAATTCTCTTGAAGAGCTCTTGTATTAGGAGACAAGTTTCGACCATCTGTATATGGTAACCAAACCAACAGTTACTATTTATGGTGTTTTCCCTCATACTGGAGTTAAGTTGTAATAAGGTTGCTGGGATTGTTGCAGTGGGTCTTTCCATTTGACATGATGGCTTTCTTTCCTGACGCAGTGTAGCTTCTGATCAAGATGCCACTTTCTTCTCTGGCCTTTAAGATAGTAGGTTGCAGTTTCATGTCTTGCACTTATTGTCAATCCTGACAAAAACTGAGGGTGTAATTGTGTTGAATAATAATCTAGTGGCCAGGAAGGGAACTGAGCAGATGTAGCATTTGGGGTACTAGCAGTCCAATGCAGGTCACATCCATAAATTAAATATATCTGACCTGAATCTGTCCCAAAATCTATAAAATTACACTGTGGTTTCTCACTTAAAGCATTCCATATGGAAAAAGAACAATTGAAACATGGTTGTCAATATGCAATAGAGTTTAAGCCTTCAGGTTGTATATTGGGAGAAATCTACCTTGAAGCAATAGAATTTCATTTTGCACTGTTCATTACCCCACACACAGGGAACTCCACCACATCACAGGAACATAGCTACACAGATCAACAATAATTTCCAAAGTATTGGCCTTGCAAAAGTACAAAAAATTGATTTAGACAGCTGCTGGGCAGGTGGACAACGAAATCTTACACAATTAGGTTGTAGACTCTTAAATGTATGTGTTGAAGGATGACAGGCTTGATGGAATTAACTGTTTGCCCATGGTATAGAGGAATAAATAATAAATTTTAGGCATTTGCACAACTGTACAAAATTCTTATGAAATACAACATTTGAAATCACATTGTTTTATCATACACATCCATGTAGTAAATAGTTATCCCCATAAACAACTGCTGCAAAGTTTCCCCCCCACGGCCCACCCTTTTTCACATTTCCAGTTACTGAAAAGATGTACTATTCCTTCAATTAAAGTTTTTCACATTTTAAATGAGCATACACAAACATACAGCATGGGTAGTCAAAGAATAGGTTTAATAAAAATAATTAAACTTCCATTTGCTCTATAGAACTTCATAGAAAGTAATTCAATAAATTACAAATGACTTAAGACTCATTGTACTACAGAAAGCCAATTCAGACTACACAGAATACAACCTGCAAGTACTGCAATTGTCCAAAATAAAAACAGACTTAATCATCAAGCCTCCAGCAATGTAATTAAATACATGGTCAGAGCAGCTACCAAAGTGTGACTTACATAACTAACTATACACATATTCAATTTACCAACTCATCACTGATCCTGTTAATGGCAGCAAATATTAGTGTAATCCTTTCTGTGTTTGCTCATGTTGACTGAAACGACATCAGTCACTGATTGTTGTTGTCTCCTATAACTTTACTTCTGTGGATAATCTTTTGTATTAAAATAGGACCAATATGTCAAATCATTGAACACAACTGTTGAGTCAGTTTTTCCTTTTTAAAAAAAAAAAAAGGAAATTAAATCTAAACTGGAGGCAAAAGGAGACTGTGTGTCATTTTACATTTGTATTTGAAAGCTATGGTCTATCCGATCTCACCACTGTAAGAATGTAATGGCAAAAAATACTTTTAGTTGCTAGACCTCGGGGAAAGACTTTTATATACAGTAATGCTTCATTTCAGACAGGAGCAATTCAGTATATAAAGAAAACAGCACATTATAACTTAGTTTAATGCTGCCTGTGATTTAGCATTACAAAATTACTGTTCAAATGTCTTTTTAAGTATTCTCACTCAGTCTGCATACTTTTTAAAGCTGTAGTATCCTTTCAGGTGGCATGTACAAATTATATTTGAAAAATCTAAATACTATCTCACATATTACAGTCTGTAAAGGATTGATGTGAATATTAAAATTGCAAATTCCTTTGTAATAATTATCAATTGATTTAAAACTGGATTCTTGCAACTATCTGGTAAAATATGCAATTCACTCCTTAGCACACCCATCTGTCAAAATCTTATCTTAGTCTATATAAAATCTTACACAGTTTAGAATGGAAGTCAGTGGGGTATATAACAATACCAATTTATTTGTGAAGATTTGCAACATAAACACCCCTCCCATTTCATCAATGAAATATGATAATGTCTGATAAATACTGTACAAATCATACAATATGTTAATCAAGTAACCCAGAAGAGCAAGGTCCAAATTCATTTGTTTTGGTACTGACCCATCCATTCCTCTTGCACATGCACTCATTTAAAATGAAGTTACACACCTTATAGGAACATACCCTACAGCAAAATTGTGGCTTGCACTGAGTTTTTTGATAGGTGTGAATAAGATTGGTCTCTGAAAAGACATTTTTTTAAAAAAGTGGGATATAACAGCTTTAAAAACAAAATGACTGCATATTAAACCACTCTTTGTAAACTCTAAATACATTTCTAACTGCAAAACCAATATAAATTTTCAATACTGCAAACAGCTTAATTGCCTTTGCTTCTAGCATGTGGGTACTTGTGCATATAACACTGCTTTACACGATTTAATACCAGCTTTTGATAATGATTTTTCCAGTCACATTAATGACTTCAAAGATGGAAACCTTGTGTTCAATTAAAATGACTGTGCATTTATGTTAGTGTAATAAATTGAACTGTACAGACAATTCACAAGCAAAGAAATGTACAGATAATGGAGCTCTATTCTACTAGTTCTATTGCCCTGGTGAGCTTTTTGCATCAGGAGACATTTATTTAATTCTCAAAAGCAGTATTGGATGCTCAACCTAAAGCAGCCTTTTTCTCCCACTGTAAATTGATGTATGATGCTGGTAAATTATAGTTGCTGGGGATCTATATTTAATTGTACTGCGCATACACACCCTTTATTAATAAAAGATGGCATGGTTCCCATGGAAGAATGACAATGTGTGTCAAACATAATTTCACTGCAGTGGAAACTATTTCATTTTCAGTACAGTGAACCAATACACTGTTCTGCAGTGATATTAAACACTGAAAACTGTAGAATAAAAGCTTCACCTCCTCGTCTACTTTTATTTGAAAAACACAGTGCTTCCTATACTGACTTACGGCACGAATGCTTTGTGTTAATTTACCAGACAGCTCCTCGTATATCCACAAAGAGAAAGTTAAATAATGTTATCGGGACCAAAGTATCCTTTTTGGACAATTCCTATTTCTGTTGTCTATATATTGAGACACCAACCAATCATTCCTTTGAAATGAATGACGAAGCAGAATATACTACACATATCAGTTTGACTTCCCGTGATACCTTGCCCCCTTTTAATTGTTAAAAGAACACATGCAAGGTGAAAGCACTCACTACAACCAGCTACATAATGTAATAAATGCCACATTTTGCAAAACTGCGAACAAAGCAAGTATTATAGAAATTACTTCTTTAAACCATCTAAACTAGCACAGCTGAGGTAATAAATAAATAGCCAATTTTATGGCTGATTGGGAAAACAAATCTTCCAAGTAACTCAGAAGTGTACCTGAATCTTTAAAACTGACAGTGCATCACAACACTTAGCAATAAAATGTGAACTTCCATTTTGACTGTTGCCATGTTGCATTATCAAGGTGTATATTCTACAGTTTTAATGACATTCATTAGCTGCCAGGGTTATTGCTGTGTCTCCTGCAGTTTGATCTGTGTACTGAAATGAGTGTCAAGGTCTTTGTGGGTTTATATACAGTAACTTAAAGGTACTTTCATTTTCCCTAGTTCACACCAAATATATTAAATATACGGCTCTCCTGGTGCATATTTCTTTTATTTAAAATTAATCCCCTAAAAAAATTAACAACTAGCGCTGTGATGCTTCAGTGTGTTACAACTGAGCGCACACTTGGGTTCTGTTAGCCTCCAAAACAACTTTACATGCAAGGTACCTTTAAATATTTGTACCTTTTAAATAGATATTAAACCCCTTTCAGTTAATTACAGATGATTTTTTTCCCTCAAATCATCGCTGGGTTTATTTACAAATGAACCATTAATATGACCAGGATGAAGCTGTTCCAGTGTAAGATTAAATATATATTTTCAAGTTCAGTCTTCTTCACTGGACCCTGAATCATCTGGCTGAGTTGCATTGTCACTGGTAGATGAAGATGCTGCTTTTTCAGATACATCATCTCCACTGTTTTCATGTGAAGAATTGTGTTCTGCTCCCTCTTGATGCTCTACAGTTTCTCTTGTAGGTTTGGACATGGCTATTTCTGAATTTTTATTAGTCTGCACATCAAACATATTGGTCTGTGGGAATCCTGGGATTGGTATGTTAAGGCCTGGAGAGAGTAGAATGCCCGGATAAAGCATGCTCGACAACAACAGTGGATTAATAGCCAAAGGATTGCTGGCTGTTGCTGAGGCAGAAGCACTTGTGGTTGGTGTCAGCTTCTTAGGAGAGGACGTAGCAGAATTTGACACAGATAGTTCACTACATACATCCAGATTTAGTTTCTCTGTCCTTTCATTTGTCCCATCTGTTGGTCTAGGGGAGTCCATGGTGCTACTTCCCTTCTTGTCCTCTGGAGCAGCTTCCGAGGGTTTGTTTAACAACCCTCCCATTCCAAACCCTGCCATGTTAGAAAGCATCATAGGGAACACTGAAGCCAGTGATTTAGTTTCTCCTCCTGCAGAGGGCAGGCCTGGTGGGAATCCCATTAATCCCGCTGTCAGTTGGAAAGATTGTAAGCTCTGGAGATTCTGCTGCAAGCTTTGGAGGCTGTTTAAGTCCATTCCAGCAAGAAGTCCATTGGAGATCAAAGGGTTGACTGTCATTGCAGCAGCAGCTGCAGCCGCAGCTTTGGTGAGCTCACTTTTTGGACGTCTGCCTCTTCGACTCACCTCCTCTCGGACAACAGGTCCAGTAAGGATGCGATCAAACATATTTGCTGGTAAAAATCCCTAGGGAAAGAAAATTCTCAGTGTTACTATCTCAGTTTCTACGCAACACATCATAAGTCAAGACAGAGGAGTTAAAACGTCACATCCGCAGATGCAAGTTTTTTGCTTTCTTCCTGTTCTGGAGATAACAACTCCTTACTGAGAACATGACTTGGGCCAAAAACTCATTTTCAATTTTGTGGTGGTCATTCAAGCTGGGGATGTCATACAAAATTTGACAGGATATAGAGGTTAAAGATCAGGACTGGAATCTCTCCCAGCAGCTAATTTTTGGAACATCACCCTCAAAATAGATAATTAAACTGTTAAGCATCCTGCAGTTAGACTTCAACCTAACCATATAGGCATTGAGGCGCAAAGGCATATTTATGGGGTTAGGTTATACAGCAGCCATGAACCTTTAGTGGCTAAAATAGCTGTTCTTCTTCCTCTGTGTATCAGCTAGGTTCCACGTTTACCAACCACCCAGTTTCTAATACCTTCCAAATCAAAAACAAAGTTTTATTTTTGCATTTTACTCTTTCTAATTGGATCTTATACATTAGATATTGATCATTGTGTTCAAGTTGCTTGGCTATATATGGCATAAATGCCACAACTATTTCATCACTTATAACCATTTTGTTATGTTTTTGGTCATGGAAGTCTAACCTACAAAAACAAGCAGCTCTACACACTTGTTAGGTGCATGCTTTTCATGCATCCCTTCCCAATCAACAGGTCGTTAATTAAACTCTGTTAGAATAATATCGTCATCTGTCCTTATTCAGAATTTGTAACGGGTGAAATGGGTTCCAAAATTAATTTAAAGTTTTGGGAACTTGCAGAATTAAACAAAAAAAGATGAGGGTGTGGAATTCCCTTTCAGAAAGCAAGCATAAGCATTATGAGCCAAATAACCTCTTTTTATGATGCTAGATTTAAGCATTCACCTTGCTTATCTGACCAAATATTTTCATTTCCATTTTACAGTGTGAAGAAATATAATACATCCCAATGGTATAAGTTATGGGGAGAAGGCAGGAGAATGGGATTGAGAGAAATAATAAATCAGCCATGATGGGATGGTGGAGCAGACTTGATGGGCCTAATAACCTAATTCTGCTTATGTGTCTTATGGTTTAAATGACTGCTGCCTATACTCCCAAGTTCATTTCCCACATTGTGCATTTTGGCCTTTTACCTTCTAAACAAAAATCCCCCTTTCTGTTGAGTTCCTATGTCTGAAAAAGAAACGACCATTTCAAACCTTTCTGAATTACATCTGGTCCCTATGATTTCATTCTTCTGCTCTAAATTCCTTTTGCTTAATTCTTTTCTCTGTGGATCCAATCCTAACCAGTTTTTCATCTCTATTGGCTTATTTCATTTGCGAAAATCTCTTTTTTTAAATGTGCTTAAAAATATCTGTATATTTAATTAGCACCGTGTAGAATCTGTACATGTGCCAACAGGACACGAAGAAATGCAACTAACAAAGAAAATATAATGAGTGCAAGACTTCCATGCATGATCCAGTAGTTAACCTGCTTCAATGACCTTTTGAAAATAGTATCTCAGTGATTTCTCCCACTTATTGATGACTGAGTAAGGAACGACATCTTAACTTCATCTGGGGCAAACACATTCCTACTAACTTAAATATGCACTTTGAACAGTATTTAGATTATGGGCCAAAAAGGAATCCTCTGCAACTTTTAGTTAGTCTCAAAGTCAATGTCCTAAATATTGTTGACATTTTTTTCCAAGTTTTAACAAATTACCAGACTTTGATTATCTCTGACATCTAATGTATAAATTTTACCAATTTAATTCAGAATAAACAATGTAACTGATTGTTTGCTTAATTGTTAATTCAGATTTGGATTTAACAATGTGATAATAAAAAAAGTGAGTCTGATTTTCTAACAATTGTGAGATCTCCATCTTACTGAATTTTCAATCTCGCACATGTATTTTAGATCTCAGAAATGATAACTTTGATTCCACACCCAAGCTTGGTTTCAATTATTAAAATATTATAAACATTCCATGTTCAGGGTTACACTTTTATGAAATCAACAAGATGGAAAATTGTATCTGTGACATTTAATAATTAAAAATTTTCAATGTTATTAAGTTACTTACTGACTGCTTTACCACATTCGTCCATTCTGGAGCAATTCCAAAATCTGGATTTTCCTGTAACCACCTTGCCAGGTCCTTAATTGGAGGAGCTAGTGAGCCACCCATCTAAACAGAATAAAACACTTGTAAATTTGATAAATCACTTTTCCTCTGTACACCAAAAACATATTATGCTACAGCTTGCAATTCCTTGATAACTGCTGGTATTTTAACAGTGGGATGCCTGGGGCTTGCCCATTAATTTTTGTGATTAGAAACATAGAGCCTTGGTGACATGCTGTGTAATCTAATTAAAAGTAAACAATACTAGGTTTACCAATGAAGCTGGAAACAGAAGAGTCAAACTAGGCCTCTCTCTAAGTAACCATCCCCTCAGCAGGAGCTGAATTTGCATTTCTCTCTTAATTAATATCTATGTCCTCATAAAGGATTGTGTTTAATGGATATAGTAAACAGAATAGTCCATTTGAGTATATTCTGATTGGATCATGTCAGCTGTGTATTAACTCCATGTCCTCTTAATATCTATGATTAGCAAATATCTAACATTACAATTAAGGTTATTAATTGCAAACACAAGGAGATCTGCAGACGTTGGAAATCCGAACAACACATACAAAATGCTGGAGGAACTCAGCAGGCCAGGTAGCATTTATGGAAAAGAGTAAACAGTCAACATTTCGGGCTGAGTCCCTTCATCAGGGCTGATTTAAATTAATTAATTGGGCTGGCATCTCTGT
Source organism: Hemitrygon akajei (assembly GCF_048418815.1). Lineage (NCBI taxonomy): Eukaryota > Metazoa > Chordata > Chondrichthyes > Myliobatiformes > Dasyatidae > Hemitrygon > Hemitrygon akajei. The sequence goes on from NC_133140.1 coordinate 42,833,754, forward strand.
TTCCCACAATTCTAATCCTTGGATGGGTGAAGAAATGTTCCTAACATCCATCAAAGGTGCAAGATGGTTGTCAGGTGACACGTGTGGGCTGAATTGAGGAGGGCGGCCTTGGGCCCGCGAGCCAGGAATCAGCTGACATGACTGATTTAAGTGCCAAGCAAGATTGGAAAGGTCAGGCAAAGGCCAAATTGAGGCAGTGGGACCCAGACTCCAGAGCTTATCGAAACAGTAGGGCCCACGCCCTAGAGCGAGGAATGAACTGAGATTTGGCCAATTTAAGTGCCGGGCCAGATTGCAAAGGTCAGGTAAAGGCCGAATTGAGGCAGTGGGGCCCAGACTTGAGAGCGTATTGAAACAGTAGGGCCTGGATCTGAGAGCGAGGAACGAGCTGAGGTTTGCCCGATTTAAGCAACGGGCCAGATTCAAAAGTTCAGAGGTGAGGGATGGGCTTGCTGTTCAGAAAGCATTATTCGTCCTCACACTGAGCTGAACTGAGGCACTGGCCTGCAACTAATAGGTTCCTGGACCGGCTTCAGTGATGACTGGCTTTGTGGTTGTAAACTCACTTTCGCGAACTTTAGATCTGAATGTTATGTGCTTACACTTTATTGTTTGCACGATTTGTTCTTTGATTTTTTGCACATTGTGGTGTTTGATGGTCCTCGTTTTTAATAGGTTCTATTGGGTTTCTTTGTTCTGTGACGGCTTATAAGGAGTTGAATTTCAAGGCTATAAATAGTATATATACTTAGATAATAAATGTATTTTGAACTTCAGCAGATTCTTTCATAGAACATAGAATGCTGTGCTGACCCTCAAACCCTGCCTCCCATATACCCCCCCAACTTAAATTCCTCCATATACCTGTCTAGTAGTCTCTTAAACTTCACTAGTGTATCTGCCTCCACCACTGACTCAGGCAGTGCATTCCACGAACCAACCACTCTCTGAGTGAAAAACCTTCCTCTAATATCCCCCTTGAACTTCCCTCCCCTCACCTTAAAGCCATGTCCTCTTGTACTGAGCAGAGGTGCCCTGGGGAAGAGGTGCTGGCTATCCACTCTATCTATTCCTCTTAATATCTTGTACACCTCTATCACATCTCCTCTCATTCTCCTTCTCTCCAAAGAGTAAAGCCCTAGCTCCCTTAATCTCTGATCATAATCCATACTCTCTAAACCAGGCAGCATCCTGGTAAATCTCCTCTGTACCCTCTCCAATGTTTCCACATCCTTCCTATAGTGAGGCAACCAGAACTGGACACAGTACTCCAAGTAAAAAAAGTAACAATTTCCCCACTACAATATAAGAGCACTACTGAATAAGAAATGGGGATCCTCCTTCACTACCTGTCTCTTTCTGAGTCACAGAGCAATGATATAAGCACTTTAGTCCAACAAGTGCCCACTAAGCTAGTAATGTCCCTCTAAATGCCACCTTTCCATATACCTGTTGTTCCATATGACACTGTTGAACCTACTTCAACCACCTCCTCTGGAAGCTTGTTCCATATACTCATCACTCTCTGTGTGAAAAATTTGCATCTTTCCCCCTCACCTTAATTCTAAGCCCCCTAGCTTTGGTCTCCCTTACTCTGTGGAAAAGACTATTACCATGTTAATGTTAAATATTTCTAAATGGTCACCCCTCATTCTCCTTTGTTGCAAGGAATAAAGACCTATAACCCAGGCCCTCTAGTCCTGGGAATGCCCTCAAATCTTTTCTGCATTCTTTCCAGTTTAGGTACGTCTTTCCTGGGTGACTGAAATAGTTTACGTGAGATGCATTGTTCTCCTACTGCCGTACCATTCGTAATCTAATTCCTACACTGAGTTGACTTTCCATAGAGGGTTACTCCACACATTGCATTTGCCACCCCTCACTGTCCTTCCCTCACTGATCAAGATCACTCTGTGATATATGGTAATTTTCATTATCGATAACAACTCCAAATTCCACGTCATTAGTAAACTGACCAAATCTTATGCATCCAAATGATTTATATAAGTAACAAATAACAAGGCTCCCAACACCAACTCCTATGACAAACGTTAAGTCACCAGCCTCTATTCCAAGAAAGAGTCTTCAATCATCAATCTCTGCTTCAATTTTGAATCCACGTATTTAGCTCTTCCTGAATGCCATGGGACCAAACTTTTTATGAGCAACACCTTATATTCCATCTCCAACCTCATGGCATGAACATCTATTTCTCTAACTTCCAGAATTTCTCCTCCCTCCCCTTTTCTCTTTTTCCATTCCCTATTCTGGCTCCTCCCTTTCCCTTCTCCACACAAGCTCATCACCCTCCTCGGGTGCCCCCCCCTTCCCTTCCTCCACGGTCCACTCTTCTCATCAAAGAGATTCCTTCTTCCTAAGCCCTTTATCTTTACCACCTATCACCTCGCAGCTGCTCGGTTTATCACCCTTCCCCCTCCCACCTTTTTATTCTGGCTTCTTCCCCCTTTCTTTCCAGTCCTGATGAAAGGTGAAGGGTCTCGGCCCAAAATACTTCTTTCCATTGATGCTGCCTGACCTGCTCGTCGTCCAGTTATAGTGCAGGACATTGCTGAATTAGACAACATCCATTGCCCTAACATCATCTAATGTTTTGGTTACTTCTCCAAGAAAACTCTAAAATTTTCAACAAGCATAAAGCTACACTGATTCCTTCTAATCAGGATCTGTTTATCTGAATGCTGGTAAAACCTGTCCCTCAGAATTTCCTGCAGTAACTTCCCCACTACTGATATCAGGCTGACTGGCCAGTAGTTCCCTGATAGGTCTTTGCTACTGTTCTTAAATTGCATTAGCAACCTGTCAGTTTTTTTTGAAACTTCACCAATGGCTAATAATGAAGCAAATATCTCTACAAGGGCCTCCTACAAAGCCCACTCAGTCAGGCCCTGGGGTTTTATCCACCTTAATGCACCGTAAGACTGCAAATAGCTCCTCTCTGGGAATATGAATGCCCTCCAAAACATCTGTTTCCCTTAGTAAACACAAAGTACACTGCAGGATGCTGTGGTCAAATCAACACGTACAAATAAGCTGGATGAACTCAGCAGGTTGGGCAGTATCCGTTGACTGCTTGTTTCAGCTTGTTTGTATCTGTTTCCCTTATCTCCTGATCAACCATGATTTAACATTTGTTAAAAAATCCCATCCATCTCGTGGTGAGAGAAAGGCACCCTGAAGATCTCTAAGGGGACCTACTCTCTCCCTAGCCCAAGAAAACCCATACTTTACTCTTAATATACAGTACCATGCAAAAGACTTAGGCACATATATTTTGCTCAGCCTAAGACTTTTGCTCAGTACTGTATATTATGTCTTTCCAGTTACCAAATAACACTTAACACTACTGAGCTAACACAAAGCTAATTACTCTTATTTCTGTTTCCCAACCATCTTCCTATTTTAACTAATATACAGTATGTGTAAAAGTCTTAGTCATCCTAACTGCATGCAGTATATGTGCCCAAGACTTTTGCACAGTACTATAACATTTCTTGGGACTTTCCTTAAACCCACCTGCAACATGCATCTATTACCCTCTCTTTGCCTTCCTGATTTCCCTCGTTAAGAGTATTCTTAATCTTTCTATGGACATCAAGGGATTCATTTTTTGTCATTCCCCGCTCCTGCTTTTAAAAGCCTCCTGACCTAAACTGCTCAAGATGTGAAATAAAAACAGATCGTATCGCGTGTGTGCAGAAAAACAATGTTTAGGATCACTGTCCCTTCATTGCAATATATTTTAACTTGCAGGGAACAAAGAAATTGACTGTGATAAGTACAAAAGGGAGTCTGTGGGTCTGAGATGTTGACTGTTTATTTCCCTCCCATGATGCTGTCTGGCCTGCCGAGTTCTCCAGCACTTTGTTTGTTTGTATCTGTGAAGAGAAACTAAAAGATGTAAATAACGGTGGTCTGGGGGAGAGGGTGCTAATGTTTGTCAACCACAGCCGATTTTATAGAGGGGATGAAAAACAGAAGGAAATAATGGAACATAAAAGGAGGAACAAAAGGTCTTGGATACAAAACTTTGCAGTTGCTGGAAATCTGAAATGAAACTGAATGTTGGAAAGATTTATCAGATCAAGAGGCATCTATGAACAGAGAAAAGCAGTTAATATTACAGACTTTTTCTCTTATTTTCATGTATCTGTCTATTTGCATCTCATTCAAATAAATGACCTGTAACAAGCCTCCATGACAGTCTCTAAACCAACACAATCTCCTAGTCTCTTGGTCTCTATTACTCACACATTGCTGTAAATTAAAATGTGCTTGTTATTGAATTTTATCTTTCCACAGTAGCTGCCTAACCTGTTGAGCATTTTCAGTATCAGTTGGTTTATTTGCTTGCCAGGAATTGGGAATATTATATCACAAATCACGCATGTGGTTAAAATATTACCAGAGCCTCAGGAAACCCATTCTTTCAACCATACTGCATCGACAACCTTTTGCTTCCAGGCTACAATCTATCTTCCTTCAGAATAAATATCCTAGTTGTTTAATAGGATGAAGCAAATATTACCTTCTTTGCATTTCTTCGATTTATAACAGGCACACGTTCTTCTCCAGTTAAACTTTTGACATCTATTTTGTCGGGGTTCCTGCACCGATGTCTTTTTTGCTTTGGTCGCTCACTTACAATCTCAGGTTTGTTGATTTTCTAAAATAAATGCCAAAAGACTTAAAACTAAGAAAGTACAATTCATAGTAACATGTACTCTATGTGTCACCATCAAGCATGAAATAAACACTAATAAAATGCTAAGAAATGCAGATCATGAAAAATAAATATATTTATGATGATTACAATATTACATCTTGAAATTACTACATACTCTCCCATCTGCAATACACATTCATAATCAATTTAATCACAGCATCCATAAAACTATTAGTAAACGGCATTAGCACGTAACAATCCTTAGTGACAATTAATAACTATTCAAAGTATTTAGCAACCATTTGAACATCCATTTCAACATCTGCCTGATGGACTTTCCCTGCAGTATTTTTCAGATATACCACTGTGCTCATTCAGCTGGAGCAGGGCTCTCACTAGCTATTTCTGCCTTTTGTTAGGGGCAGATTGGGTAGAATTGAGGTTAATTCTTATCTTGTGTAGGCAAGATAAAATTGCACAGTTGAATGGAGAAGGCTGCTCCTAAGCTTCAAAGAAGACCAGATTTTGGCAGACTGGGGGGGGGGGGGGGGGGGAGAGGGGAGAACTCAAACTTGGAGAACAGTCATAAACTAAAGGATAAAATTCTGAATAGATGAGGAACAAAAATTGCACACATGCAAAAATCTTTTAAGGAGACAGTAAAAATGTAACTTCATAAATGGTAGATGCTCAACGTCCTCATCCGCAGACCTCAATCAATAAGGCTTGGGGGCAGTATCTCCTCCTCATTGACCATCAACACGGGTGCACGTTACGACTGCACGCTTAACCCCCCTGTAAACACTTGACTGTGTGGCTAAGCACAGCTCCAATGTCAACTTAAAATTCACTGACAACACTCCTGTTGTGGGATGAATTGCAGCTGGCGATGAGTCAGCTTGTTGGAGCAAGACAGGTCATCTGATTAACGAGACCGGTGCCACAAAAACTACCTCTCGCTCAACATCAGTAAAACTAAAAAGCTGTTTGTTGACATCAGGAAGGGGAAAGAGGGTGAATACATACCAGTCTACATTGGGAGATCAGCAGTGGAGAGAGTCAGTAGCTTAAAATTCCTGGGCAGGATACTTTCTACAGTACACCTGTAGAAGTGTTCAGTGACAAACTAAACCTCCCTTGTCTCCTAAGAAAGTAAAGATGCTGGCACACTTTCCATATGATTGCAGGTAGTTCCCTTCAACCATTTGGTTCTTGAGCCAACCGGCAAAAGCCTAATCATTACTCACTACAATTTAGCAACATTATGATCACTTTACATTAAAATCAACTTTGGTTCTTGTTCAAATTTGTTTTATTGTTTTAAAAATGTGCATATTTACGATAAATTATGCTTTTTGTGAATGCTACTTATAAGATGCTATCTGCCTGTGCTGCTACTGTAAGTGAACTTTTTATTGCACCTGTTCATGATATGATGACCTTGACATTGACTTTGAAAAGCAAGGAAGTTGTGACGAGTCATTATCAAAGACCGGTTTGGTAAGAACTGAACCATTGTGTTCAGTTCAGGTCACTGTGCCTTCACACAGAGGCAAGGACCTTAGAGAGGGTGCATAAAGGAATTACGGGAAGTTCCCCAAAATTAAGGAATTGTATGATGGGGAAAGGCTGAAGGATCACGTCAACATCTTCTTTCAAGATGACCCAAGGAAAACAAGTATATTTTTAAGTCTAACTAAAATATGGGATACCTTGACTGCATGGTGGAGGCAGATTCAATTAGTAGAGTCACAGAGAGAAACAGCATGAAAACAGGCCTTTCAGTCTACACACCAATCATCAAGCACCCCTTCTATGAGAGAGAGAGGAGAGAGAGAGAGAGAACCCGCCTGGTGGAGTTGTTGGGGCGCCATCATGGCATCATGCTTTTTGCACCGATTTTTTTGGTGATTGCTCGTCATACAGCGTGTCTTGGGCATCTGAAACCTGGTGGAGCCCGTCCCTCTCCAGGTTTTTTTTTTTAATGAGGTCAACACTCAACCCAGGCACGGATGCAGAGCGTGCAAGGGAGCCGGCCAGATTCAAACTCGGGATCTCTTGCCCCGAAGTTCAGCACTGATGCCACTATGCCATCAGCTGGCTAAAGAGTAAACTAGACCAATACTTTAAAGAATTGCAGTACCACAGGGAAAGACAGACTGGCATTATATATTTGAGAGGCTGAATTGTCTATGGTTCCTTTGAGGTCAACAGTTTTATTTTTTATTGGTTGAAACTCAGAAATGCATTGTCAATAATTATCTCAGCTAATATGACATTGCAATTAAACCACCAACTTCAAACCAGACAAGGATTGCGGCCCACATTCACTGTCACTGATGATCAGTGAAAATGTGTATAACTTTGATATTAAGTATTTGCCTAACAAAGCACAGAAATGGAAAATCTGCCTTCTGTTTTGAAAATTAGACTTTGGCGTCATGTTCATGTTCAAGAATCTGTCAGAGCTTGCTGAGAAAAGGATTTGAAGGTTCACTTAAAAATCACACTTTATAACTTTTTGAATTGGAATAAATTACTTTATTTTGTGTGCACTGATGTGCGAAGAGGAAGATAGAACATGGACTGGTCAAGGGTGACGGTAAGAGGCCAAGTAAGGTTATGTTGGCATGTGCATGAACTGAGTGAGTTGAGTATTCCCTCAGAAATAACCAAATTAAAATTACTGCATGTGCCCTTGCCTTTCAATAGGGAGAATTTTAAAAATGAATTTGGGTTCATATTTCTTTGGGTGTATAAGAATGGGGGGCGGGGTGGTGTCTATATTCAAACATACAAGATCCTACTGGGGTTAACAACCTACATGCTGAGATGTGCGTGCTGTTGGGAGAATGATGACCATGGGGCTGAGGGAAGGGCGGTCATTTAAAACTTAATTGTGTGGAAATTTCTTTTATGAAAGGAGTGTATCTCTGGAATTCTTTGTTCCAGTGCATGATAGAGGAAAATGCATTAGGTGTATTTACAGCAGAGATAGGTAATTATCTGAAAGATCATGAGATTGAGGGTCGTGGGGAATTGGCACAGAACAGGAGTTGAAGCCAGCATAGATCAGCCATGATCACATTGGTCAGGCTTGGGGGGCCTGGTGGCCTCATCGTGCTCCTGTTCTCCTGTGTTCTTGCTTTGACTATACATAAAAAAAGTAAATATTATACTGAATGTGATAAGATGAGTTTATGCATTGGTATGTAGACAAATACTCACTGGAATGTGGGCTGACACATCTGTCACATAGTCTGGGTGTTCCTTGAGCCACTCTTCCAATTCCTTCCTTTTTGGAGCATCTTCCCCTGTGAGTCTGGTGCCATCTTTCACATTAATTACTGAGACACGACTTTCAGCATGAAGCTGCCCATGACATGCATTAAATGCTGATTGTGTGTTGATAAATTCAGCATTAGCCTGCAGACATAAACAAGTCTTTAGAGATTTCCAATAGCTTACAGAACAAGGTTAGAGTACTCCTGCTGTCAGCATACTTTACAGATTGTAACACAGAGCTTCACAGCAAATGTAATATTACTAATGTATAATTTCAACATTTACAGTATCAAATGAGGTATGTGGGTATTACAATATTAGAAAGGATGAATGTGGAAACAAGGTTCAGAATGCAAATGACATTAACTTCAAAATAGATTACTGAAGCAGTATGTTTCGATAGAATAAGAATACCACATGATCCTTAGCAAAGTAACTCTAACCCGAGATGGGATAAAGGATACAGAGACAGAGTTGACATATCACTGCAGTGGAGATATTCATTAACAAAATCACTTAGAAAACAAACCGGACAGTGGCCCCACTTCAACAGTAATAGAATTTAAACTGTTACAGAGCCTGAGTTTTCTAACATTTGAAGTGTGATGATACAGAACCAGAATTATTTGTAAAAAGTATAAAGAGGCACCAGATTTACTGGACTAAGGGTGATTTAATTGGAATGGCGCCAGAATGAGAGGTCATTGAATGACTGAGGCTGTCTTGTACAGAAGAAGGTGTGGGAGGAAAGGAGGAGACCCAAGGAAGGTCTTGAAAATATAGCAGAGGATTTAATATGATCTGGACTACAATACAGAACAATTAGTACTAATCTAACAGATTGTTGTAGGGGCGTTGTTTAAACACATTCAGTGGTTTGAGTGCACGTTTGCTCTTGAAAATCTGTTGCAAGAGAGAAGACAAGAATCCCAACATTTTATTGAAATTCTGCATGCTCTGCCTCCTTGTGAGTTCACTGTCTTCATCAGAGCTCTTACTGCATATCAACCTATACCTTCAGAAAATCCCTTCATCTCGAAATCTAGCATTCCAATCCTTTCCATCCCTGATAACTTCACTTATTGCTCCCCATCCATATTTCCTTTCACTCTCTAATTATCATGTTATTTGATATTAATTCCTGGAAGAAACACTTCCCTAATACTGTTATTCCTGCACTTTCTAAATCTTAACAGCCTAGCTTTATTGCACAGTATTTTCTTGCAAAGATTAATTCTCTCCATTAAATGTACACCTCATTTAAAACCATAACCCCCTTCACTGAACATAACCCTCGACTTTTCTCTTTTACGCGTGAGGAACGTGGAATAGACACAACGGTCATTTGATTCGGCCAGACATCAACAGATCTGATTCGATCAGATGGCAATAACCTTTGCCCGTGTCCCCAACAAGTGCAAATAGCTCATGGATTTCGGAGACCATCCTATCTCCCAATTCTGCTGATCCACCCAATACACCCTCAATACACACAAATCTTAAGTTTTATTTAACTTATTCAAATCTAGAGGTCACAACTTTCTCTAAATACCCCCCACCCAACTCTCCTTGCACCCTCTTTGACTCGCCATGCTCTTATGACACAACTTTGTTTTCATGAATTAACGTCCAGTTTTCTTTCTGACATTATGTCTGGTACTTTGTTACCATTCTTTGGGATACCCTTACTGACTCCTTCAGAAATACCCTCTCAAAAAAAAACTCTGAATGCTCCTTCCTTGTAAACTACTGCCTCATTCCTGACCTTCCTTTCCTCTCAAGTCCTTGAACCTGTTGGATCCTTTCGAACAAGAATCAAGATATGTTGAAAAGGTTTTGTCTGCATATCAGGTTCAAGTTCAAATTTAATGTCATCTGACTGTACAAACAAAATAAGCTTCCTCTGGACCACGGCGCACTTACATATATCACACACGGTACTGTACGTAAACCAAAATACTACACGTTAATTAAATATAGTTTAAAATGCATGTAGTAAAGTGCAGCACAGGGAAACAGTAAACAGCTCGCTGTCCTAGTGACGAGACCTCGGTGATGGCAGGGAATTTATTAGTCTCACAGTCTGATGGAAGAAGCTGTTACGCAGTTTGACAGCCCCAGTCCTGATGCTTCTGTATCTCCCTCCTGATAGTAGTGGGTCAAAGAGATTGTGGGATGGGCCATAGGGATGTTCAACAATGCTTTGGACCCCTTGTCTGCAACACACCCAGTAAATGTCACAACCAGGGAAGAGGGACGACAGTGCCACTGGGCAGTAATCCTTTAAGCCAGTTACTGTTGTTCTTTCAGACATCAGAATAATGGCTGCTGGCTTGAAGCCTGCAGGGACAGTGGGCCATTACAGTGAGATATTAAAGATGTCCATTAAGACTCTGTCAGCTGGGCTGCACAGTCTCTCCCTCAGCACCCGACCAGGTAAGTTGTCCAAATCTGCAGCTTTGTGTGGGTTTACCCCAGCTTGGGTCCACCTCACCTTGGCTGTGGTACACAGGGTGAGAGGAGGCTTTCCTCGACGTCACATCATTCAATTGGCCAAATTGTGCACAGAAAGCATTCAAGGCATTGCTGTTGTTGACGTGCAGGGTGGAGTTGTAATTGGTAATGGTATGTATACCTTGCCACATGTCCCTGGTGACACAAAGGTGTCTGTGGATTCTCTGTGCATACTCATGCTTTGCCCTGCTGACGGCACAGGAGATCACGGGGCTTGCTGACCCCCAAGCAGTACACGAACCTCTGCAGTCAGCCAAGGTTTCTGGTTTGCCTTTGCAGTGTAGTGTTTAATATCATCCTGACAGATCATTCTATGCATAATTACATCAGAAAAGAGAATTTAACATCGCCCATCTTTCCCAGCATTTGTTTAAATCCATGCAGTCTTATTCATATCCCTACCACACCTTCAAATGACTCTTTTCAAAGTCAATATTGACATGCAACACGGCCGTGAAATTGACGTTAATCTCCCTTGACCCGTCTACTGACTTCAACATGGCAGACTACACCACCTTCCTCCAAAGTTTGCCCACTATACAATGGTGGAGGTGCATACTCCTGATTCTGTTTATACTAAACCGCCAGAGTCAAATGCAATGCCTTCTCTTCTACTGTCAACAGTTCCTCCCGAGGAGGTGGTCTTGCCTTTCATTTCCTTATCTACATGCTGAACCCTTGGCAACATTTTCTCCACTTCTGGCTACTTGTGCGATCCAAGATACAATTATTTTTTGCTGCCTTGGATGAAAGCTTGGGCTTGCTCTCCTTAAATCCCTATCTATCTTTTGATTTATCATTGCTTGTTCAAACTGCTATTTAAAACCCTAAATCTGTGATCAAGCTTTTTTCCCCTCATCAAGCCCAGTATCTTCTTTTAGTAACACACACAAAATGCTGGTGGAATGCAGCAGGCCAGGCAGCATCTATAGGGAGAAGCACTGAGACGTTTTGGGCTGAGACCCTTCGTCAGGACTAACCGAAAGGAAAGATAGTAAGAGATTTGAAAGTAGGAGGGGGAGGGGGAAATGCGAAATGATAGGAGAAGACCAGAGGGGGAGGGGGGGGGGGGTGAAGCTGAGAGCCAGAAAGGTGATTGGCAAAAGGGATACAGAGCTAGAGAAGGGAAAGGATCATGGGACGGGAGGCCTCGGGAGAAAGAAAGGAGGAGGGAAGCACCAGAGGGAGATGGAGAACAGGCAGAGTGATGGGCAGAAAGAGAGAAAAAAAGGGGGGAAAATAATAAATATATCAGGGATGGGGTAAGGAGTGGAGGAGGGGCATTAATGGAAATTAGAGAAGTCAAGGTTCATGCCATCAGGTTGGAGGCTACCCAGCTGGTATAAAAGGTGTTGTTCCTACAACCTGAGTGTGGCTTCATCTTGACAGTAGAGGAGGCCATGGATAGACATATCAGAATGGGAATGGGACGTGGAATTAAAGTGTGTGGCCACTGGGAGATCCTGCTTTCTCTGGCGGACAGAGCATAGGTGTTCAGCGAAACGGTCTCCCAGTCTGCGTCGGGTCTCACCAATATATAAAAGGCCACACCGGGAGCACTGGACGCAGTATACCACACCGTGGACTCACAGGTGAAGTGTCGCCTCACCTGGAAGGACTGTCTGGGGCCCTGAATGGTGGTGAGGGAGGAAGTGTAAGGGCAGGTGTAGCACTTGTTCCGCTTACAAGGATAAGTGCCAGGAGGGAGATCAGTGGGAAGGGATGGGGGGGGGGGGGGGGGGAAACAAATGGACAAGGGAGTCACGTAGGGATCGATCCCTGCAGAAAGCAGAAAGGGAGGGAGGGAAAGACGTGCTTAGTAGTGGGATCCCGTTGGAGGTGGCGGAAGTTACGGAGAATTATACATTGGACCCGGAGGCTGGTAGGTGAGGACATGGGGAACCCTATCCCGAATGCGGTGGTGGGCGGATGGGGTGAGGGCAGATGTGCGGGAAATGGGAGAGATGCGTTTGAGAGCAGAATTGATGGTGGAAGAAGGGAAGCCCCTTTGTTTAACAAAGGAAGACATCTCCTTCGTCCTGGAATGAAAAGCCTCATCCTGAGAGCAGATGCAGCGGAGACGGAGGAATTGTGAGAAGGGGATAGCATTTTTGCAAGAGACAGGGTGGGAAGCGGAATAGTCCAGGTAGCTGTGAGAGTCTGTAAGGCTTATAGTAGATATCAGTAGATAAGCTGTCTCCAAAGATGGAGACAGAAAGATCAAGAAAGGGGAGGGAAGTGTCAGAAATATACATTGGACCTGGAGGCTGGTGGGGTGGTAGTTGAGGACAAGGGTAACCCTATCCCGAGTGGGGTGGTGGGCAGATGTGCGGGAAATGCCTCCGTAATTCTCCGTAACTTCTGCCACCTCCAATGGGTAATTCTCCGTAACTTCCGCCACCTCCAACGGGATCCCACTACCAAACACATCTTTCCCTCTCCCCTCTCTTTCTGCTTTCTGCAGGGATCGCTCCCTATGTAACTCCCTTGTCCATTCGTCCCCCCCATCCCTTCCCACCGATCTCCCTCCTGGCACTTATCCTTGTAAGCGGAACAAGTGCTATACCTGCCCTTACACTTCCTCCCTCACCACCATTCAGGGCCCCAGATAGTCCTTCCAGGTGAGGCGACACTTCACCTGTGAGTCCACGGTGTGGTATACTGCGTCCGGTGCTCCCAGTGTGGCCTTTTATATATTGGTGAGACCCAACGCAGACTGGGAGACCGTTTCGCTGAACACCTACGCTCTGTCCGCCAGAGAAAGCAGGATCTCCCAGTGGCCACACAGTTTAATTCCATGTCCCATTCCCATTCTGATATGTCTATCCATGGCCTCCTCTACTGTCAAGATGAAGCCACACTCAGGTTGTAGGAACACCACCTTATATTCCGTCTGGGTAGCTTCCAACCTGATGGCATGAATCTTGACTTCTCCAATTTCTGTTAATGCCCCTCCTCCACTCCTTACCCCATCCCTGATATATTTAGTATTTCCCCCCCTCCTTTTTTCCCCCCTCTCTTTCTGCCCATCACTCTGCCTTTTCTCCATCTCCCTTTGGTGCTCCCCTCCCCCTTTCTTTCTCCCGAGGCCTCCCGTCCCATGATCCTTTCCCTTCTCCAGCCCTGTATCCCTTTTGCCAATCACCTTTCCGGCTCTCAGCTCCACCCCACCCCTCCAATCTTCTCCTATCATTTTGCATTTTCCCCTCCCCCTCCTACTTTCAAATCTCTTACTAACTTTCCTTTCAGTTAGTCCTGATGAAGGGTCTTGGCCCGAAATGTCGACAGCGCTTCTCCCTATAGACGCTGCTTAGCCTGCTGTGTTCCACCAGCATTTTGTGTGTGTTGCTTGAATTTCCAGCATCTGCAGATTTCCTCATGTTTGCTTTTATCTTCATTTAGTTTGATAATACTCCCATAAAGTGTCTTTGGGAGTCTTGTTACATTAAGTGTGCTAGTTGAATAAATGTTGTTATTGTACTGAAATACTCACTTATACAAAAGCACATCAAAATATTGGAAGTAATTTTGCTTATTTGCATCTTCTTTTCTGGTAATACTAAGCATCTACCCTATTAAAGTCAAAATATTGTGCAGTCCCTGTATTTCTGGGAAACAAGAAAAATAACCATTTCTCCTGAGAAATTACAAACCTTAAGCAGGTGTTTGTCTTTTATCCTTTTATTCTTCATACTTTTCAGCAATATGTTGTGCAAATTATTGGAGAAAAATGAACAGAACTAATAATTGGTTATATTTTCATTAGTTGTAATCTTAACTTTAAAATCTACAGGAAAAATGGACAAACTACCTTTCTTAGCCAGCTGAATAAACCCTTCAAATTTGCGGTTTGTGGTGGATTTGTTGCCCACAATTTGCGGCAGGAAGCCGCTTCTGCAAGCAGACGTCACTCGCCACTGGCCTTTTAAAAAGGCTTCTTCTTGCATGGGAGGAAGTTACCAAAAGAAACTAGCCTGGTTCTCCGAGGCAAGGCTAGCTTCTTTCATGGAACACGGTAAGCCTTCTGGGGGTAGGGTGGGGTAAGCCCCACATGTAAACTGACAGCATCCTCCTTGCTGTCAGAGATACTGCATGAAACTCCCCAGAAGACCTAAACCCATCAACTTCCAGATAAATTGTGGTGGAGAAACTCAACTTGGCCTGCAGTATCAGCCTAAGAACATGCAGAAACAATGAAGCTGAGGCACTAGTTCAACAATTGATTAAAATTTCATTTGTAGACAAATAAAGAAAGTGAACAAAATAATCCAGTATGCTTAACAGATATGAGTGGAGAAATGCAGGTCTGAACTATATCTTTAATCCATTTTAATATAACAAGTCAGACTGGTACGGCATATGAATCCAGACCATTGCTTAGCACATTAGAATATAATATTGCTGCTACCACGGACACATGGAAATAAAGGTAGGACTGATAACTCAATATTCTTGAATACATTAGGATTAGTGCTGTCATTTATTATATGATTTGAATGTAAATTTAGCAGGTATGATTATTAAGTCTGCAGATGGCACAAGAATTGGTGGTGGTATTGTTAATATTGAGGTGATGCACTTTAGGAAGAATAATAAGGTCCTGGGTAATGTGGAAGAACAGAGAGACTTATGGTGAAAAGAGGCAGGTTTTTAGGTGAAGATGTCAGAGAATTCAGTAAACCCATGCTTCTCCACTCATCTCTAATCCTCTACTTTGGAGTCCAATGTTGGAGCAGAATTGTGAGAATTCTGGTACAGAATGCCCAGCGATTCTCGGCTTTTTGCATTCACATAGGCAACGCTTATGAAGCTCAGTGTCAGTAGATGCAGGAGTTGGTCCAGCAAGTTCCAACCCATGAGCGCCACTGACATACAGTAGCACTGCAATAACATGAATTATAATGAATGGTAGACACAATCAGCTCCTCTCTGCAACTGCAAAACAAAATTACCTTGGATATTCTAAAGTAATGGAAATAAAAATGTTATTATTCGTTTGATTTTTTTTCCCCATGGAACAGTCTAATCATGATTGAGATTGTAACATTATAGGTTTTGGTAATAGGGAAATAATGTAAAGGATGTGGAGAACAAAGTTCTGAATAAGCTGAAGCTAATGAAAGTTAGTTGTCCTTCTGTTCTTCAAATGATCAGAGTAGTAAAGTCTGGAAGAAATAAAACAGTAAGCAAGGAAAGTACAGGAAATGGGAGAAAAAAGCAACAGGGACTAAATGATGAAGAAAATTTCTGCAATGCAGTCTCAATTTCTCAGCTACTGAAGCCTTCGTTGTTTGTTACCTTGAGTTTCAACTTCAAAGCACTCCTAGTTGGCTCTCCTCATTGTATTCCAATTAAACTAGAGTTTAAACGTGTTCCACTTAAACCTCCACTGACCTAGTCCCAATCCTTATTTTCTCAGTTCAGCCACAGCAAAGTTTTAGTGTTCTTGTCCCCTTTTTAAAACCAAGATTCACTCTCCCTATCTTAATATTATTATCCGATGGAACCACCTGTGCTTCTCAAAGTGTGGCCTCTTACCCATAATTTGTGTCTTCAACTGCCTAAGCACCAATGACTGGAATTTCCTTCCGCAGGCTCCTTCCTTGCCTTTGCTTAAATGGTTTGGCTTCAATATTTTGTTCAATAACATTCACGTGAAAGGCTTTGAGACACAGATGCTACATTAAAGGATACTTATAATTGCAAGTTGTTTCTAACTCAAATGTACACGGATAACCAAAAATACGATTACATCTAAGAGCCCGATAGCCATAACCTAGGAAATTGGATTCAATTAGTCTTGTTCTTATTTCCCATCCTCCGCTTTTCAGTCCCTTCATCAACTTTTCCTGCCCATGTCCTCTCCCAAGCTTCCAGAGAAACCTTTTTTTAAAATACAGGAATATACTGCATAATTTAATTCACTGATGACCCAGTACTCACCTTAACTCCTCAACTATAGAAACACAGAAAACCTACAGCACAATACAGGCCCTTCGGCCCACAAAGCTGTGCTATGTGAAAATTAAGCACAATTCTCGTATTATTTGAACTAAATAAGTTTATCACCATTCATGAAATGTTTAATCTAAATTTGTTCGATGGCTAAATCTTTTTAATCAAGTTAATTTCATCGCACATAAATTCACAGATTATTTTGTAGCAAACTGACTGCCTTTTTCTGAAAGCGAGCCTGACATTTTCTACTGAATTACCAGCTGAATCATCGTGGATGCAGACAGAATGTCACTGTTCATGCATGTCTGTAGGAACAGTTCCACCTCCCTCCCCCTTACTCACCATACAAGGTGGACAGTTCATTCAATATGTCCACACCTTCAAATATGATTAACATTTTACCTATTTCTAAACTTTTTAGCTTTACTTCCCATCGCAGTGAAATTATACTCAGTGGGTCAGCAAAGACTGACTCATGCCATAATCAATGAAGCAATCACATTGGAACATGGTGACTGACAGAAGGTAAAGAAAGTAAACAGGTTCATGCAGTTAGGCAACAGAATTTTACATTGCTAACATTAGCAGTTCAGTTGTATCATTAGATTTATTTCTATAAATAACTTCTTGTTAATGATATTACAATATAAATGCAGACTTACAGGCTGTAATGATTTGTTCCGGTTCATGAAAAGATTGTCCAATCCTTCCACATTCTTTTTCCTTCCTCTTCTCTTTTTAACAATTGGCTGGGCATCCAAAAGGATTCCATTTGTGCAGTGTCCTGTAATCTGCTGAGAAGCACCTGCTAATGCTGGTTTAGGATGAGGGATGGCTGTGGAGATGCTGCCAGGTAAATTGGTATTGAATAGCATTGAGGATGATAAGGGAATGGAGCTCCCAGCTCCCATTAAAGATTTTGAGAAGTCCATAGCCAATTCTTGACTGCTGTCGGGAGTAGAATATAAATCGTGCAGCTGTGCCATATACTGATGCTGATCTGAAGTTCCTTCTTCAGTCTCTAGAGCTCTCTTCTGAGTGAGTCTTTGCTTCTGAAAAGTTAACTTCAATCCACTTTCCTATTGAAACAAATGGCAATAAAAAAAAAGGCTTTACGATGATAGACATCAACTTTAGCTCTACCAGCTAAAGCCTTGTTGTTTTGGTAGCTGGAGACCACAGACAAATTGAATATGTTTAGATGAACACATGCACACCGATTACATTATAAACAACCTTTAAGAATGTAGGTACGAGTACGTTTGTAAATTAGTACTACCTTAAACATCCAGTTATAATTACTAATGATATAGTTGAAGCAAAAAGAATTATTATTATATTCGTCAACTTCACCCAAATCATTTATTCTTTGACATTGGTGCATTGTCATAATCTGCTTTCTCATCCAAATGACCTTTCTTTATCTCCAGTTTAGACAGTGAGTTCTGTCAAAAATTGAATTTATTAACTATTCATGAAAAATTATTACATATAATGGAATTACTGAGATATCAAGATAAATTCTTGTGCCTTTGGAATAATTATATTCTTCATGTTCTTTTTTTTTTCTTTTGTGTGTTTTTGAAAGCTTTTTCTGGTCCATGTTGCATACCTCAACTGAGAGGAAGTGGAAAAGATCCTGCCAGTGGGTCTCTGTCCTTGGTCAGATTGCCTTTTCTTCTGAGCAGATGAGGACTGACTTTTCCCTTTGATCATCTGGCACATGCTGGGAATGCAATGTGTGGGCAGCCCCTTTTACGGGCTTGCTGTATGAAGAATATTCCGTATTGTAGCAAATAGACATCTCCACAATCCCACAATCTCTATCAGCACAGGAGCACCACAGGGATGTGTGCTTAGCCCCCTGCTCTACTCAGTTTACACCTATGATTGTGTGACGAAGTAAAGCTTCAACGCCATGTATAAGTTTGCTGATGACACCACTGTTGTGGGCTGTATGAAAGGTGGGGATGAATCAGAATATAGGAGGGGAAATTGGCCAAGAGGGGCTCAAAACAATAACCTCTCACTCACTGTGAGCAAGACCAAGAAACTAATTGTGGACTTCGTGCAAGGGAAACCAGAGGTCCATGAGCCAGTAGTCATTGGAGGATCAAAGGTGGAAAGGGTCAGTAACTTTAAATACCTGGGTGTCACTATTTCAGAGGACCTGTCCTGGACCCATCACATAAATATAACTGCAAAGAAAGCACAAGAGCACTCCTACTTCCTTAGGAGTCTGCAGAGATTTGGCATGTCATCAAAAACCTTGGAAAACTTCTATAAATGCATGCTGGAAATTGTGCTGACTGGCTGCATTACAGCCTGGTACAGGAACACCAATGCCTTTGAATGGAAAATCCTACAAATTTGATTCAGCCCAGTTCATCACAGGTAAAACCCTCCCAACCACTGAGAACATCTACATGAAATGTTGGCGTAGAAAAGCAGCATCCATCATCAAAGAACCTCACCACCCAGGCAACGTTCTTTTCTTGCTGCTGCCATCAGGTAGAAGCTACAAGCACTTCAGGATTTACACCACCAGGTTCAAAAACAATTACTACCCCTCAACCATTAGGCACTTGAACAAAAGGGGATAACTACACTCATTCTACTTCTGGTGTTCCCATAACCAATGGTCTCACTATAAGGACTCTTAAACTTGTTATTTCATGCTCGTTGTTTATTACTATTTACTTAAATTTACATTTGTAGAGTTTGCTGTCCATTGATCCTGTTTACAGACAGACAGACATACTTTATTGATCCCGAGGTAAATTGGGTTTTGTTACAGTCACACCAACCAAGAATAGTGTAGAAATATAGCAATATAAAACCATAAATAATTAAATAATAATAAGTAAATTATTCCAAGTGGAAATAAGTCCAGGACCAGTCTATTGGCTCAGGGTGTCTGACACTCCGAGGGAGGAGTTGTAAAGTTTGATGTAGTTACTGTTACTGTTCTACAGATTTCTGCCTGCAGAAAAAGAATCTCATGGTTGTACAGGGTGACATGTATGTACACTGATAATAAATTTTACTTTGAACTTTGAAACAACAATTAGCTGTCTCTCCAACACCTTCAGCACTTGTTCAATGTAATTATGTCATTCATGTTTAGGATTACTTAACCACCAGCATTATCCAAAGTAAAGGACTGATCTTCCACAGTAGCTGAGGAAAAGAATCACAGGTGATTTAAAAAAAAAATGCAAGTGATGGAAATAAAAGACTCTTTGCTGCACAGTTGAAAAGCCATCCATTCAAATATCTGTATGTTTTCTTATCAAGTGGTGTGAGAAAGCAATCCACGGTAAGGGAGGGCATGGTGGGTGGCCCAAGGTAAGGGGTGATGTTAAACTATAAAGTCTTTACAAAGTCTAGAATTGGCAATCGCATTCAAAATCATAGAAATATACATTGCAAGGGGAGGGCATTAACGTGTTCAAGCTGAGCAAAATCGAATTGTTGAGGATAATCCCACTTCTAGTTTTATCAGATGCCTTGTAGGGTATGGTTCTTTAAGCTCATATTCAAAATGATGCAAGGAAAACAAAATGCTTTAAGTTATTAATTTCAACATATAATGTCTTCACATTGATGTAAATTCTGGAAATTGCTGAATAAAATGATACACATCTTCCCAAATTTGATGAACATAACTCTTGAATGAAGCTTTCAATCAATTGCATTGTAAGTGAGTAAGTCATGCCTTTACAATACAGATAAAAATTTGGATAGTACGTTACTTTTTGAATCTAAAATTGGTGAAAATCTAAGAAAATGTATGAAACATTATTGTTCCGAAATAAACCTTTCTGATTTGTAAGTGAAACTTATTCATGCTTTCGACCATATGCTTATGAGAGTAACCCAGAGACTGAGGAGGGAAAGGTGGTTGCCTTTTTGAAAATTCAAAGTAGTTTTTGAATTTGAAGAACTTTGAGAATACCTTGTCAGAAAAGGTCAACTTCCATGCAGATTTTGAAATATTAAAATAATTAGCAAGTGTGATTGCACACTACGTATGCTAACAAACAAAGGAGCTCCTACCATTGCTGGAGAAATCACCAGCTTGGCACCTGCTTTGTGTCAGACATTCCAACATCAAGTGCCGATCATGATATAGGGCAAAAAAACTGATCATGCTTACTTATTAAGAAAACAAAAGCAGACTTAAAAAGCCGAGATTTCAAAAAGAAAAGAAAATGGATTTTCTGCATTTACTACAACACATCATGCGGTGTCAACGACCTTCAATCAAAACCAAATGATATATTGTATTAGCCGAAAGATCCCTGTGTTCAATGCCTTCAAGTAGCAGAAACCACAAATGCAAAGCATTAAGTAAGCACTACTGCTAGAAAAGCCTTCAGAATTGCAGAAGGAAAAAGCAGAAACAAAGTTTTCAATGGTGGGCATCACAAACACAGCTCACATCTAAATAAATATACTTTAAAATTAATAATGGTTAAAGCACAAAGGAATAATGTATATAAAGTGTGCGAAGGAAGTAGTTCAGAGTGAAAACGCTGCTGGCAGCCAGATGCGGAGTAGCATGCTGCACACTGCAAAGATCTGCAATTAGAATCAGATCTAACAGTAATAAAAATGAACATACGTCATTGATTTTCACTGTAAACTCCTTTTCTCGCACATGCTTCTTCACCTTTGTGAACTGCGACAAAAGAGAATTATCTTCTTTAACGCCTTGGCTTCCTGATGTAACAACAGCAGAATCGCTGAAATCTCCCATGGCAGAAGGGCTATCAAGTAATTTTGTTGTATAGGAAGATGTCACAGCATTGTAATCATAACTTCTTCTTGATGGAATCCAATTTCCTTTCAACACTGCATGGCATATGCTGTCAATTCTGTTGATCATTACACGATCCTACATAAAAACAATAAATATATTTGCAAGTTTACACAACTTTATCCCAAAAATCTTTATCCTGTAAATTACTGTCTTAAATCAGAAACGAAGCCACATCCAGTTTGTAACACCACAACTTGACTTCTTCAAATGTGGCTGTTAGTTCCAGTGCTCACCTTTGGCCAGCAGGAGGCAGCAAACCTATGCCTTTCTTGCAGGAACTGGGTATCAGGCTTTCCACTGTCTGGTAGAAAGCTGTCCTGTGTTTCATCATGTGCAATACTGAGAGATGCTACACTATCTTCATCATAGGGCTTCAAGTGCTGTGGTGCTTTACCTTAAGAGAAATACAAGTGATTTTGTGTTAAAATAGTCTCTCAACCCTAATGCTCTCCTGTGCTATGTCAAAATTAAAAATTGCAAGTTGTTATGTTGTCAACTCTGCAGAGACGATACAATTCTAATTATAGGTGATAATATTTATACCCTGATATTAGCCAGACTTCTCTGCTACCTTTCATTTTTTTCCCTCCCAGCAAAAAGAAAATGTCTGTGTTCTGCTCAAGTATGAATTATCACAGGTATACAATCCTCCTCCTCCCTGACCTGACCTGAAGGAAGAAAAATTACTTCTGCAGCAGTACACATTAACTCCATTATAAAATATTTTGCTACCCTGTGCTACAAGTGCTGAGATTTCTTCTCTCTATATTTTGGCAAAACAGAATAAATGCTGAACAGAAAGAGAAACTTTACTGGCACAACAAATGTTAAACATGAACAATGGCCACCTCGAGCAAAAGTTGTGTAATTTCTTATTCTGGCAAAAAAACTGCCTTGTTAATTAAGATTGGTGGTTACCCATATTACCATCACTGGTAGCTTGTATCAGTTAAGGTGACACTGGACATACAGTAATATATCCTCTGCAGTATTTTTCATTATGGCTCCTGTCACAGCCAGGGGTGGTAATGGGAACAAGCTCTCACTACCTAATAAATGCTCCCAATGGCGTGTGTCTCAAATAGCCTCTGACAATCAAGTCCAGCTCCTGGCCTTCACATGTGGCTTAGCTATTAAGCCCAGCAGAACCGCTTCTACTGACAGGAGAAAGGGCAAAGGTGGGTTACTGGCAGCTTAAAACCTGTTGCTTCGGGCAGATGGGGCTCATCAGCCATGGTTGGCAGCTCATCTGGGAGAAGGAAAACTCTGATCTCAAACCTCTGCTGCCTTGCGTCTACACCCACTCAGGGGAAGGCTTCAGGAGTAAGCCCCGAGGGAAAGATCCGGAGCTGGAGTCCCTACTGGCAGCTCCTGAGATGCTGTTGGTGCCAAATTGTATCGGTCGGTCTCTGCCATTCCATTGGGTTCATCACATGCGTGGAGAGACAGAACTTGTTATGTGGGTAACAGCTTGCTCTCCACACTGTACTGCCCAGACTTACATACCTAGACAGCTAGGATGCAACATCCATGGTCAACCCTGACTGACCTCACTCATTTTTCATTATTTAAAATATAATTTTATTGTCAATATAAAACCATCAAAACTGCAATAATAATAGTAGTAATTACTCATATGTATCAGACCTTCTTGCAACACCTAAATAGTTATCAAAAAATCCTCAGGCACTGACATTTTTTTTATGAAGCAATAATGGCGACAAAGAAAAACAGTCTGTTTTATGTACATGTTCAAGCTTCAGATTGTTCATACATCTAAAAAAGATTTCAGAGTCTTAGTTGGCAGATGAGTCCTATTTAAATGATAATGGCTATCATATCCAAAAAAGTCATATCTTAAAGGCTGAAGTTTTGCTTATAATCAAAGGAACATTTCTGCATTCTATTATAAATGTGACTTGACTTGCTGAAACAGAGTCTTTAACAAGAGGTACTTACTACCTGCTGGGGTCTGCTTATCATCGCTGTCACTATCGCTATCATCAGAAGAGGATGAGGAGGAGGAGGAGGAGGAGGACGAGGATGATGAGGACGAGGAGGAGGAGGAGGAGGACGACGAGGATGAGGAGGAAGATGAAGACTGGGACGAGGATGACGAGGAGGATGACGAAGGTGACGATGACGAAGAATTGTCAGAGTCCGACTCTGAGTCAGAGCTCGAGTCCGAGCGTTGTCGGTTTGCTTTTCGTTTGTTGAGCACTGAGTTTGGTGTTAGGGGCTGAGTTCTTGCTGCAACCATGCACCCATCAGGATCAGGGTCCAACTTAATACCAGTTTTCTTGTCTAACCTGTTCTGCACCTGCAAGCTGAAATGCGATTTCACTTTACTCTTAAATTCAACGTCCATTGTAACTTCTTCATCAGACGAATCTGGTGGTTCCTTCTTGACAACAGCATTCCTTTCACATTTTACACTTTCAGTCTCAGGCTGACTTTTTTTATCTTGCACCTTGGGCTGCAAATGCAGAGGCGAAGAAGAAGATGGGTACTGATGATGTAAGAGTGGCGTTGAACTTCTCGACTGGGCTATTTTGCTCTGGCTACTGTTCCTCTGGGCTAACATGAAGGATAGCTCAGAATCGCAGAAAATATGGTAATCAGTCTTGCTGACACCATGCTTGGCTGCTCCAATGAGTAATTCCTTATCATGTTTTCCACTCTCCCACCACTCAGGTAGGTCTGGGCCCGGCTGGCAGAGTTTTATCCGCTCGTCAAGTTGTGGGTGGCGAAGAACTTGTTCCCGCACTTTTCGGAGCAGCTCAATCCGATACAGTGTCCTGGAAGCTCGCTCTTCTGTGATAGGTTGTATGAAAATGGGTGGATCGAGAAGTTCTGCAGTAAAAAAAATGCTTTTAGCAATTTAATCCCTTGGTCTGAAGTGCTGAGCAATTAAAATCCCCTAGCAACAATTTTATTATATATTTGAACTATATAATTCATTAATTGCTATCAACTGCAGCAGCTGTTACATATTCTGATGAAACTTTCTGCACTCCTCTACAATGCTGCTCTACTCCCAGTGTTGAGGAGGTTCGGAATGCTCACACTGCTTTCATTTCCCTTTCTCTAACCGTGGAAACCACAGCAAAGCTGGTTTGGGGAACTCTGACAGCTCCGAAGTTCTGCTGCTTGGAGAGCCCAGAGACCAGGTTTAATGCTCTATCAGCTCATGCTTAAATCCTAATCAACCGATTGCCGAGACAGCGAGATTCTATTTTGTTCCACTGGGACAAAATAAAATCAACAGTCAGTCATGCTCTGTGCCCAGAGACAAGAGGGTACGACTGTAAGTGAGGCCGGCTGGGGGATTCCACAAGTGATGCGAGAGGACCCTCAGCTTGCCTGACAGGTCTGAGATTGTTGCTCCCTGTGAGGATGAGAGTGAGGGATGTAGGAATGATGAGCAACTGGACCATGGAGGGGGGGGGGGGTAGAGAAGAGAAACTCAGTTGTGACTGAGGATAGTATAATCAGGGGAATAGACACAATTTTCTGTTACATGGGTTGAGAGTCCCAGGGTTGTGTTGTCTGCCTGGTGTCTGAATTCAGAACATCTCAGCTGACCGGCATAGGAATTTGAGTTGGTGGGGGGGTGGTTATGATCTAGCTGTTGTGAGTAGCATCGAATTAGGAAGAACAAGGTAAGAGGCTCTACTGAGGGAATTTGAGCAGATAGAGGCTGAATTAAAATACAGAACCGAACATATAATAATCTTGGTAGGTCAAATATGATGGCAGAATATAGCATTAATGGTAAGACTCTTTGCAGTGTGGAGGATTAGAGGGATCTTAGGGTCCGAGTCCATAGGACACTCAAAGCTGCTGCGCAGTTTGACTCTGTGGTTAAGAAGGCAGATGGTGCATTGACCTTCATCAATCGTGGGATTGAGTTTAAGAGCTGAGAGGTAACGTTGCAGCTATATAGGACCCTGGTCAGACCCCACTTGGAGTACTGTGCTCATTTCTGGTCACCTCACTACAGGAAGGATGTGGGAACCACAGAAAGGATGCGGAGGAGATTTACAAGAATGTTGCCTGGATTGGGGAGCATGCCTTATGAGAACAGGTTGAGTGAACTCGACCTTTTCTCCTTGGAGTGACGGAGGATGAGAGGTGACCTGATAGAGGTGTATAAGATGATGAGAGACATTGATTCTGTGGATAGTCAGAGGCTTTTTCCTAGGGCTGAAATGGCTAACATGAGAGGGCACAGTTTTAAGGTGCTTGGAAGTAGGTACAGAGGAGATATCAGGGGTAAGTTTTTTTACGCAGAGTGGTGAGTACGTGGAGTGGGCTGCCGGTGACGGTGATGGAGCGATACCATAGGGTCTTTTAAGAGACTTCTGGAGCTTAGAAAAATAGTGGGCTATGGGTAACCCTAGGTAATTTCTAAGGTAAGGACATGTTCGGCACAGCTTTGTGGGCCAAAGGGCCTGTATTGTGCTGTAGGTTTTCTATGTTTCTAATCTCTGGATTGTTACCTGAGCCATGTGCAAATTGGCAAAGGGTTAATAGGATTGGAGAGCAAAATGCAAGGCTCAAAGATTAATGTGTGAGAATTGGACACTGGCACCAGTTATGGGGAAGGAAGGAGCTGTTCTCATGGGATGGGCTCCACCTGAACCATGCTAGAACCAGGGTTCTGGCGAATCGTATAAATAGGGCTTTAAACTAAATAGTGAGGGGTGGGGGTTCAGCAATTTGGGAATGAGAATAAAGTAAAAGGGAAGGAGAATATAGGAGAGGTTAGGAGAGTCTCCAGAAGAAAGAAAAATACAAATTTAGGAAGGGTTAACAATTTAATTTCCAGTAATATGGAGGTAAAATTGAGAATGCTGATGAATATAGGACTGAATGCATGCAATAAATGGAATGACATAGCTGATCCTGTAGCACAGTTAGAAACTGGCGGCATTACCTTGTCTGCATCACTGAGTTGCGGATGAAAGAAGATCACAGTTGGGAGCTTAACATCCAATGATGTGCACAACAGCAAAGGAAAAAGAAATCCCTGATGAAGGTTGGGGGGGGGGGGGCCCTTTACAAATTACAATAGGTGATAGAAAAGATGTAAAAAAAAGGGGCAATGTTACAATGGTCATGGGGGATTTCAATATGCAGGTAGACTGGGAAAACCAGGTTGGTGCTGGATCCCAAGAGAAGGGATTTGTAGAATGCTTTTGAAGTGGCTTTTTAGAACAGTTTATGGTTGAGCCCACAAGGGAATCAGTTATTCTGGATTGGGTGCTGTGTAATGAAACTGATTTGATTAGGGAAAGGTGAAGCAACCTTTGGGAGGCAGTGATAAAATGATAGAATTCACCCTGCAAATTGAAAGTCGATACCCCTGGGCATGGCACACAGAGTCTTTCAAATATTTGGGCATCATTATACCAAAAGATTTGGCAAAATTATCAGAATGTAATTATCAGCCTTTATATAAAAAATTAAGGAAGATGTGGCAAGATGGAACCTGATTCCTTTTCTCAGTCTCAGTTCAAGGATTGAGTCTATTAAAATGAATCTACTGCCCAGACCATTATATCTCTTTCAGACCCTACCAATAGAGATTAATCAAAATTAATTCAATGAATGGAACAAGATGGTATCAAGGTATATTTGGCAGGGTAAAAGGCCTAGAGTTCGTCTCAAAACTTTGCAATTAGCAAAGGAAAAGGGGGGGGGGATGGGCTTGCCTTCTCTTAGAGATTATTATTTTGCAGCACAGTTGAGAGCTGTGATATGTTGGTGCAACCCATCATATGACGCTCAATGGAAAAACATTGAGGAGCGGGTACTTCCCATCCCCATACAAGCAATTTTGGCCGATAACAACCAGCAAAGGTACATTAATACTATTGCTAACCCATGGGTGAAATTGACTCTTAAAATATGGAAAACTACTGTAAAAGAATATAATCTAGAGAGAGATATTGCAATTCTTAAATGGTGTGCATATGACTCTGATTTTACACCAAATGAATTGGATGCTAGATTTAAGGACTGGATAGCTAAAGGAATAACAGTTCTTTGCAACATAATGAAAGAAGGAACACTGTTCAGTTTTGAAATGCTTAAAGAGAAACACTTATTAGTAAAACAAGATTTTTAAATCGGTATTTACAGATGTGACAATATGTTAATAAGATGCTTAAAAATGTAACCAAGGCAAATACATGCTTGATAGAGCTCTTTAGAAAAGCATATAATTCAGATAATGGTAGTAGAATCATTTCAAGCATGTATAAGGGGTTGTCAAATCTTAAAACACATTCAACTTCATACATTAAAACAAAATGGGAGAAGGAAGGAGGGATAATTATATCTGAGGAAGAATGGACAACAATATGGAGGTATCAATGGAAGTGTACCAGTTCACAGAAATGGAGGGAGTTTGGATGGAAAAACTTGATAAGATATTTTATTACACCCTCTCAGAAATTCCATTATGATGGTAACCTCCCCGTTTGCCGAAGAAATTGTGGAAATCTAAATGCAAATCATTATCATATTTTTTGGGACTGCCCTGTTATCAAAAACTATTGGAGGGGGAGACACAATGCCCTACAAAACATCTTTAAATGTGAAATACCCTTGGAGAGTAAGGCCATATATTTTGGATATATACCTCAAGAATGGTTGAAAAGAGATAAACATTTAATGAATATACTGTTGGTGGCTGGTAAAAAGACTCTTACTAGGAAATGGTTATCACAGGAGAACCCAACTTTAAATATATGGATGGAAATTACAATGGACATTTACAAAATGGAGAAGATAACAGTATTTGTTAATCATAAGCTGGAACAATTTGATTCATACTGGGAAAAATGGTTTAACTACATAATGCCTCATAGGCCTGATTTTATTCTCACAAATCAATGAATCTGTTGTAAAAAAATCACTCCCTACTTGTACATAGTTCTTTCCTTTTGCTTGTTTTTTCTTTCCACTCTTTTCTATAAGTGTATACCTCAGATAAATACTTTGTGGAGATTTGTGATATATATGATTATATGATACATATGTACAATGTCTGAAATACATCTTATGGAAATGTTTGTTTGATGATGAACATCAATAAAAAAATAAATTACAAAAAAAGAATTCACCCTGCAGTTGAATTGGAAAAGCTAAAAGCAGAAGTATCAGCATTACATAAGTATAGGGAATTACAGAGGCACGAGGGAGGAGCTGGCCAAACTTGATTGGAAGCAGACACTAGCAGGGATGATGGCAAAGCAGAATGGCTGGAGTTTCTGGGAGCAATTCAGAAGGCACAGGATAATTTAATTCCAAAGAAATATTCAAAAGGGAGGACAAAGCAACCGTGGCTGTCAAGAGAAGTCAAAGATAGCATAAAAGTAAAATGGACGGTAAATAATATCGCAAAAATTTGTGGGAAGACAGCAGATTTGGAAGCTTTTAAAATCAAATGAAAAGTAACTAAAATAGCAATAAGGAGAGAAAAGATGAAATATGAAGGTAATCGAGCCAATAACATAAACGAGGATAGCGAAAGATTTTGCAGATATATTAAGAGTAAATGAAAGGGTTGGACTGCTGGAAAATGACGCTGGAGAGGTAGTAGTGGGGGACAAAGAAATGGCAGATGAGCTCAATAGGTCAGTATTCACTGTAGAAAACACCGGCAGTATGCCAAAAATTAGACAGTGTCGAGATCAGAAGTGAGTGTAGTTGCTAAGGAGAAGGTACTTGGAAAGCTGGAAGTTCTTAAGGTAGGTAATTCACCTGGAGCAGATGGACTACATCTCATGGCTCTAAAAGAGACATATAAAGAGATTGTGGAGGCATTAGTAACGACATTTCAAGAATCACTAGATTCTAGAATGGTTCCGCAAGACTGAAAATTGCAAATGTCAATCCACCCCTCAAGAAGGGAAGGAGGCAGAAGAAAAGGAAATTAAAATCCATTCAGCCTGACTTCCGTGGTTGGGAAGATGTTGGAGTCCATTAATAAGGATGAGGTTTCAGGATAAAATAGGCCAAAGTCAGCATGGTTTCTTTAAGGGGAAATCTTGCTTAACAATTCTGTCGGAATTCTTTGAGGAAATAGCAAGCAGGATAGACAAAGGAGAGTCAATGAATGTTTCTTAGTTGGACTTCCAGAAGGCCTTT
Source organism: Hemitrygon akajei (assembly GCF_048418815.1). Classification (NCBI taxonomy): domain Eukaryota; kingdom Metazoa; phylum Chordata; class Chondrichthyes; order Myliobatiformes; family Dasyatidae; genus Hemitrygon; species Hemitrygon akajei. The sequence goes on from NC_133140.1 coordinate 42,863,180, forward strand.
GTCAAGATGCTGTGCATAAGACCGTATTACAGGAAGACACAAGCATGGGCAGACGTTTGCTGACTAGCCGGAGACAAAAAGTAGGAATAAAAGGAGCCTTTTCTGGTTAGCTGCCAGTGACTAGTGATGTTCCGCAGGGGGTCAGTATTGGGACCGCTTCTTTTCACGTTATATGTCAATGATTTGGATGATGGAATTGATGGCTTTGTGGTCAAGCTTGCAGATGAAAAGATGATAGGTGGAGGGGCAGGTAGTGTTGAGGAAGTAGGGAGTCTGCAGAAGGACTTGGACAGGTTAGGAGAATGGACAAAGACGTGGCAAATGAAATACAGGTGACGGTTTAGGGCCTCTAATCTAAGAAATGGAGAGGGTTCAGAGAAGGTTCACTGAGAATGATCCTGGGAATAAAAGGTTTAATAATGAGGAGCATTTGATGGCTCTAGTCCTGTATCTGCTGGACTTTAGAAGAATGAAGTAGGGGAGGGGGTTGCAATGAAACCTATTAATTATGAAAGGCCTAGGTAGAGTGGATGGGGAGAGGGTGTTTAGTACCAGAGGGCACAACCTCAGACTACAAGGACATCGCTGTAGGACAAAGATTAGGAAAAGTTTTTTTTAGCCAGAGGGTGGTGACTCTATGGAATTCACTGCCATGGATGGCCATGGAAGCCATGTCATTGTGTATATTTAAAGTGGAGGTTGATAGATTCTTTATTATTAAGGGTGTCTGAGGTTACAGAGAGAAGGCAGATAAATGGGATTGAGGGGGTTAACAAATCAACCACAGTAGAATGATAGAACAGATTCAATGGGTCAAATGGCCTGATTCGCTGTACAGTGGTTGTTTTTAGTTGCTTCTGAGTACTCTGTCTTTGTAATGACAGATATGAATGCATAGTTCATTGAAAGTGGTGCCACAGGGAGACAGAGCAGTGAAAATGGTGCCTACTTAGCACCCTGGGCTTCATCAGTCAGGGCTTAGAGTATCGGAGCCGGGACATTTTGTTGCACTTGTACAAGTCATTGGTGAGATCGCACTTGGTCTGGGTACAGTTTTGGTGACCCTGTTATTGGAAAGATCTGGTTAAGTTGGAATGAGTGCAGAACAGATTTATGAGCATGTTGCCAGGGACCAGAGGGCCTGAGTTATAGGGAGAGGTTGGCCAGGCTAGGTCTTTATTGCCTGGAATGTAGAATATGGAGTGACTTTAGTTACAATTATGTGAAGCATACAGAAGGGTAGGGGAGGCCGAAACTAGATGACATTGATTTGGGGTGAGCGGGAAAAGAGTTAAAAGCGAGCTGAGGTACAAGTTCTTCCCACAGAGTGTGGGGAGTATATAGAACAAACTACCAGAAGAAATGGTTGAAGCAGATACAATAGTAAAATTTAAGAACCCAGAAAGATATATCCCGAACACAGGACATTGAGATTAGCTGTTGGCACCATTTGGGCCAAAGGACCATCTGCTTTGCTGTATTTTGTAATTAACTGAAACTGGTTTGAATCATCATTTAGCTTCCAATGTATTCTAAATCCTTCTTAAAAACTACCTTTTATTTGCATTGTTGATAATGAATCACAGTTCTGAAAGGACATTGTCTTATTATTGCTAATGAAGTCAATCGTTATTAGCTGTACCTTCTTTCTCTTTAGGGGGAAGACGACAAACTCTTCGACACATGGCAACGAAAGCATAAAGATATTTCTGCAAACTCTCATCTGTCTTCTTATTCAATCTGGCTATAGCTCGGAATTTGGTCCAATCAAATTTTTGCTTGTCTGGATCATAAACAACACCAAAAGTAGACACGACTCTGTAAAAATCAGCCTCTTCTCGCCTCGTCCACCTGGTAGAAAGGAGATGAATTAGCTGCAATTGCCTGCATCTTAACTGTTAATTTTCTTCAATTATTTAATTGTCTTTCTGATAGTGTTTTTAAAAACATGAACCCCTTTGCTTACAGAAGGGGAAGTCAATTTGTAAAATCTACCAAATCTTAAACCATATTACATTATAAATTAACAATATCATACTTAAAAATGGATATTCAGTCTCTAGGAACCCCTAATATTCTGGGATTCAAACAGAATCAGCTCCAGTTAAAAATCCAGCAGTAGGGGGTAGACAATGAATTGTCCAGAGGAAGCTGTTTCCTTGCATAGTTCCATTGAGTACCAGGCTGATAAATTTACTTTTGTTTAAATGTCAGAGAATTAGACATATCATCCTGTGAGCAATGTCTATCAGACTTTATGTATACAGTATTTCATCACCATGACATGGTTCTACCCGCATATGTGCACAGGATTTCTCCTTGGTGCTGATATAGTTTTAAAGGATGGAAGTGCCTGATGATCTGAGTTAGCTTCTGTCTCATAGCCTTAAAATGAGCTGTTGTGATGGGTAACAGCAGGTAACAATGTGAACTGTCCTCAGCTTTAATAATGATAACCATTGAGTGATAAACCTCTCAGAATGGGCCCGGTGACAAGTCTGAACTTGCGGACAAAACACAGAGTACCTCAAAGCTGTCACGTGCTTACATTCTTGGGTGGAAATTCAGAGTTGGTGCTTAAGAGGTGGACTACTAGAAGCAAAAACGCTTTACATGGGTGGCACCAAACTTTACAATGGGAGCAGCAGAGAGAAAGATCACTGCAATGTTACAATAGTGTAAATATATAAAACCGGCAAAAATATTTGTGTGTCTAGTGTAGGTTTCAGAACAATTAGTAAATGACTGAATGGGCATTACGTTATCTTTATATTTTGTTCCAGGTGCACTTTTCCAAGCAAATGGTAAGTATTCTATCACATTCTTTATTCATGGCTTTATCAGTTCAGGAGGTAAGTTACTTTCCTCAGAATACCCAGCTTGTAAGGAACAGTATTTCTGTAGTTGATTCAGTACCCAGTAAATTACTGAGCATCAGAGAATACTGACAACACACTTTCCACCCCTTGTTAAAAGCTGTCAATAAAACAATGGCAATGGGCCAGAAAGTGTTAACTTTTAACACTTTCACAGCTGATTCATTGTAGTTTTATTCAAACTATTTGTCTGGATGTGCTATTCAAATTATGATATGGAAGCAAACAAAGTTTGATAAAACTTCACTGGCTTGCTAGCGTGATCACAGACCTTTGCTGTTTCTCAATTTTAGCAGCCTCCTTAGCTTTTACGGTGTCTGCACATAGTCTTCGTCTCCTGTCCCCTTTTGTTTGGGCTTCCTGTTTGACCTGTTCTCTCTTGTTACTCCGTTGATAAGCAGTTACAAGTCGACGCAGTCGGGTTGTTAAAGCAGATGCTGGTGGCCAATACAGCAGATCGCCTTCTCCCAAAGAACCATCTAAAAAGTGAGGAATAAGAAAATGCACACTTCTGCATCAGAAAAGTGCATCAGCTCTAAGATCCACAGTTCCAACAAAAATACTTTCGAATTTTCATCTCACCTGTAATCATCAGATCGCCTGGAGAAGATGCAACATCCTAAAACAGAAAAAGTACAGAAATATTGTCTTGGGCTTTTCTCCCCCCCCCCCCCCAACAGAAAAATGCTAAATAAGAATTTTACATTACAAATTGTGCCAAACTAATTTTCACTCTTATGTTATAGCATTACTGTTAAAACACAAAATTAAAACAATATTGTATGTACTATGATTAAAAAAAATATGCACACCTCCATTTCATCCTTGAATAGGGGTTGAGTTGGTTTATATTCTGGATCTTCACCATCCCTGTTACAAAGCACACATATTTGTTAGCAATTATCAGCATTAATATAACTTTCTTAAACATGTTCAGTACAGAGCTTAAAATTAAGATTAAACTGATCATTTTTCTAATGACAAAACTACAGAACCACTAGTGGGTCAGGCAACATTATCAGGGTACAAAGAATAGGAAAATGCGGGTCAATTATTTCTCAAAACTACCAACTATGCTCTATCGTCAGTCAACAGTACATATAGGTTAAAAGGGTTAAATAGTTTCTGTTGTTTCCTCCCACATGGAACAACATACAGACTCACCAAACTAACTTGATTCAATGAGACAAGCAAATTTTATAAGCAAGATGCTATTACCACCAGAGAGGAGGTAGGACCAGCTTTTCCCCCTCTATCAACAGATCTCTGAACAGTCCATTAACAGTACCTTGTCATTCCTCTTTTGCACTATTTATGCATTTTAGTAACATAGTAATTTTGTGTCTTACGCTGTCTTGTTTTGTAAAAAAAAAAATTCACAGCATATTCAGATTCATTTATCACATGCACAGGCTAACACACAGCGAAATGTGTTGCTTGCGTTAATGACCAACGCAACTATAAGCATATGAGAGTGATAATAAATATAATTCTAATTATAGAAAGAGTAAGACAAGCGATGTTTTAAAATAATTTAAAACCACTTCACCATGTTGATTGAGAGTGACCATACCCCTCTGCACCATCAGCAAAGGTGTCATTTCCCCTCTGTTCTGCTGCAATTGCCTTCTCGTCGGGTTTGCCGACTCTCTCCAAGAAACAGAGTGCTGGGTCATTTCTCATTGTGTTATATTTCTCATAGCCTGTGGATATGAAAGGTCACAAGAAGATAGAATAGGTTATGCGGAACAATATGATTAAAAGAAACAATGAATCCAGAAAAGTTGTCAATCTATTATTTCTATCCATGTACATTCATGGATTTACAACGGAAAAAATTATGAAGCACAGAAGTATCTTTTACAACTCTACATAAACTTAAGAACTGCTTGTACACTTGCAAACTAAATTCTGTTAGTCGAATAGAAGGAAAAGCTGAAAAAGATCTCACATCTTAGGGTGATATGATGACATCCTCTGAAAATCAATGAAAATTGTATGTGTTTCTAAAATAATGTATATATTTCTCTCCCTGTGACTGACTGTGTCATCATTGTTTAATTCCAAATCAAGTTTATTGTCATGTGCATAAACAGTGAGGCACAGTACAATGAAAAACTTGCTTGCAGCAGCATCACAATCATCCGGGTACAGACAACATTAAGCATAATGTGGCCACTTTATAAGATACACTCGTACATCTGCTTGTTAATGCAAATATCTAATCAGCCAATCATGTGGCAGCAACTCAATGGATAATAGCATGCATGGTCAAGAGGTTCAGTTGTTGTTCAGACCAAACATCAGAAATGGGGAAGGATAATGATGCAAGGGACTTTGACCATGAAATGATTGTTGGCAGCAGGTGGGCTGGTTTGAGTATCTCAGAGATTGATGATCTCCTGGAATTTTCATGCACAACAGTCTCAAGAGTTTCTAGAGAATAGTGTGAAAACAAAACATCCAGTAAGGAGAAGTTCTGTGGGCGAAAACGCCTTGTTAATGATAGAGCGCAGAGAAGAATGCCAGACTGATTCAAGCTGATAGGAAGTCAACAGTAACTCAAATACCCATGTGTTACAACAGTACTGTGCAGAAAAGACTCTCTGAGCACACAGCAGAAATGGATGGGCTGGAGTAGCAGAAGACTACACACACTGGGTTCAGCTAAAAACAGGAAAATGAGGCTACAGTGGGCACCGGCAACCAAAACTGGACAGATGAAGACCAGAAAAACATTGCCTAGTCTGACAAATCTCGATCTCTAGGGCTACATGCAGATGGTAGGGTCAGAATTTGGCGTAAACAACAACAATCCATGGATCCGTTCTGCCTTGTGTCAATAGATCAGGCTGGTGGTGGTGGTGTAATGGTGTGAGGAATGTTTTCTTGTCACACATTAGGCCACTTAAAATTCAAGTACTTTTTTCCCAGCAACTTGTTGAATCTATGGATGAAAAATTCAGGCTGTTCTGGAGTCAAAGAGGGGTCCTACCCAGTACAAGAAAAAATGGCTTCTGAGTGTAGATTACACATAACATTATACTATACAGTGAAAAAAACTAGTCTGTGCAACAAAAACCAATGACACAATCAAAGACAAGTCCATCACTCACATCTATTTGGAAAATTTCACCAGAATGGCATGGGTGGTGAGGGAATATCCATTAACCTACAAATTGTTCAACGCTGTGCACTCACCGTGTTTGAAGACTCCAATGAGCAGAGATTTGTCAGCATCTGTGTCCCACCATTCGGCAGGAATCTCAGACTGCTCAGGCTCAGGAACCCAGATATCAATCTCACTAAACAAAGGAAATAACAGACGAGGAAGCAAGTCAAACCAGTGGCCACGTTAAGTTGTAGAAAGTAAATTGTGATTAATAGGTCACCCAAGTTTTATGTTTTAAATGTCGCAGTATCTGACAAAGTTATTTTTTCCTATTCAATCTGAAAGACTTTTAAAACAATTTCCTTCATTTTCTTTTAAATGGCAGATCTTATTAAAGTTTTAGGTCCATAACCAAAATGACCAATTGAGACGTGCACAGTTCCAAAAATTCAGGGTGTGACGCATTTCTAGTCTACCAAAGGAAATTCAAACTACTTTCTCAACAGTGAGACAAGAAAAGTGCAGGAGTAAAATGAATTAGATGTACAGGTATAGAAATTACTGAAAACTACTGCAGAAATGGGAGAAATACAATTGAGAAGATGGATAAAATAGTCTCTTTGCTGTTGGCTTTTATTGCAAGAGGACTGTAGCTTTGGTCAGCTTCCACCTTTAGCTTTGTGTAAGGTGGGGAGGGAGCAACTTCCCCAGTGAAAACGATTCCATGGCATGAAGGATTTTTATTTATGAAGCTAACTTGTATTTCCTTGCAAGAGAACAAACTAGATGCAGCATATAAAATTAATAAAATGTTTAACTTGCATATATTCTAATTAACTGAGGGCTCACCAAATATTTTGCCAAGACCACTGTACCTTTAATTGCTATCTTTGAAATGAAATCCCACATGGAACCTCTGCTGGAGTTCAAATCCTAAATAATAGTTGAAGAGGTCCCCCAGTGTGAAAACTGAAAGCCAGGCGAACCGTCAGCTGAAGATACTTTACATGAATCCCACACAGCAGGACACCACTCAGGCTCACATCAGCTGAGTTAATAACCTTATATAGTAGGATATCTAAAATATATTGCTCAAAATTTTCATTCAGAGGAAAGCCTATACTGTCTATAATGAAAATCAGGAAACTGAAGATGTTGGAAATCGGAAATAAAAATGGAAAATTTAGCAGGACAATTAGTTGACAGAAAAACAGTTACTGTTTCAGGGAAGGGGCACTTATATTTAAAAAACCTTAAAACAAGTATTATTTTGGGAATGGAGAGTTACAGAAATTACTGCAGAGCTTTAAAAGAATATCAGACAAGAACTGGTTTGGAATTGCAATATCTGTCTATTGCTAAATCTGCAAGGTCACATTTGGCACTGGTATAAGAAACAAGCACCTCCTCAATGGCTTTCCCTAAGGACTACAGTTGGAAGTCAATTGTTACTTGCCATCTAACAAATTTTTTGATAAAGTAACAATTCATCAAATTCCATTACAATCTGAAGTGTGAATCTGAAATTCCATTTCAGCATTATAGTGTCAATATTGGTTACTGTGTTTCAGTAGCATTCTGAAATTCATAGCTTCTTAGATATTACCAAGTGTGACATCATTAGTTCGTGTATAATTTTACATCTTAAGAAAGGGAACTTGCTTATTTCTTTTATTAAAATAACATGGATCCAGGAGCTCATTAGTTTTACATCCAGGAAGAGTTTAAAAGTTTGTGTCAGAAGTAATAACTTCATTACTCTTAATAGATGGCCATTTCTCAAAAGAGTTGCTCTAATCTTTCCTTCTGATTGATGTTAAGCTGAAGTAAATGTACTGTACATCTGGGGCCACATTAATAGTTAACTATATCTGCTTCAACTTTTCTACAACTATATTCTGCACAAAAAGCCCAAAGTTACCAAAATACAGGGAAAAAAGAGAGTAGTAAATTCAGATTCAAGTTATAAGAAAAGGCATAGTGATAAACAGTAAATTCAAAAGATATAGAAAGAATTAATTTTGAATATTATAAAAGATAAATGACAAACTGAAAACATTCTTTATAAGATTCATTTTCATTTTTGAGAAATTTCTTTTGTACTTGACCTTGTGATAACAGAAAACAATATTCTTCCCTTACGGTGTTTGCAATATAGACAGTTTTGACTGGAAATTATGCATTCACACCTTTTATGTGCAAATTGCATTTGAGAGCCACTTGCCCCAATTAAGTGATGATTGATTAGTGGCCATCTAGAAATTAACCCATGTACTTCCACATGCAGTTCACCTTGGCACAGCTGGTATTTGCATGACATCATTCACACAGAGCATTATTCATAGGGAAACCTATGACATTTGCAATACCAAGAGCACCAAGTGAAAAGTTGGAAAGTGAAAAACAATTAAACGATCCATACTGTTGCACTGACCTCTTACAAACAGGATGAAGAATGAAGAATTGCAAAATTACATAGAAAGTGCAGCAGTGTAGGATGATAGATTAAAAGGCTGCATTTATGTTGTAAATTCCTGACACAGAAATTTATCCTGATTATTGCAATAAATGTGTTGTGTAGTAATGTATGTGGAAAAACATACTGCATCCGAATTCAGTTTAATTTACCATATTACGTCTAATTATGCCAAAGGACAAATTGCTACATCAGTGATTATAAACACACTAATGAACATTATTGTAGGCTACTTAATGAAATTTGCCAATTGCAATTGTAGATATTACCAGCTTCAAGAACCGATAGAGGTCATGGCAAATTATACACTTGAAGCAATTCACAAAACACCCTGAGAATAATTGTTCAATATTTACAAACATAGGTAGTTCAGGATTACAAGTTACACATTTCAGTTCGAACATTGTATAATAAATATTTTTACCTTGCATCCACTCCATCAAGCACCTTTTCCAATTGGTCACCAATTACTTCTTGTTTCAGATAATACAACATTCTTACTCGTAGAAGCACTCTATGTGACAAAGTGAAATAAATACTGTAATTGAGGCACACAATGATCATATTAAATCTACTTGACAGCCTTAAATTAACCGGAAAACTCTCTCATGAAAGTCAATGGAATTATTGCTTTGAGATCTTTGGAAAATAATATTGACCTGATCTGAAAAGCAATGTACTCTTATTTTCCAATTGTTAATTAATACAATCCTATATTTATGAGTTTATAAATGCAAGCATGCTATTATAAACTGGCTGTTTCACTTCAATGAAATAGCATACTGTAATTTAGAAATATCATTAATAAAAATCAATAGAAAATTCACATTTTTACTAGCCTTGAGAAAGTGACTGAGTACAGAAAATGTTACATGACACCTAACTTACTTATTGCAGTGATGTTTTAAGTGTTTTTTGTAGCCTTCATCTTGTAGCAGATGTTCTGGATTATACTTCCTGAGCCACTCAGCCTTCTGCATATCAAATGTGCTTCCCTGGATCTTTACCTTCTTCCCTTTCCGCCCTCTCGGAACTGGTGCAGATAAGCCTAGATAAGGAATCCAGAACAAAACGTAATTCTAAATATGTTCCCATGAGGGGTGGGGGATGGCTGCTCTGAGAGGTGACAGCTCTCTAGTGAATAAAACTGTACTTTGCTCTATCTCCTTGATGTCATGCATTCTAATTGAGAATTATCATTACAAATTAAAATGTAGTCTTCTAACATTATTTCTGCACGGGGTAAAGGAAAGGTCTGCGACATATGTTACCCAAGTGGTTTTGTAGTTCTTTTGTTTGCCCATCCTCCGTCGGGGTAATGAGATCCCAGATAAAACTCTTTATTTTTTCATCTCCTCTGTAATGAGCAAGACAGTACACTAAGAGTGCTCGACAAATTGTCTCCACATCCTGTTCCACCAGCCGTCTCTTGAACCGCCCATGTGATAAGATGTCTTTCCAGCGGTCCCATCTGGAAAAGAATGAACCTTCGCTTTACTTTGAAAATCAGGGTATTCTTTATCATTTTGTTTTCATGAATTGAAATAACAACATATTAGCAGGTGCTTTAAATGCTTTTATACTTCAAACTGATGTTGAACTCTATTACGTGGATTGGTCAGCTACAAATCATCAGCAGTCTCACAAATGATCCAAGCATATTGAGGGGACAGGATTCCCAACTCCTGGAAATTACTGAAAAGATTCTTTTGTTTGGTTGCTGAATGAGATAAAAGTAATGCCTTCATGATTTGGTCAAACAAGACGACCACAGAATGTTCTGCTTGGGAGTAATTAATTTTAGAATTTGAAGAAGGGAAGTGAAGCTGAGTGCGGTTTCATAGCAAATGGAAGTGGAATGAGACTGTTTTAAATATCTTCCCCTTTGTTGAGGAAGATGACTTGGGGAAGGATGGGTTTCATTATCTAACCAAGATCCAGAAAAAACTTTTTGTGATAGAATTATATATGTTAGTTTGCATACTTTGTACATGCGATTCCTGCATTATATGAGGGGCTATGTACCTAGAAAACAGGAAGTGTAGTGCTTTTCTGAAATGCAAAGGCATGTTATCTGCACACACAGTATATCAAGAAATCAGAAGACAAATAACTAGTTGTTGATTCAATCACATTTGTTTTTTTACACACAGATTTCGTGAGAATGAATTTTATTCTCCATCTCAAATTTTGGGTAGTGATTTGTGAACCCAGCAAAGGGGAATTTCTGTGACCAGAATGACAGGAACATGGTAGTCACCTGTACATGTATGAGATCAGAATAAATCAGAGGGAACGTGGAGAACTGTTGCACCAATGAACTAAAGCATATCAACAACACACACAAAATGCTGGTGGAACACAGCAGGCCAGGCAGCATCTATAGAAGTACTGTTGACGTTTTGGGCCGAGACCCTTCGTCAGGATATACTGGGAATGGGATGGAGGGAGGAAAACAAATTTCAAAATAATACAGGGTAAATGTAAAGGGAATGTTTCTCTTAAAAGTTCAGCTCAGTCATTGGAGCTGATGTTGAAAATGCAGTTTACACTCTGTCATAAATTGTTCAATTGCACTTGGAATCAAGCTCATGTTCCCCAAAAAACTCGACCATAACATGATTTTATTTTTCAATATTCATTTCTCTTGACAAAACTTTGTGGACTGATGGTTTGAGAAGGACCACTCTTTGCACTGTTTCTTTGTGAGTAGATAAATTCAAAACGAACTCAGTGGATGTTAGCAATACCATGGTGATTATATAAGCATATTATCAGAAACAAGGATTTCAAATACATGTGTGCTTCATGAACTCCAGGATCCCCACAGATAGGAAAATGATTGAAGGTAAAACATTCAAAATAGACATCTGACATTTGCTTTTGCAACAACTTTTACAACAGCAAGTCAGTCAATGAAGCAGAGGGCTTATAATAATTTAATAATAATAGGCATCCGTTAGTCTTGAGAGACCATGGATTTGTGCCTTGGAAGGTTTCCAGGGTGCAGGCCTGGGCAAGGTTGTATGGGAGACCGGCAGTTGCCCATGCTGCAAGTCTCCCCTCTCCACACCACTGATGTTGTCCAAGGGAAGGGCAAGGGCCGATACAGCTTGGTACTGGTGTTGTCGCAGTTCAATGTGTGGTTAAGTGCCTTGCTCAAGGACACAACACGCTGCTTTAGCTGAGACTCGAACTAGCGACCTTCAGATCACTAGACCAATGCCTTAACCACTTGGCCACGTGCCAATAATTAATAATTTATTCATTATAATAATAATAAAACATGATTACAAGAACAGAAAAGCAGCTGAAGATAAATAAGCTTTCTGAGATGTAGTATCTACATGAAAGTAATTTAAAAAAAAGGCATTTCAGCTGAAATATTTCATCTTTGCCAATGAGTTACATAGATTACTTGAATTAAATTTCTTTTCAGATTCAGTTGCATACCCTCATTTATCCATCTCCTGTCACCTCGAATGTCAGCATGAGGTACTTTAACCCACAGTTGAAACAAAAGAGCAAATAGATTGATTCTGAGAGTAACCAAAAAGATTATAGATTACAAATCAAAAGTGCCCACCAAGAAAGAGAAATGGGGCGTGGGGGGGGGGGGGGGAAGAGTAGGAGTTGAACTCTAAGAAACCTCCCAGACTTATGTTCTTCATCCAGATATCTATGCTGGCAAGTCTTTGATGTGCAATTCCTTCCACATCCATGAGTGTTTTCTTTTTCCCCTCTTGCCTCTCCACTATTACTTTCCCCTTGTTTCGTTTGGTGACTTCACTTCCCTTTCTTTGTCACACACTTGACAGGATAGAGGGCCTGTGGTCAGGTGTCTGGGAAGTGCTTCTGAAGCACACTATACATCAGATAGAAACTCTCAGTGTATAACTTTCCCTAATCTAGCATTAATTATTCAGCATTATTCTGATGCCTGTGCTGGCTTACAGGAGAAGTCATCAATCCCTATCCCTAGTTCTAAGCCATAAATTGTTATGTTATTGAACTTATTGAAAGAGCTGTTCAAATATATTTACTATACAAGACCATTCAAAATATTGCTTGCTAGTTAAAATACTGTATAGGAAAGTGTTTCCCAGCTAATGCACAGATTTTGAACAATGGTTTACCCATAAATTAGCAGGTTCTTCTCAATCCTGAAGCACTCTGTTCTTCCATAGGCATGAGATCGGTCATAGGGCCTACGTAGTTTGGGTCGATCTTCACCATCACTTTCTGCCTCTGATAATTCTGCCAGTTCATCTTTAGCAGCATTGTAAGGTCTGGTCTGTTTCCTTACTCTTGGAGTATCAATTACTAAACTGTTCTGCAAAGGAAGTCATCAAAAAAAACTCTTACATTTTTCTTGAAGAATTCTGGAAGAAAATCAACTTGACACACACTATCTGCTCTTTTCGGACTGGTGCAAAGTGCTTCTGACTTCACAGTTGTACAAAATGTGCTACAGAAAATAAGGCAATCCAGCCTTGGTTAGAGATCAGATATCAAAAGTGACAGTAACCTGCATCAACAAAGAACTTCTAATAAATCAAAATGCCCCAAGGAAACACAAACATAGTCATCAAACAAAATTTGGCATTGAGCCACCCTAGGACTGAATAGAAAGGATAGGTTTTAAGCAGCATCTGATGGAAGGAGAGTGTAGTTAAGAGCCGTAGATTTAATGATGGAATTAGCAGCTGTAGGCACAGATGGCAGAGATTAAACAAATGGAGACACAAGAGGCTGTAGATGCTGTAATCTTGAGCAACAAAAAAAATCTGCTGGAGGAATTCAGCAGATGCAGGGGGTTTGACCCAAAATGTTGACAATTTCTTTTTCTATCCTGATGCTGATCAACCTGCTGAATCCCCCCAGCAATTTGTGAGGGTGACGACAGAACCAGGCGGTGCACACAGGAGGAGGTTGCTGTATTAAAGTATCAGCTGCAACATTACTCCAATTGACTATAAAACAAAAGATAGTTAAGGCTGCTTTGGATTGTCTCTGACTTTCTTGAAATTATAACACAAACAAAAGGGGAAATGTACCATCTCTTGGAATACAACTTGTTAACACTGGCAGAGTAAGTGAATCATGACATTGTTGTTAATTCATATTTAGTATTGATAGCTTTATTTATTTATTGAGATACAGCACAGCCCTTCTGGCCCTTAGAGCTGCACCGCCCAGAAACCTCTGATTTAACCCTCGCCTGATCACAGGAAAATTTACAATGACTAATTAATCCACCAACTACAACATCTTTGGACTGTGGGTGGAAACCGGAGTTCCTGGAGGAAGCCCACACGGTCAAGAGGAGAACACACAAACTCCTTTCAGGCAGCGGCAGGAATTGAACCCAGGTCATTTGTACTGTAAAGCACTGTACTGTAAAATGCCACCCCAAAATATAGTATGGCTCCTTAAGGCTGTTTTAGCTGGGGGTGGTAATGGGGTCAAGCTCCCGCTATCTATTAAATGCTCCCAATGGTGTGCACCTCAAATAGCCTCTGACAACCAAGTCCAACTCCTGGCATTAACATGTAGCTTAGCTACTAAGCTCAATGGAACCTTTTCTACTGACAGAAGAAGGGGAAAAGGCAGAATACTGGCACCTTAAAACCGCTCACTTCGGACAGATGGGGCTCATCAGCCGTAGTTGGCAGCTCATCTAGGAGAAGGATGTACCCACTCATGGGGAAGGCTTCGAGAATAGACCCCAAAGGAAAATTCCAAAGCTGAAGCCCTTAAGGGCAGTCATCTTATTCTTTGGCTGTCCATCCATTTTCGATGATGACTGAGGCCTGGGCAAGATTGTATGGAAGACCTGCGGTTGCCCATGCTGCAAATCTCCCCTCTCCACGCCACCGATGTTGTCCAAGGGAAGGGCATTAGGACCCAATACAACTTGGCACTGGTGTCGTTGCACAGCAATGTGTGATTAAGTGCCTTGCTCAAGGACACAACACGCTGCCTCAGCTAAGGCTCGAACTAGCGACCTTCAGATTACTAGACCGCCATCTTATCCACTTGGTCACACACCACACACTAAAGGCAGTCATTACGTTGAGTTCAACGCTAACTGGCAACTCCTGCGGCGCTGCTGGTACTAAACTGTATTATCAGCCTCTGTTGTTCATTTAGGTTCATCAGAAGCATGGAGAGGGGGAGCTCACTCCATGGGCAACAGCTTTCTCTCCATATCATACCGCCCAGGCTTGCATATCTAGACTGCTGGGACGCAACATCCAAGGTCGACCCTGACCAATTGAGGCCTCACTCAAATTCAAGAATAATGGCCCAGATTTCCTGGCAGTGAGACATCACCAACTACAATCTGGTCAGTAGGATCTCTGCAACTCTTAGTGGCATCACAGGAGCGGCCCGAACAAGTCCCACTCCAGAACCACCTTGCTAGCCAACTACAAAAACTATTAAAAAAAATATGTAGTCAATAAAAATTTCAAAATAAGCTTAATTTCTGCTTTTAATTAAAATGGACGCTACAAAAGCAACTAATATATTCAAGGTAACTGAAGTTAATTCAAAAAAATAATTTAAAACTTACTCAAAACTCTTCTGCAGAAGTTTTTCTTCACTGAAACAAATAACATAGTTGGACCTACTCTTACTAGGAAGGAGTTCAATGAATAGTTGTCTCAGCATTAAGGCTGGCTAAGTGCAGGAAGATGCTATTCCAATGGACTCGATGAAGATTGCAACGCAAGACAGCAGTTGGGAAATTAAAAGGAAGAACCTGTCAGGAAACCTGGATGTTCCACTTTTATATGGTGGGTACAAATGTTCCTGATAGAGGGATAGAGAGAACTACAGATATTTCTCAGGAATATCTATACCACTTTGGTCTTTAAGGAAAAACAACTGAATGGAATATGTGCTCAAACGATGTAGAATAAATTATTTGCAACAGATTGTGCACGACCCAGCTGTACGTTGTTCCAGCATTGGATATCTTTGCAAACAAGATAACATATGTATATCAGTAAGGTCTCCTGCCTGTTGACAAATGTATGTTAACTGCTGGAAATAGCACTGTTTCAAATGTGACCCCTGTAATCAGTTGCAGAGGCTTCCAACAAAGTTGCAGATGGACTTTTTTAATTTTCTCCCACAGTAAATAAGAACAGCTTTGAAAAACGAACATAACCACTACAGGTGGCCCCTGTTTTTCAGACGTTCACTTTATGACAGCTCGCTGTTACGAAAGACCTACATTAGTACCTGTTTTCACTAACCAAAGAGGATTTTCGCTTCTACAAAAAAGACGTCTACTTTATACGTGTGTTACCCCGAGAAAGACTACGATGACCATGAAGCCTTGTGCGGGCAGTTGTGTGTGCATGCATGTACGTGCAGATTTTTTTCTCCACATCGATTTTGGCTCGCTGTCTTCCTGATTTTGATAAGTGAAACTACACCGTATATATGATATTTCTATTTTATATAGGCTGTATATTTATCATATCATTCCTGCTTTTACTATATGTTCATATTATTTTAGGTTTAATGTGTTATTTGGTATGATTTGGTAGGTTACTTTTTGAGAATGGGAACGCTCAAATATTTTTCCCATATAAATTAATGGTAATTGCTTCTTCAATTTACGACATTTTGGCTTACAAACGGTTTCATACTACTGCCTGTTGCAAATGTTATTACCACAGGATGCTCCCTGATGGTCAGGTTTCAAACTTTTTCTCAACATAGCTAGCAGACCTGCTGATTTACAGATCCAGCCTAACCTGCAGTACTGATACTGTGGAGTTTGCCTACATTCCTATGACGATATAGGTCTGCACTCACATCACAAAGATCTGTGGGGAGGCAGCAGAATTAGCCTCTGTGATATTGCCCCTCGGGTGCAGTGCGTGGGAGAATCTGAGGGAAGTTGGTGGGAATGTGGAGAATTGGTTAAGGATGACAATCAGTGGTGGAAAGAACTGAACTGGATGAATGGCCTCCTCCATCATGAGAAAAAGTATTAAATAAATATTAATGGCTAGGATGCACAAAGTTCTGAAGTATTAAGTGCTCAGCTTGTGTAACTTTTAACCTGAAATTGGTAAATTACCTTTCCATGTATAGCTTCAAGATCAATTTCTGCCTTCTTTGCCCATTTCTGCCAAAAGTTCGGATCATCCAAAGCAATATCACTTCTGTTACCAGATGCAACAAAACTTGCCTGAAATAGTTAAAAACAAATTCCTGAAGAAACATTCCTGATGAAGAAATTCATCCAAACGTTAAGCACTAAAGGAAATCTGAGAACCTGCAACACAGAAAGCCAGATATTCTTCCCTTCTTGGGTCACATATAGATAGTGATTTGCAACACAAAACAGCAAATTAACACAACATTAGTAAACTTTAACAAATATTCTGCTCTTATAACCTCTAACAATGGAACTTACAACTCACACAGGGTGGTGAATATATGGAATGACCTGGAAGTTGTTGAAACAGGAACAATAGCATCATTTAAGAAGCACTCAGATAGATAGGTGGGGCTTAGAGGGATGTGGGCCGTACACATGAAATTACGATTAGCTGGGTGGGCACTGTGGTTGTCACAGACTGGTTGGGCCAAAGGGCCTGATTTCCCGTTGTACAGCCCAGAACTTCACACCTACAGATGCGCTGGGCTGTCCGCACCACTCTCTGCAGAGTCCTGCGATTAGGGAAGTACAGTTCCCATACCAGCCAGTCAGGATGCTCCCAAATGTGCCCATGTAGAAAGTCCTTAGTATTTGGGGACTTATGCCAAACTTCTTCAACCGTCTGAGGTGCAAGAGGTACTGTTGTGCTTTTTTTTACACCACACAGCCGGTATGTACAGACCATGCGAGACCTCGGTGACGCGTGTGCCGAGGAACTTAAAGCTGTTCACCCTTTCAACCCCAGATCCATTGATGTCAATAGGGGTTCGCCTGTCTCCTTTCCTCCTGTAGTCCACAGCAAGCTCCTTTGTCGTTGCGACATTGAGGGAGAGGTTGTTTTCATGACACCACTGTCAGGACATTTACAGAGGCAAGTGTGTAAAAAGGGCCCGAGGGATCATTGAGGTCCCGAGTCACCCCAACCACAAACTGTTCCAGCTGCTAATATCTGGGAAACGGTACTGCAGCATAAAATCAGGACCAATAGGCTCAGGGATAGCTTCTTCCATCAGGCCATCAAACTGATTAATTCATGCTGATACCATTGTATTTCTATGTTATATTGACTATCCTGTTGTACATACTATTTAAAACAAAATACTAAAAATTGTACATTTAGTCAGAGACAAAGCGTAAAGATTTTTAATCCTCACGTATGTGAAGAATATAAGAAAAAAAGTCAATTCAATTCAAACCATTGCACAAGCTTGCTAATCATTATTTCAGTATCCTCTTTGGATTCACAACTCTCACATCTTTATGCTCTTCTAAATCTAAACTCATGCACCATTCAGATCACCCTTGCCTACACCACAGGTGACCCTGCGGCCCATTTTCATACATTCTATAAATGAAACTTCTCATCTAGTTTTCTTGGCTTCAGTGGTGCTGTCCCCATTCCAGCAATGAATTTGCAGCTTCCTATATAGTGACACTGCGGGGGCTCAGCCATGCATGCGAGTTGCAAGCTGTCATTGCTATGCTCTCATGCACATGGCTACCTTTTACCCCAGCACCACTGTTCCCTAATTCATGATTAACAAAGCAAGTAACAGTAAACACACACTTTTGAAGAAACCCAGCTGGAAGAGTTTGGGGACTCCAATCCTATTGCACAAAATATACCTACACCCTTATGTAGAACACAGGTACAAGTTCTTCAGCACACAAAATCTACACCAACCATTATGCCAAATTAAACTAACTCCATCTGCCTGCACCTGATCCACATCTCTCCTTTCTGTTCATGATCTTATGCCTGTCTAAAAGTCTCTTAAATGTCACTATTGTATCTGCTTCCACCCTCTTACCATTCTCTGTGTAAAAATAAAACCTGCCTTGCACATCTCCTTTAAAACTTCCTCCCTCAACTTAAAGCTACGCTCTTTGAAAATTTGACATTTCTGCCCAATCCACTTGTGATTCCACCTTGAGGGAGGGAGAGAGGGGAGGGGGAGACTTGCCTTTAGAAGATCAATTAATCAGTGAGATACATGGATCAGTCCAGGATTCACCAGCTTTTCCTCAGGCACTACCTACCTTGGCAAACGTTGAGCCTCTCCCTTCAGATTCAATAGTAATTGTTTTTGTACGTCGCATAAGAATCTGATCAATGTCCTCCTCGCAAAACTTAGAACCTTCATCTTCTTCATCCATAATTGCACCATAAGCACCCCTACGAAGCAAGTCTTCAATTTCTTTCTTGGACATCTGTTGCATCTATATAATTAGGAATTTAAAGGTAGACTTATTTTCTTGAAACAGCATTGTTTTAAAGCAGGGGTTCCCAACCTGGGGACCCTTTGCTTAACGGTATTGGTCTATGACAAAAAAAGGTTGGGAACCTCTGATATAAAGGAACCTTATTCTGGTCATTCTGAATTCTTCTGAAATTTATATATTTATTTCTTCAAGCTAATTTGGTGAATAAAACTGTATGTGTTAAAAGTCAGCATTAAGATCTCATCAAAGTTGTAGCTACTTCTGGGCAGTGACTTCCAGAATAAAAACAAGTCATTTTCTCAAGAGAAGATCAAGAGTCATGCAATTCATACAATAACAGTGTAACAAGTAATTTCTCAAACACAATGTTACACATTCTTTAAATTTATGCTTTGCAATTTACGGACAATGAAATTCTTGGAATCATTATTGTTGCATGCTATGTAGAATGACTAAATTAAAGTTTTCACATCATAACTGATGAATTATCTCATCAATCTGTTCAATCACTGTGTTGTAAAAAGCATAGAACAGTACGATAGCAATGTACTAAAATTGCTGGAGAGAACTTAAGATTGGAATCAATACTTTCATTACATACCCCACCAACGGTATTCTCTCGACCATTCATACTCTGCAGCACAGCTTTGTCAAGACCCAGCTTCAGGCTGGCCTTGTCAAACATTTCCCGTTCATAAGAGTTTCGAGTTATCAGCCTATAAACCTTCACAGCTTTGTTCTGACCAATCCGGTGACAACGAGCTTGAGCCTTCAAAAAAAAAATTACCACTATAAAACACTGTTAATTTTCAACAATACGAAACACCTTCTGCTTTACTTCAGCATGTTGCAATCCTATTTCTATCACAATTTTCTAAAATATCAAAGCAAAAAAAAATCACAAAAGGCTTCCAAACAGAAGTCCAAGAGACAGTCCTCATCAGGGATCATGGGTGAAGAGGATCAGCAACTTTAAATTCCTCAGTGTTATAATTTCAGAGGATCTGCCCTGGGCCCAGCATTACAAAGAAAGCATGGCAATCAGTGCCTCTATTTCCTTAGAAGCTTGCGAAGCTTTGGTATTACATCTAAAACGTTGTCAAACTTCTACAGATGTGTGCTGGAGAGTATACTGATTGGTTGCATCATGGCCTGGTATTAAAACCCAAAGGCCCTTAAATAGAAAATCCTACAAAAAATAGTGGATACAGGCCAATCCATCACAGGTAAGGCTGTCTGCACCATTGAGCACATCTACATGGAGTGCTATCGCAGGAAAGCAGCATCCATCTTCAAGAATCTCCACCACCCAGGACATGTTCTTTTCTCGCTGCTGCCATCAGGAAGGTGTTACAGGAGCTTCAGGGCTCACAGCAGCAGGTTCAGAAACAGTTATTACCTCTTAACCACCAGGTCCTTGAATAAGTGGGGTAACTTCACTCTCCCCATCACTGAACTGTTCCCACAACCAATGGACTCAGTTTCAAGGACTCATCATCTCACATTCTCAATATTTGTTGCTTATTTATTTATTTACTTGTTTATTACTTTCTCTTTTGTATTTACACAGTTTGCTCATTGGTTGTTTGTCCGTCCTGTTGGGTGCAGTCTTTTATTGATTTTATTATGTTTCTTGGATTTACTGTGTATGCCTGAAAGAAAATGAATCTCAGGGTTGTATATGGTGACATATATGTACCTTGATAATAAATTTACTTTGAACCTTCCAAGGGATGAATACAGGCTCTTCACTCTATGGTACCAGAATCAATATAGCTTTGATTTACTGAGTTATGAAAATCAAAACCTGCTCTCAACTTTATATTGCCTTGACATTGGTTAACCTAATGGGATAAATACCTTTTGATAACTTCAACCATGTGGTGTATTTTCACATTTATTCTATTTCACAGTAGAAGGCAATATAGTTCAGTCCAATCTAAGCAAAGCCAATATCAACTTGTATACATGAACAGGTCAATGGCGTCAGTTAAAAATTTATGCTCTTCTTTATACATGTTGTTTAATTTGGTGATCACATGACAAGTTCAGCTCAAGCATTATCCTTTGTGTTGTATGACGGTGTCTAAGTGGGTTTTGTGACACAAATAAAACAAAGACAAGATGTTCTTTTTGAAAAAAAGTTCCATAAGACTCAGCTTGCTATTCTTTGAGGTTGAAAGCTGAGAGATAATCTAATTGTAGTGATTGAGATTTGCAATTAATAAATATGGACAAAATATTTCCTCTGGAGCAGTGATCCAGATTAAAGAAATTTCAACAATGAAATCAGGAAGCACTTAATCACATTTAACTGGGATGGAATCTGGTCTGCAATGACCTTTCCAGACTGATATCAATAGATTATTTTTAAGATAAGGGGAACTAAGAGTAGGATGTCAAGGCACATTAACAGAGTTGAGATTCACATCACCATGATGTTAGCAAATGTAGAGCCAGAGCCAAAAAACTGAATGGCTTGCTCCTGATTATCAAAATTCTGTTGTGATTCAATTAAAATCAGAAGTACAGGTATGGGAGTCAGCCATACCTGGAATATGGTTTCATAGTGATGAAGTTAGCCTCCTCCCTGTGTAGTAGTCAGTGTTTCAGAATAAATAACAGTAGCCTGGAGAAATGAGCCCTTTGGTCTGAAAAGGGGCATCAGTTATGCAAACTGTGAGTTTTTTTCCCATTCCCTGTCATTCTGCACTCAGACTAAAAATCTGAGGGGGAGGGGCGGGGTGGATAAAACCTGTTTTCTCTCACTCTAACCCTCATGGAACCTCTTGTTTTGATATAATAATATTTCCAGCCCACAGCTCATTATAAGCTAAAAAAAAATCCAAATTTATTATTTCACAATAATGAAGAGAGCACTTACAACAATAAGGCAAAGGCGATAGACAAAAGGAGAGTCAGTGGGTGTTGTTTACTTGAACTTTCAGAAGGCCTTTGACAAGGTGCCGTACATGAGGCTGCTTAACAAGATAAGTGGCTGACTATTAGGAGACAAGGAGTGGGAATAAAGGGGGCCTATTCTGGTTGGTTGCCAGTGACTAGTGGTGTTCCACAGGGGTTGGTATTGGGACCACTTCTTTTCATATTGTATGACAATGATTTTGATTTCATTTTCATAATTTGTCACACCAGTCAGCCATTCTTGTCTGGCGCAGTGTCAGGACCGGTCTCCCTTTCCGATTAACCGGGTCACTGTATGAACGTTCCTGACTCGACCCTTGTTTTTACGAGGCCGAGTGGCTAGCTCAACGCTGAACCCAGCACGGATGGAAAGCGTGCCGGGGGAGGGGGGCCGACTGGGTTTGAACTTGGGAGCCTTCGCTTCCGAAGTCCGGCATTGATGCCACTGCTCTACTGGCTGGTTTCCATGATTTTGATGATGGAATTGATGGCTTTGTGACCAGGCTTGCGGATGATAAAAAGATAGGTGGAGGGGCAAGTAGTGTTGAGGAAGCAGGGAGTCTGCAGAAGGACTTGGATAGATTGTGAGAATGTGCAAAGAAGTGGCAGATGGAATATAGTGTAGGGAAGTGTATGGTCATACACTTTGGCAGAAGGAATAAAGGTGCAGACTGTTTTCTAAAAGGGGAGAAAATTCAAATTTCAGAGGTGCAAAGGAACTTGGGAGTTCTTGCAGAGGATTCCCTGAAGGTTAACTTGATGATAGTAAGGCAGGCAGATGTAATGTTAGCATTCATTTTGAGAGAATTAGAATATAAAAGCAAGAATGTAAAGCCAAGGCTTTATAAGGGATTGGTCAGACTTCATTTGGAGTATTGAGCAGTTTTGGGCTGGTATTGGAGATTCATGAGAATAATTCCAGGAAGGAAAGGGTTAATGTATGAGGAGCGTTTGATGACTCTGGGCTTTTACTTGCTGGAGTTCAGAAGAATTGTGAAAGTTTTTTGTTATTATTAATCAAGAGCAATATACACAAAATGCTGGATGAACTCCAGAAAGTCAAGTAGCATCTATGGAAATTAATAAACAGTCAACGTTTTGAGTCAAAGCTCTTTATCAGGACTGGAAACGAAGGGGCAAGATGCCAGACTAAGGTGGTTGTAGGAGCTGGAAGGTGATAGGTGAAGCCAGGTGGGTGTGGAAGGGGGGGATGAAGTAAGTAGTAGGTGGAAAAGGGTAAAGGACTGGAGAAGAGGAAATCCTGATAGCCAAGAAGAATGGACCATAGGAGAAAGGGAAGGTGGAGAGACACAAGGGGAAGTGATAGGCAGGTTCAGAGAACGGTAAGAGGGAGGCCAGAGTGGGGAAATGAAGAAGAGGGAATAAAATTACAGTAAGCTGGAGAAATTGATATTTGCTGTATCGGGTTGGAGTCTAATTATTCGGAATATAAAGTGTAACTCCTCCAACCTGATGGCCTCATTGTGGCAGAAGAGGAGGCCATCGACCGACATGTCGGAGTGGGATTGGGGACTGGAATCGGAATTGAAATGGTTGGCCACCGGAAAACCCTGCTTGTTGCAGATGGAGTGAAGGTGCTCGACAAAGCATTCCCCAATTCACCAATGTAGATGCAACCACATTGGGAACACCAGATACAGTAGACGACCCCAACGGATACGCAGTTGAAGTGTTGCCTCACCAGAAAGGACTATTTGGTTCCCTGAGTGGAGGTAAGGGAGGAGGTGAATGGGTAGGTGCAGCACTTTTGCCACTGATCGGGGCAAGTGCCAGGAGGGAGATTGATGGGGATTTTTAATTACAAAACTTTATTTCGTAATTGTTCAATATAATTAGGTAAGAAAAAGTACACATTTTACAATCAATAAGTTGCAATTCATTACCCCAACAGCCTATTGATAAACTCAATCCACACCCAAATTCCAGTTCAAGTTTTACTTACCTGAAGATCATTCTGAGGATTCCAGTCTGAATCAAAAATGATACACGTGTCTGCTGCAGTGAGATTTATTCCTAAACCTCCAGCTCTCGTGCACAGTAAGAACACAAAACGATCAGAGTCAGGCTTGCTAAATCGGTCAATTGCTGCTTGTCGCAGGTTTCCCCGAACTCTCCCGTCAATGCGCTCATATGGGTACCTGCAAATACAATGTTACAGACAATTATCTCCCATACTTTATTAACATTTACACAGCAACAGTTTACTTTTAAAGCAAATTATTTACACTATGCTTACAATTGTCAACATTGAATATGCAGTGTCTTTAAGAACAATTGTAAAAACTGTCATCAGGGACACAAGTGATTTGGAACAGTGACATTTCAGATGTAGCTGAGCCTGCAAATCAAAATAAATGGAAGTTAAAGAGGTTAGGCACAAAACTTCATGTTTCAGTGCATTATGAGTAACAAAGGGGCTTTTACATAAGCTGATAAAAGAGGCTGTGAACACAAAGCAGTGGTGCAGGAGCGTTCACGTGGACATGAACAGAATGGAGAGCAACAGGAGCATTACACAACCTGTTGCTAGAACTCAGCCCTTTTTTTCTATCAATCACAGTGCTCTGGATGTCAACAAGGGTTACAAGTTCATACGTAAGAATCAATGACTCTACTTGGAAATCTTCATCTGCCCTCCACAGACGTTGTAAGTGTTAATTTAGTAGAGTCATCCCTAGAGTAAAATCATTTACCAATCTCCCCTGCTGCTGATAAACTCATAACTTTTACCCATCAAAATAGTTTGCTCGTGATGATGGTCAAAAATCAAACACAGGCAATTCTTTGGTGACAGAGCACTAAGTCAACTAATTCATGGACTTGTAACAAAAAATGATAAAGGTGGCATGACCAGCGAGGGGGTGCACCAGTCAGGCTGTCACAAGTGTGAGGTCTGTACTGTAATGCAGACAAATCTGGCAATTTATTCAACCCACGTGGCTTCAAATTGAATTCAGGAATAATAGTGCCAGTGGGTACTGTCATTGTATAAATGATTATTTTTCACTTGTCCAAATCTTCAGTCTTACCCAGTGATGGACAAGATAAAACAGTCATTATCCATAGATCAAAGCGCAATAGAACGTGACAATAACACTGTTTCACGACACCAGAAGGGATGAATGTTAGCGAGGAAAAATGGGTCCAAGTTCCATCTATGTAATTCTCCAACAGATGAACTACAACATTTGCTAATTTCCATTTTTTTCTTTCTCATCCATTAACTTGTTATGCTTTTGCTTTGTACTTGTTTTATCAGCCATCTCACAGCAGACTTGACAAGCCTGAAATTCTTTTTGTTAACCGACACCATGTTCTGTTGCTGAAGCACTTCATCTAGTTCTCTAACCAGAGAAAAAAATCATATTTCTGTGCTGTATGATGCTGACTTTATTCACATAAACATTCAGATGTGTCTTGTGCTCCACCTGTGTATACTGAAACACCTTACAGTTAAAAGGGAAAAAATACAGACGCTAAGACCGGATTTCTTAAATATTAGAAACATGATGCATCTAATACTGACAACGTAATGGTTTTAATGGGATTCAAATCCAATCAGTAAACAAATGCAATGGAGGATACTTGAGCTCATTTGGTAACACTTTTGCACCAGAAACTGATGCTGAAGTTGGTGGAACAGGACAAAGTTTAGACTGACATTCTAAGTTAGTTCTGAATGAGAAGGTGCCACCTTTCAGATGAGGCATTCAGCAGCACCTGCCCTCAACTGGACCCAAGATTCCAGTTTAATATTTTGAAAGTGGGGGTATTTCCCCTCATTATTCACTCCCGACGAATACCTAAATGATGAGTCATGATCCCTGAAGACTGTGCTCAGATGACAGTCATACTTCTAAAAAAACACTTTAAAACTACTTTACCTGCTGTGAATTACAGACACCCAAGTGAGTGTATCCGCCACCTCCTCCAAAAACAATTCCAGTTGACTGATTTTTCCTCATTTACAAATCTTGCATATTTCTGACATCCTCAGCCATCTCCTCTGTATCCTGTCTAGTACAATCACATTTTTCCTCTGATGACATGAGCTGTCTACACTATTCAAGCTGTGGCCTAACAGGCATTATATGCAGCCCTAGCATAATCTTCTTACACATAAAATGCCCAGCCTAATAAGAAAAAGCCTCTGTATGTCTTGTTAACCACATTAATGTGTCCTATGATGTTTATGGCTCTCTGGTGGTTGGCAATATCTTCCTGTTCCTCTACACCTCCTGAAGTTTATTGGTCTCTTTCCTTGCTGTCCCTCCCCAAACCCACAATCAAACACTTCAATGGATTAAAATTCCATTCCACACTTTACTGCCAAAATGGCCAGTTCATCTACATCTTCCTCCGATCCACCTCTTCATGCAGTCTAAAGGTTTCCACCTCGCTGACAACCACACTGCCAATTTTTGTACTTCTGGTAAATGTTTTTGGCATATGTCCCTACATTCTAACTTAAATCACTGACAAAGATTACAAAAAGCTATGGAATGAGTACTGAGCTCTGTGGACCATCAACAGTAACTCCCTTCCAATCATAAAAAAAACATTCATCAATCCTGACCCTTTGCTTCCTGTCACTGAGCCAATTCTGTACCTGCTTTCCTGGAATGAAGGGTAACACACTTCAACTCTTACCTGCTTTTCTAAATGAAAATCTCATGCTCACCCTCAGAATTGCTTCATTAATTACAACCTCCCCCCCCATCACTGAAGTCCAATTAACTGGTGTGTAGGAACTTGGGAAATAGGTCTTAAACAGTAAAGCTCTGCATGCTCACGACCTGAC